>NC_056725.1:152219478-152589478 GCF_019279795.1 Protopterus annectens | reverse complement strand
CACACACACACAGAAGCCATTAGCCTTAGAATCTCCTATGAACCTAAGAGCCCTTACAGGCTTAGCGAATATAACCCAATTTTGCCCAATATTTTGCCCCTAGAGTAAGTGGATGGCATGGGTTTGTGCTTATGCCTTGAGTATCTTACAGATTGTCGCTGTCCATAAGGGACATATGCGATACCCCCGGTGTGAATTTGTGATGCCCCATCCATTGATCCACATTGTGTTTAAAGAGAGCCAGTGAAGGGCTCTGCTTGACATAGTATGATAGGAAGTTACAAGTCTAACAGCCCCAGGGCTCTTACAAGCCTAGCCAAGTTCATCCCGTGTTCCCAAGGGTTTCTGGTTCAAGCAGACACCAAAATCAGCACCTATTGACCCTATCCAAGAGAGAGACAGGTGGAGCCCCTGGGGTGAATTTCCAAACGACACTTAAATAGTGCCACTGAGGGGCTTTGTAAAGATGGGGCAACCTCTGTGAGACAAATCTGTCTTTGCAAGTTCTGTTGATGTCACATACCAGGTTAAGGTCCTTTGAGCGAGTGACCTGTGTGCCATTTGACTTGCAAATATGCAGCATTTCCATTAAAGCTGGGTCAGAGATTGCACTATATGCAAGGCACAGGTCACCTCTGACCAGTCTGTATGACTCAAAGCAAGGTGACAATGATTTTAGTTTGTTCACATAAGACATGTCTTGAAGACCCTGAATTTTCTTTGTAAGGAATATTTGTGGTCTCTCCAATTGCTGCAGGTGTTTGGAAAGGAAAACCAAAGGGAGTACTGTACTCTATTATTGGCCTGGAAAGGAAAACCAAAGGGAGTACTGTACTCTGTTATTGGCCTGATGATGGAAGAGTATATGGAGGTTATAACCTCTTTTTTTCTGAAGGCAATGCAGTTACTTATGAGATGAGCAATATACAATGCTCTTCTTACCACTGTGGAGACTTGTTGATCGAATTAAGGTTGCTGTTGACCTGTGTGCCCAGATACATCACCACTGACTGTGTGCTTAGGTTATTGCTGCTGTTGTGGTAGTTTGCAGAAACATCACCCTTGCCAAAGGGGATGATGATGCATTTCTTGCATTGAGTTTAAGACCATGATTTTGGCACCAGCCATTAGTCTGTGTAACACCTTTTTGCAGGATGCAGACATCACCAGGTGTTTCAGTGATTGCTCCCAGTTTGCAGAATCAGCAGACTTTGTCAGCCGCAGTCATTTAGTTTTATCCTGTACTTCGGAGAAGTAGATCTTGAACAGTAGGGGTCCCAGAACAGATCACTGTGGAACACCACTGGTTACAGGTCTGCTGGAGGAGGTGGGGTCCCCTATTTTGATCGTATGAGTTCTATCATTGAGCCTGTTTGCAAGCCACCTGACAGTATAGGAGTTGATACCCAGCTGGATGAGTTTATCAATGATGCCTGAGTTGGGGAATTGTGTCAATGGCCTTGGCTAAGTCTAGGTAGGCTGTATGCACAGATTTGCACTTGTCCAGGCCTTTGGTGACTATCTCGAAGAAGCCCACTAAGTTTAACAGGCATGATCTCCCCTTGACCAAGCCAAACTGGGTGGGGTTGAGCATTTGGAGATTTCCTATATCTTTGTTAATAAGGTCCATGATTCATTTCATGGCCTTGCAGATCAGGCTGGTCAGGCTAATGGGTCTACAATTCCCAGGGTCTGTGGATGCACCCACTAAGTGCAAAGGGTTGATGGTAGCTGTTTTCATTCCACTGGGATGAAGTCGGTGCTTAGGTTGGGATTTAAAAGCGTGCCCAATGGTGATGCTATTTCCTGTTTTAACTCAAGTAGAACACAGCCTGGGATGTTGTCTGGTCATATTGAGACTGTGATTTTGGCCTTGAAGAGTGTGTTTTAGACCTCATCTGAGGTATTAGGTGGCGGACAGGTGTTAGGTTTTAGGGATACTTTGGGCTGTATGTAGTGGGGGTGTATGTGGCGGAGACAGCGGAGTGTATGTAGTGGGGGTATATGTGGCGGAGACAGCGGAGTGAAGTTTTCACTGAACCTGTCAGCCAGCAGGTTTGCTGTATTCACAGGTTCTGTATATGTAGCACCATTAACTGAGTTCAGCACAAATATGGGCCTTACCTTTGAGGTTACTGATGTAACCAAAGAATGTCTTGTGGATGTTCTTCATCTCACATTGCTGCAGTCCTTACACTTGGGTAGTCCGCTGTCCTCGGTCGGCCCGAATATCAAAGTATAAGGCTGACGTCGGTCAAGGCGCATTTGACTGACATCAGGACGTCAGGGTACAAATGCGCATGACCGACGTCATATCCTCAGTCTTTTTTGCCGCATGGTCCGATGCAGAAGCAGCGTTGCAAGTGCCGGTTGGCGTTCTGAAATTGTTCGGTTTCGGAGTTTCAGACCGAGTCAAAGTTGGCTAAGTACCCCGTTGGGGATTATTTTAGTTTTTTCTTGCCTCAGTGATTTACCGGATGTCAGAAAAAGTAAATAATTGTATTTCTTGTGGGAAACAGATACCGCATAGAGACTACCATACTTTATGTATTCCTTGTTTAGGGCCTGAGCACGACGTTGTTGGGTGTCGCTCTTGTGCTAGATTCAATAAGCGCACTATAAAGAGAAGGTTAGATTGTGCCAGGTTAGTCTTTGGGAAGCGGTGCAATTATAAAATGCCGTCGGATGCTCCGACGCCCGCTTCTTCGAAGAAGCGCAAGGACAAAGCAGTTAAGCCTAGGCTGGAGGAACCGTCGGTACCGGACGCCGGTTCTTTAGAGGCGTCGGTGGAGCCGGTGGTTTTACCGGAGGTTTCTTTGGGACCCCAGGGTGAGACTTTGTTATTGCAGGATGTGGCCTCTCAGGAGGCAGGTCAGGCTGATGGGGCTTCTCAGGTTACTATACTCCCCTCCCTGCCTAGGGTGGTTAGGCCCTCTCCTTCTGTTTCCAAGGCTTCTCCCAGAGGCAGGCCAGGTTTAGCTTCAGTTGGTGTTACCCCTAGTTCTTCAGGTACTGTGCCCAAGAAGCATATGCATAAAATGGCAGAAGATTTGATTACTTTGATTAGGGGTTCTTTGCCCCCTCCTGATAAGAGACCTAGGGTGGAGCCTGAGCTAGGGAGTTTTGAGCAGGCTTCGGATGTTTCTGAGTCTTCGGCTGAAGACTTGCAGGAGTATTCTCCTTATTCTGATTCTGATGTGGATGATTCTACTCCTTCTGCTTCTCCTCCTGAGGATTTTTCTTTTTCAGAAACTCTTCATTCCATGAGGGAGCATTTTAAGTGGGAGGGTCAGGATTTCTCTGATTCCAGGAAAAGGCTTAGGGAATTTATATTTTTACCCCAGCATAGGCCTTTGGCTATACCTCCTGTTTTGGATGTAGTGGAGGATGTTTTTACAGAGGCTTCTCTTAATCCTGATTCTTTGCCTCCTGCTCCTGTTAAACCGGATAGGTATTACAGGGTGCCTGAAGCTCATAAGTATCTTTTTAAGAGTCCTAGGGCAGACCCAGAAACTGTTAGCCAGGGGCCTAAAGGTGTTAAGGCTTCTGTGGTCAAGAATCCGGTTCCTGCAGATAAAGAGGCCAGGGCCTTGGATAGATGGGGAAAGAAAGTTTATACTTCTTCCACTCGAGCTATGAGGGCTTTGAATTGCCAGTTTCACATGTTAAAATACCAAAACTATCTCCTTTCTCAATTGAAGTCTAAGGTTGATGCTCTGGCGGAAGGTATTGATTGTAAAGAGTTACAAGATTTAGTACATGTTTCTGAACAGGTGGGTAAGCATTCTTTGCAATGTGGTTTTGATGCTGTACAGGCCTCGTCTAGGGTGGCTGCCACTGGGTCAGTTCTTCGCAGGCACGCCTGGCTGAGGGATCAAAATTTATCTGACCATGTTAAAACAAGGATTTTAGATGCTCCTTTACAATCTGATGTGTTGTTTGGTTCTCCTGTTGAGGCAGTTTTAAAGAAAATGGAAGACAAGGCTAAGTCTATGCAGACTGTTAAAGATTTTTTGCAGGTTCAGCCTCCAAAGTTTAGTAGAAATTGGCCTACTAAGGGGTGGACGTATCCTTCTTATGATTCCCAGTCTAGGGGTAGATCTAGACGTGGTAGGGGCAGAGCTCAGGGCTCTTTCAGGCCTAGAACAGGGAGTTCTCCTGCACAGTCTTCAGGTGAGGGCAGGGGTCAGTCCTTTCGTAAACAGACCCAATGACCTACCTTTTCAGCTGCCAGAGCCTTCTCGTCTGGCAGCACCTTTGGGAGGAAGGTTGGCACTTTTCAAAGAAAATTGGAATTTAATTACCCAAGACAGATGGGTATTGGATATCATACACCACGGTTACAGGTTTTATTTCCATACCTTGCCTCCTTTCAAAGGCATGCCAGACGTTCCTCCTCAACAAAGAATAGAGGCACACAAGCAAATTTCTCTGTTACTCCAAATAGGGGCCATACAGCCTGTCCCTATGCCAGAAGTGGGCCTAGGATTTTATTCTCGCCTGTTCCTAGTACCAAAGAAGGGGAACACGTGGAGACCAATTTTGGATTTATCTATCCTCAACACTTATCTGGACATTCCCAAGTTCAAAATGTTGACGTTACAACAGCTTTTACCTCTGCTGGGCAAAGATCATTGGATGGTAACTTTGGATCTCAAGGAGGCTTACCTTCATGTTCCTATCAGACTAAGTTGCAGGAAGTATCTGCGTTTTCGAGCTGGGACTTCTCACTATCAGTTCTCTGCATTGCCCTTTGGCTTATCTACTGCGCCCAGAGTGTTCACGAAAGTTCTGGCTCCAGTGATAGCTTTCTTCAGGCTAAAAGGAATACAGATCTATCCTTATTTGGACGATTGCCTGATTCTGGCTCAAGGAAGGGACGAGCTTCTTCATCATTTGGAATATGTGATAGCAGTGCTAAGATGCCTGGGGTATTCTGTGAACGAAATAAAGTCCAGTCTAGTACCCTCTCAGGACATGTGCTTTCTGGGTGTAAGACTGAATACAGCATCCCAGATGGCCTTTTTGACCCCGGACAAACAAAAGAATCTTTCCCTTTACTTCCATCAACTATCTCATCAGTCCGGGCTGACTGCAAGGACAGTCCTTCAAGCCTTAGGGTTCATGGCATCTTGTATTCTGGTGCTTCCCAATGCCAAACTGCATATGAGGAAGCTGCAATGGTATCTCAAAAATGTATGGACACAGCACTGCCAGGATTTGGACACTGTCATTCAAATAATACCTTGCATTCAAAAGGAATTTTTGTGGTGGGCTCAGGAATGTCACCTAAACAAGGGACTCTCTGTGACCCGGCCAGAGGCGAGTCAGGTTTTAACGACAGATGCCTCAGACAAAGCTTGGGGAGCTCATCTAAATGGAAAGTGGATACAAGACAAGTGGCCTGCCAGACTACAACATCTACATATCAACTTGAAGGAGATGTTAGCAGTCCAGTTTGCATTAATAGCTTTCAAGGATTTACTTCTTCCAGGGCAGGTGTTGATTCTAACAGACAACACAACTGTCATGTGGTACATCAACAAGCAAGGGGAACACATTCTTATCCTCTATGCAGGCAAGCAATGATTTTGTGGGTGACTGCTCTCAGTTTACAGCTCAATCTTCAGGCAAGGTTTCTGCCGGAGCACAGAACTCCTTAGCAGATGTGTTGAGCAGACGAATTATGGATCCCCACGAGTGGAAATTGGATCCTCATGTATTTCAGAAATTGACAGTGTCATGGGGAACTCCAGACATAGATCTGTTCGCTTCTCCACTAAACCATCAGCTGCCAAAGTTTTGCACGAAGAGGTTTCATCCCACAGCTTGGAAAGTGGATGCTCTTTCTTTCAATTGGAGCAATCTTCATGTGTATGCCTTTCCACCTCTGCCTCTCCTCCCAAAGGTACTTCTAAAGGTCAGACAGGACAAGCCAAGGATGATTTTAATAGCTCCAGATTGGCCTCGACAGCACTGGTACCCATTACTGAGAAGTCTGGTACGGAAGCCTCCATGGCCTTTGCCTTCGACTCCACACATGTTGTCCCAGGAGGACAGTCATTTGCTCAATGTCAAACTTCTCTCTCTTCACCTAACAGCTTGGCATATTCTGTTTTGAACCATAGAAGGTCTCAACTTCCACAACAAGTTTTGAATGTGATTTTGGAAGCTAGAAGGCCTAGTACAAGGAAAGTGTACGCAGATAAATGGAAGAGATTTTTATTTTGGAGTGCAGCAAAGGATTTTGATGTTTCTGAGCCTAATTTAAGTGTGGCTCTTCAATATCTTACTGAGTTACTGGACAAAGGTTTGTCCTTCTCTTCTATTAAGGTTCATGCTGCAGCAATTTCAGCTCACTATGACTGTGACCCACCATTGTTTTCTCATCCTTTGTTCAAGCAATTTCTTAGAGGGGCAAAGAATATAAGAGCCCCACGTAGAGCTCCTACTCCTGCTTGGGATCTCAATTTTGTGTTGGAGAAACTCACTCTACAACCTTTTGAGCCTGCAGCTACTACTGAGTTGAAATATTTATCATGGAAGACTGCCTTTTGTTGGCCATTACCTCTGCAAGAAGGGTTTCTGAATTGCAGGCCCTTATGGCGGTTGAGCCTTTCTTAATTTTCCATAAGGATAGGGTATCTTTACGTACTAATCCTTCTTTTATGCCTAAAGTGGTTTCTAGTGTGGCTTTAAACCAAACTATTCATTTGCCTACTTTTTATGCAAATCCCCAAAATAAAGGGGAAAAGATTTTGCACACTTTAGATGTCCACAGGCAGTTGCGATATTATTTGGACAGAACAAAAGGGTTCAGGCAGTCTCAGCAGTTATTTGTTTCTTTTGCTTTGAGTTCTCAGGGCAAGCCTGTGTCAAAACAAACTATTTCTAAATGGATTGGGTTTTGCATTGCTTTCTGTTATTCCCATCATGGCAAGGAGATTCCAGCTGGGATTAGGCCTCATTCCACTAGGGCTACTGCCACTTCGACAGCTTTTTTGAGGGGGGTGGCAACCAAGGATATTTTGGAGGCAGCTACTTGGAGTTCAGTGCATACTTTCTCTAGGCATTATCACCTTCCACTTTACTCTAAATCCAGGGCTGGTTTTGCCACTGCTGTTTTGCAGGGCATTTTGGCAGCTCCTGCTTCCTTATAGTTTGGCCATCCTCCCTTACCTCTGCTTTGGGATTCTACCCAAGTGTAAGGACTGCAGCAATGTGAGATGAAGAACATAGTACAGTTTTGTACCTACCATAAATGTAGATGTTCGAAGATCCACATTGCTGCAGTCCAATTTACCCTCCCTCCTTCCCCTCTGTAGTTAGAGGTGGTTGTGTGGGTTGGGTTGTACATATTGTATATTGTATATATTGTACATATAATTAGTGCAAGGGTGGTTGGTTGTTTGTTTGCTGTCTTTTGGTTTTGACCTTTATTTTTAGGGTCTTCTGACATCTGGGGCAAGAAAAGACTGAGGATATGACGTCGGTCATGCGCATTTGTACCCTGACGGCCTGATGTCAGTCAAATGCGCCTTGACCGACGTCAGCCTTATACTTTGATATTCGGGCTGACCGTGGACAGCGGACTACCCAAGTGTAAGGACTGCAGCAATGTGGATCTTCGAACATCTACATTTATGGTAGGTACAAAACTGTACTTTATCCTAAGTTAGGGAAGTTAATTTTGATTCATAGTTCACTTTGGAAGACTTCACTAGGAGTTTTATTTGCTTGTTTAAGTTGCGGAGGGAGTGTTTCCAGTTTTGAGACTGTCCCTTCCTACTCCTGGGCAGCAATTTCTTTCTCCTGTTTTATAGCCGATTAATGGCAGTTGTTTTTTCCTTGAAGATCTTGCTTTGGCTCTATCAGGTGTGGCAGCATCAGTACAATTGTACAGGTGTTCGTATAAAGCACTGATTTATAACTCCGCATAGATGTCTGTTCTGTCAGTTGGGGGAGGGGTTGTGAAGCTATTTATACTGCCACGTTGTCATGTAAGAGGTTGTAATTAGCCTTGGAGACGTTTTTAGTCTAGTTGTTAAGGGGGGATCTTGTGTTATAGTTGCTTCTAGTGAGACTGATTTGTGGTCGGATCTTGGCAGGGATGGCCACACATTGGGGTTGTGTAGCACTCCACAGTGTTAGTGAACACCAGATCCAGGATGTTTGAGCCCCTTGTGAGTGGTCCAGGGCATTGGAGTTAACAAAGTCGAGGAATCTTTGGGCAAGTGAGTTAGAACACACATAATTTACCCGGTCAATGGATAGGTGATTAAAGTCACCTAAAATGAGGGTGTTTGACTGTATCTTGATTGACTCAAGTAGGACCAAGTAGGCTGAGTGGATGTCCTGATTCATGGAGGGGGTCCTGTGATCTGAACGTGTGGAAGGAAATGTAATCTGGTATAGCTGGGATGCTCTCTGCAGCCTTAAACCAGGTCTCAGTGACTGCACAAATGTCAGCATCTTCCAAGGTGAGGACTGCTTCCAGTGAGTTAAGCTTCTGGTTTAGACTCATAGCGTTTAGCCGCATAACCTTGACGTTGTTTTTAGAGGGTATTTTTATATGGGGAATTTTGTACTTGTGACATTGCTTAAAAAGGTGCTATGGAGTGGCAAGAGCCTTAGCCAGTAATCAAAATCCCAGGGGGTTATATATGAAGACCATCTCTGGCAAAGCATCGAGGACTGTTGACCATGTCATCATAGGCTGACAGATGCTGGATCCACTTTGAATGACACCAGAAACTTAGCCAGTTGTTGACGTCAATAATTTTTGTTTGTATTGAGCTATCATCCTAGGTGAAGGTAAAATGCTGCTTAAGGCTAGGGACATACTAGCCTGAGGCACACAGCTCAGTCATGTCTCTCTTCCTATAGTCCAGTAAAGTACGTCTCAAGTCATTCATGCCAACATGAACTATGGTGGAGTCATAACAGTGCCTGTTGTTGCATGCATGCTTAACATGAATAGGGAGCCTGTCCCAAAGAAGGGTCAGTCTCTGGAACATGCATCTCTGTCTCTCTCTCCAACATGTTTTGTTTGAGTTGCTGACTGTTTAGATCTCTAGATTGGGTGAGTCTTGTGCTGTTTGACTTTAGGATATGTAGCAGCTCCATCAGGGCTGAATTTGTGAGTGCCTTGTAGGTCAGTTATAGGTCACTCCTTAATAGTCTGAAGGAGACAAATTAAAGGGATAAGGTTTTTAAGCTATCTGCAGAGGACCTGTTTATACCCCATATTTTTTTGAGAGGAGCTTCTAAGTTCACTCCAGCTGCTATATGTGCCTAGCTAAGTACATACGAGAGGGTGCATTGTACACTATTATTGGTCTAATGAGGATTGAGTACAGCAGGACTATAATTTCCTTGGATCTTGATTTCTAAACTTTACTTATAAGTTGTGCCACATTCTCCTAAAGGATATCTACATCTTTGGGGGATTCAATGATTGTCCCCAGCTTGTAGTCATCAGCAAACTCTGTCATCCAGGAAACCCTTCCCCATTAGTCTTGACTTGAGAGAAACATATTATAAACAGGAGTGGTACCAGCACTGAGCCCTGTGGCACACCACTAGCAACTGGCTTCTTGCTAGATGTGGATTCACCCAATTTAACCATGTGTCCTGTTTGTGAGCCAGTTAGCTATCCATCTGGTGATGTAGGGATTTATGCCCAGTTTTTGAGTTTATTTATAATACCTGAATGGGGAGTTGTGTCATATGGCTTTGCCAAGTCAAGGTAGGTCCTTCACAAAGCCAAATTGGGTTGGGTCTGCTGTTTGGAGGTTTTCTATGTCATTATTTATCATGATTATTATTTCCTTGGCCTTGCGTATAAGATTTGTGGGTCTGTAATTACCCAGGTAAGTATTCAATCGGGACAAAGCCAGTCCCAGAGGCTGTGGTTAGAGATCCTAATGGGCTTGATAAGTCTTAATTTAAGCTGTTTTAAGAGGCAACCTGGTATATTTTCAGGTCCCACTGAAGCTGTGTTTTTAGCTTTAGAGAGCACAGTGGCAACCTGTGCTGTGGTGATAATTGTCGGTAGAGTGGTGGAGGATATTTCTTGGGATAGACCTGGGAGTGATGGGGAGGTGAAATTTAAGCTGAATTTGTCGACTAGCAGATTTGCTTTATTGTCCAGCTGAGTATAGGTGATGCCATCTACAACTAATTCTTCATGTTGTTGGGTCTTGCCCTTAAAACAGCAGACATAACTGAAAAAAATGCCTTATGGTTATCCTTAGCTTTGGAGGCTTTTTTCTACCTCAGTGTCTTCTTTCAGAGACTTGACTAGGTCCTCAATTTGCTTGTTTAGACTAATGGGGACTTTTTGCTATGTTGTGCACATTTCCTGTTACGTCTCGACAGAATTTTCTCTCTTTTGTTGTACAGCCTATTAATACATGTGGTCCACCAGGGTGGTTTGTTTTTGTGGTTTGACTTGGGTTTATTTTGGTCTGGTACTTCTGTTTCTATGCAGCAGTTTATATGGTCATAACAGAGCTTTTGTCCTCTGCATAGGTTTCTGTTTTCTGGATTTGGGGGGAGCATAGGAGCTAGCTATGCCATCCTTTAATAGGGGGCACTTTACCTTAGAGAAGTACTTGGTTATTTGGGTTAGGTGAAGGGATTTGTTTTAACATTATTTCAAGGTAGATTACTTTGTGATCTGAGCTTGCAGGGAGGACATCACACTGATTGGGCGGGGGGTGGGGGGTGCAGTGCTCTCCAATATTTGTGAATACCAGATCTAGAACATTTGTTCACCTACTGGGAATGCAGACAGGCTGCTCAGGGCATTTGAATTTACAAAGTCAAAAAATCTTTGGGTCTGCATGTTAGTGGTTGTGTATTCCTCCCAATTAATGAAGGGGTAGTTTAAATCACCCATGAATATGATATTGGGCTGAATACTGAGTGATTTCAGTAACTTCACGTATGAAGTATGGGTTTTCTGGTTCATTGTGGGGGATCCTGTAGCTAGCAAGAATATGGTAATGTATTTTTCCCATGGTTAGTTGAATTTGGCTGAAGCATGTCATATTGTTTGACCAGCATTTTGAGCTTTCATGGTCAGTGGATGGTCAGAATCTATGAAAGGTGTTATAGTCTTGCACTTCCAGAGTGCTTTCCTTGACACTGAACCATGTTTCAGTAACTCCACAGGCATCAGCATCCTCCAGAGAGCTTTTAGGGTGCAGTCATAGATATGTATAGATACACACCAGACCTCCCAATTAATAAATCTACCTTTAATGCCATTTATGCATAAAAATTAGCAATAAAAAACTATTAGTTGAAAATGATGTAACTGATTTGCAGACCATTCTAAATATAAATTTTGTGAGTGCAACATTAAGCAATGATTTAAACATTAATCCTATCAAGACTGAGGCCATGCAATTTGGAAAACCAAAGTATTAGTCTGTATATATCATCAATAAGAGTGGCTTAGAGTGGAGAATTTAAATATTATGGTGTCACTGCAGGCTCGTATTTGCTTTTTGCTGTATATTTAGCTGAGATGTGCAAAATGGTTGCATGGTGAATTTTTTTCACATTATCAGGGGACCCTGATTTTCCATCCTTTACAACAGGGATTCCCTGCCAAATGACAGTCTGACATCAGGCCAGTATGCTAAAGCCTTTAGGTTGTAATAGGGGTACTGTACATCACATATATTCTTCCCTTGCATGGCATAGGGCATAAAGGTGATGTATGAACATATCACCCTCAGAACCTCTTTGCTGCCACTCCAAAAACCATCTTCAATTGTTGGTCTGAATGCTCATTCATTTGCTGGTTACCAAGCCATTTTCAGATTAGTACCCTATTGGGGATTTTTTTTCTTATCTCCGTTTATTTTATGGTTGTTGGTTTTATGTCATCCAATGTGGGAGAATTTCCCCATAAGGACTGCCACGAGCAGTATTTGTTTTGCTTAGGTGCTTCTCACAACCATACATCTTGTCCCATTTGTCAGGTGTTTGTTCCAGAAATCTTGCATAGTCATCTCTCTTCTTTAGCAATTTACTTGAAGATTCAATGTCTTAAATTGTTGGCTAAGGGAATCTTCCTGGCCTGAAGGCTAGCTGTTCTAGAACCTAGAAAGTTCAGTCGGATTCTTCGGCTGTACTGCCTCCCCTAAACATCTCTTTCAAGGTTGGTGAAAGTCCAGAGAGCAGTAGATGCCCTTATCTTCACTGATGCACTTTTCTTTGCAATGGGGTTCCCTGTCAAGGGCAGTCCGACATCTGGCCAGTGTACTAAAGCCTTTTTGGTTGTAATAGGGTCGCTGTACGTTACACGTATGCCCCTGTGCATGTCATAGTGCATAAAAATGACGTACAGATACCATCCTCAGAACTGAAATGCCCCAGGAGGATCAGTCTAAGGAGACAGAGGAAACATGCACATCCAGAAGGAGAAAGACCATGGGGAGGGAGTGCATACTGCAACAGTAAAAAGACATCTACTATTATTTTAAGATTTTAAACAACTGTACTATGTCCTTCCATATCACTGTAATAGAGAGAGTACAAAAGCTCAGGAAGAAAGAGGAAGGCCATGCAGAGTATACCTCTCAACCTGGAATCATGAAAAATCTGGACAAAGACCCGTGAAAATGGGTACAGTTGGCGAAAAATGTGTACGCTGATCAACATAAAATGTGCATACACAATTATGTAACCATACCCACTCCAATGGAACTGTGGGATACCAACTTTTAAACTCAAACTGAAGAACAGACAAAATATGATCATGGGATGCAAAACAAACAGAATAGTGTTTTATTTATAATATTTGAACTTGTATCAAACTTTGAACTTGTGCAAACTGCAAAACTAAAATAAAATACAATTTTCTTTTATACAAATAAAATTAACTACTTCAGCCTTCTACAGCCAGAAAATAAACGAGCTGGATTTAAACTGAGGAAATCAGCAGATAGGTAGATTTACAGACTAAGTGCTTTTTGGCAAATGCAATCTGTTCTTTCAAAGCAGAAAAGTGTAGCAATTAATTAAAATAACTGTAATATATGGATTTAGATAACACTAGGAATACATTCAGTATAATTTCTGCAAAGATCATTATTGTGAAACAATATTTTCTATGGAAAATATTTAAGCAATCTATTGCAGAACTATCCATACAAAACATTACATTTGAAACACATTTAGGCTCCTGAACTAACATTGCCTTTAGCTGTTTTTTTAAAAATGATACTATTCTCACTGTCTAATTTTCTGAGATACATTTCTACAAGATTCCGCGACAATTTTAGAAAATGTTTTTCATTAGTCATAAAGATTAAAGGGAGGTCTCATGTAAAAGGTTAAAAGTCAGGTATTTCCACAAAAAATGTCTTCTATAGTAAATAATAACCATTTTTTTAAATGTGTAGCAATGATGTTCACTGGGAAGGGAGAAGATGATCAACCTTGGGATTTTGTTTTTGGTGACTTGAAGTATGTGAGTTTTGTGGTAAAAGTAGGGCATTTAATGGTAGGCAATATTCTAATCTTAGCAAAAGATTATTATAGTTTGCTATGACCTCGTAGCATTCTCCATGGCCTACTGATCAGTGGCATAGCTAGAGTTTGTGCCGCCCGGTGCTGCCTTTGAGTTTGCTGCCCTTCTCCCCTCAAAAAATCATGGTCGAATGGGCCCACCCCATACACAGCCCCCTCCTGCAGCCATTCCAATGTCCCATTACTTGGCTATTTCTC
Source organism: Protopterus annectens (assembly GCF_019279795.1). NCBI lineage: Eukaryota > Metazoa > Chordata > Ceratodontiformes > Protopteridae > Protopterus > Protopterus annectens. The sequence continues at coordinate 152,575,732 of NC_056725.1, read as the reverse complement.
CCCATCTACCATAAACACTGTAATGTGGAGACTGCTGTTATGCTTTACTTCTACAGTGATTATTTGGATTTCATTTAAAACTTTTATTTCATAACATAAGCACTAATAGACATCTGCTAAACAAAGCAATACAGTCTCTCAATGAAAACAGACTTGGCATTAAAACTCAACCACAATCCAACACCAGACTAAAACAAAAAAAAAATAAAACAACAAAACCAGTGTCCAGAAAGTGTTTAATAATCTTCTGACATCTCTGCTTGAATGCCTTCTCAGGAGAATACATAATATCCATTTCACTCCATTTTTATAATTCACAAATTAATCCAATTAAAAATGAATCTATTAATCAATCACATACTAATTTTAAACAAAAGTTAAAGTAAAACTCTCCAGTTAAAATCAACATTCATTCCTTGAGGTGCCAAAGTGTCAAATTTTAGAATATAAATAGCTTCTTTATATAAGAGTATTTTTTAATATTCCTATATAAATAATTATCAGATACTTTTTCTAAAATCGTCCCTAATAAGCCCCCCGACTGCCTCTGATGTACATAATAAAATGTTCTGCTGCTGAACTGGACATTTTAATATTTTCAGTATCTCTAATGTGTTCTAATAATCTTACTTTAAAAGGTCTTTTCGTTTCACCAATATAAAACTTGTTACAAGGACATTTTTAACACATATATAATACCCTTTATATCACACCTAAAACATCCTTTAACATTAAACTTCCTACCATTAATTCTATCAAAGCCTGCAATAATATGTATGCAAGCTTTACATTTACCACAGACCTCGGTCCCTTGTTTTATTAAGCATAACATCAAATTTAGACTCTGTTTTAACTACCCTCCCTTTGACTAAAAAGCTTTTTATATTTCTACCTACTTTGTATGAAAATTTTAAATTGTTAAGTAGCCAATTCTCTGCTTCCTTAGATCTTTTTAAATAATTCCAAAAATATTTAACCATTTCTACTACCTTATCACTAAAAGTACTGTATACCATTACAAAATAGATTTCTGAATTATTTCTATCCATATTACTGCCAAAATGTCTTACTTTACCAGACTTTTTATAAACCTGTGTGTTAGATACATTCATTTTCCAATGAGCTTTATTTATTACTTCTTGATTATAACCTCTGGAATAAAACTTCATACACATTTTCTGTATTTCTTCCTGTAACTCTTGTTGGTTATTACATAACGTCTGTAATCTAATAAATTCCCCTAATGGGAGAGCTTCTATGGTATGTGGAGGATGACGGCTTGTAGCTTTGAGATATTTAGCTTGGCCCTCAAATTTTCTGTGTACCCATGTGTAAATACCCTTCCGATATAACTAATTCTACATCCAAAAATTAAACTTTGTCCAGTGTGTATACCTTCAAACTTTAAATTAAATCTATTCATCTGTAGACTAGAAATAGTCATCCATTTTTGTTTCCCCTCCTTCACACAAAAAAATTAAGTCATCAATAAATCTACTATAACTTTTAATATGCTGATGAAAAAATGAAGATTTATAAACATGTTCATGTTCAAACAGACCCATACTCAGATTCGCATATGAAGGGGCATATGCCGTCCCCATAGCTGTACCTTGTTTCTGTCTGTATAACTCTCCTTTACATTCAAAACAAATATTGGTGAGACTGAAATATAACATTTCTACAATATATTCAGTTGCTGGACATTCACCCAAAAAGAACCTTATTGCCTGTAAACCAAAATCATGATAGATGTTTGTATAAAGGCTTTTAACATCAAGGGTGATCCAACATATTCTTTCATTCCAGCTTATGTTGTGTATTTTTTTTGCAGAAAATTTGACACATCTTTAACATAAGCTGGCAACAACATCACCTTAGGCAAAAATAATTAATGTAAAAGACATCCTATATTATATGGAAAATAGTTACTACCAGAAACAATAGGGCGACCTGGAGGGTTATTAGGATTTTTATGGATTTTGGGTACACAGAAAAATAAGCCATGCTGACATTATTATTAATAAACCTTTTCTTAACATCTTCATTAGTCAAATATCATAGTCTAACTCCTTTATACAAAAGTTGTTCATATTCATAAATATCCAACTCATACACCATACACTTTTTCATACACTGTCCTATCATTTAAATGGTTATAACATTTCCAAATACTGTGAAATATGTAAAATGACTAATTTATTACCTTTCTCAACGCCCGCAATGTTAGACATTCATTTTCAGTTAAATTATACATCACCTTATTAGACTTTTTAAATTTTAGAAGCTCCTGTTCAATAGAACAATTAAGCATATTTTGAAATTGTATAATATCTGCACAATTAAACACTGGTATAAATTTACTTTTCACTTCTATTTTACTTGTATCAAACAGATAATATGCCTTTGAATCCTCTTCTGACACACAGGAAAAAAAAAACTATCATTGGTTGAGATAGTAACGTCATCTCCAGAGCTAACAGCCAATGGAGGGTTAGTGAGATTCTGTTTAAATATATATTTCAGTTGTAATTTTCTCACTAATTTTAAATACATCACATTTAAGGTCATAAAGTCTTCAGTAGCAGAACATTTTTATTATGCACATCAGAGTCAGTCGGGGGACTTATTAGGGAAGATTTTAGAAAAAGTATCTGATAATTATATAGGAATATTAAAAATGCTCTTATATAAAGAAGCTCTTTATATTCTAAAATGTGACACTTTGGCACCTCAAGGAATGAATGTTGATTTTAACTGGAGAGTTTTGCTTTAACTTTTGTATTAAATTAGTATGTGATTGATTAATAGATTAATTGCTTAATTGGATTAATTTGTGAATTATAAAAATGGAGTGTAATGGATATTATGTATTTTCCTGAGAAGGCATTCAAGCCAAGACGTCAGAGGATTATTAAACACTTTCTGGACACTGGTTTTGTTGTTTTTTTTTTTTAGCATTAAAACTCCTCTGCCCTTGAAACTCACATTAATTAAAACAGCATTGAAATCCACGTTCAAAGAAAATGCATCTGGCCAGTGGTGGATAAAGATTACCTCTGGGCTGTTTTCAAATCATAGACCCATTCCACACACATATTTAGGACCATGCAAACATACATGTGTTCTTTGATACACTTTCCTGATTGTATTAAATTATATTCCTTGTATAATGCAGCACACTTGTTAGAGTGTTTTAAATGTATTGTTTTGAACATTTTTCCAGTAAGCAGTGAAACAAAACATATGAACCAATAATAACCAAACTTCCCAATTGAGAATATTTCCATCATAAAAGTCTACTCAAACTTCTGTCATTACTATCCGCCAGTATCAGTAAATATGCACAATCTCTGTAGAAGTAAAAGTCAGCTAAATAATTCCACATTAAAGACATCTGCAACTAATGAAGAGGTTGCTGCTAACAAACAACTTTAGATTTCATTGTTTCACCAACAAATAAAGTGCCTGTTGCCCTTGAAGAATAAATTGCCTTTGTTTTTATTTATTTATTTATTTATTTTATTTTACATTTGTTTACCGTGAACGTCCGACTGGAGCAAGGTCCATTTACAGTGGAGGCCTGGGGAGAAAAGCTCCATAACATAACAGTACAAATACAACAAATGACAAAAAAATTTCTGTACAGAGGCATATATACAATCAGAGCTCCATGTCTTCATATGACAATACATAATCCATGAATGATAGAAAATTTCTCTACAGTGGTATATATACAATCAAGGAGATTTTTGTACCTTAGTTTGATTTGAGCAAGCTTGGTATATAAATAGCATAACTTTGAATTCCCTATTGGTAGTACAAAGCATAAAAATGAAGGAATGGAATCTGAAAAGTAATGCTATTCGGGAGATATGTCATAGCGTGAGAAATAGTTTGTAGGATAGTAGTTCCTGATGGGGAGTATTTGAGTAGTACAGAATAGCTGAGGTAAGCAGTGAGGAGATGAGGTGTTGCAAGTTAGGGGGAGAGCAGAAATTATTTTATGTGATACAGGGACAGAGCCATGATTGCAAGAGGTGTGACTTTAGTGATGTCTTGAAAAGTGAGATGGATGGTGCAAAGGAGATACTTTGGGGGAGGATATTCCATTCCCTAGCAGTGGTGTGCGAGAACAGACTTTTCCCTGCAGTATTATTGGCTTTGGTTATGTAGAGTAGAATTTTGTTGGATGAGCATAGAAGGCAATTTGCAGAATATTGGTTTAGAAGTTGGTTTGGGGCTGGGGTTTTCTGAGGGTTCCTTATTATGTTGAAGGTGAGGACTAATTGGTGATAGCTAATTAGCTGAGGGAGTTCTAACCACTGCAGTTGCTTTAGGGCAAGACAGTGATGACTTCTAAAAGTGGAGTTATTAGCAAATTTTGCAATTTTATTGTAACATGACTCTAGTTTGTTTAGGTCTGTTTTCCTGATATGAGTTACGATTTGTGATGCATACATTAGGGTAGACAAGAGGTGGGTTTGGGCTAAGGAGATTCTAGCTTGGTCCGATAGGAACTGTTTGTGTTTGTATAAGGTTCCTAGCTTCTTATGTATCCTTGTGATGGTTTGTGAGATATGGACATTAAAGTTTAGATTATCTATTTCAACCCCGAGTAGCTTAGTGTGAGGGGAGGGGGAGATTGTGGTCTTGTTTTTGGAGGTAATAGTGAAGGTAGGAGGTGTGGATTTGGATTTATTGGGGGTAAAAAGGAGTAATTTGGTCTTGTTGAGATTTAGAATAAGTTGGATATTGGTTATCCATTGTTCCACAGAGCAGAAGGATTCTTGGGTAAGCTTTTGAAGAGTGGTTATGGATGGGGCTGAGCAGATTAGGTTGGAGTCATCTGCGTACTGTGTAAGTGATGCATGCAGGGTGGAAGTATGTAGTTTGTTAGTGAAAATGGTGAATAGTAAAGGACCCAGTATTGATCCTTGTAGGACACCTATAGTAGTTGGTAATAGAGGTGATAGTGTACTTTGCCATTTAACTGATTTGTTTTCTGTCACAGAGATGGCTTCTAAACCATGAAGTAGTAGAGGGGGTGAAGGATAAGGTTGACAGGGTGTCTAAGAGTAGGTTATGGGAGACCATATCAAATGCTTTTGGTAGATCTAGGAATATGGCTGAGATGAATTTGTTGTTGTTTCTTAGATGGTTTATCTGATTGGTAAAGGAGAGTAGAGCAGTGGTTGTGCTATGGTTTGGGCAGAAACCACTCTGTGTGGGGGAGAGGAGGTTATGTGAGGATAAGAAGTGCATTACCTGGGTGTGAATACATTTCTCCAGAAGCTTGGAAAGAGGGGACAAGATAGCAATTGGTCAGTAGTTTAATAGTTCACAGGAGTTTCCGCCTTTGTGAAGGGGAATTATATGTGACACTTTCCAAAGATGGGGTACGTAGGTTTCTTGTACAGAGCGGTTTATAAGAATTGAGACAGGGTAGTCTAGTGATTCTCCAGCTAATTTTAGAAAATTTGTGGGTAAACCATCTGCTGCAAGTGTGGTGGGTTTTAGTTTAGAGAGTAGCTTTTTAACTGAAGAGGTTGGTACAGGTGAGAGTGTGAAGGTCAGTATGTTAGTTTGTTCTACAGTTGGGGTGGTTTTAGTGTTCTTGTTGGATAGTTGGACTGATAGTGAGGATAGATTCTGTGAAGTGATGGTTGAATTCTGAAGCTATGCTATCATTATCAGAATTGTTGGGAGATGGAGTGGTGGTTTTGCCCAGTTTTAGAAGGGTATTGATGGCCTTCCAGAACATTTGGGGGTTTCTAGAGTGCTTGTTTTGGATGTCTAAGAAGTAGTTCTTTTTATCTACTTTTGTTTGGGTTTTGGCCTTATTTCGTAGTTCATGATATTTCTGTCTGTCTTGGCTAGTGTTACTCTCTTTCCAGTTTTTCCAGGTATTGTTTCTGGCTTTTATTAAGGCTTTTGTTCTATTTAGCCATGGGGGCATAGTTAACTTTAGTCCTGAGTTTCCTGATGGGAGCTAGTATATTTAGTACAGTCATAAAAGTAGTATTAAAAAATCAACTGCCTGGTCTAAAGGTAGAGTTTTTAGTGGATTCCAGTCCTGTTGCTGGAGCATACTGTTAAAAGTTTGTGGACTGACTTTGTGCTTGTCCCCAGTCTCCTTGAATAGCATGGGTTTGGGTATTTTTGCCTGTTTATGAAGGCGGAATGTGGGGCAGTGGTCACTCAATGTATCTGGTAAGCAGCCCGCATGATAATTTTCTGTGGGGATATTAACTAGTGTCCAATCTAGAATGGAGGTTCTACGGGATTTTTTGTCTACTCTGGTGGGTTCTTGGATTAGTTGTGAGAATCCAAATAAGTTAATATGGTTTGAGGGATTGTTGGAGTTGCAAGAGAACGCTGCAGAAACCTATCAGTAATAGCACGAGATTGACTGAGCAAGAAGGCAGCTTAGCCTAAAGTTAAGGTAAAATTCAATAATAATTAATCTGTGGTTAGCTTCCCTAGGAGGGAGTGGGAAGTTGGAATTATAGAATGGGGGAGGGGTATGCTTTAACTAAAAGTTCCACCCAGCTATGGTAAGAAGGGTGGATTAGTAGAGTATGTTCCTACCAAGTGGCCAACTTCATTAAAGCTCTCTAAGTTAGAAGCTGAATGGAGCTCAATGCAGGTGTGCTTACCTCACAAAGATGGTCACAAAGTAAGAGAAAATTGTTAAAAACTAATTCAATGACATTCACCTAATAATTAATTTTACTGGAAGACTTTTGTTTACAAGTTGAGATTTCCCAGGGCTGATTTGTGATTTAGCTGAAAATTGCTTCAGAAACGAAGGAGGTGGTGGTGGGGGATAGGGTGCAATCCCGAGGCTTGTGGATGGCCCGAGCAAACTATTAATTCATTCTACTGGAAGGCTTGTGTTTACAAGTTGAGATTTCCCAGGGCTGATTTGAGCTTTAGCTGAAAATTGCTTCAGAACCGAAGGCGGTGGTGGTGGGGGGGTGGGGCGTAATCCCGAGGCTTGTGGATGGCCCAAGCAGACTAATAATTAATTCTACTGTAAGGCTTGTGTTTACAATTTAAGATTTCCCAGGGCTGATTTGAGCTTTAGCTGAAAATTGCTTCAGAACCGAAGGTGGTGGTGGTGGTAGTGGTGGTGGTAAGGGGTGCAATCCCGAGGCTTGTGGATGGCCCGAGCAAAAGTGAGCACAGACAGCAGACTAAGGGAAGCTCCTTCAGGTTGGGACTATACTACACATATATATATATATATATATATATATATATATATTACATTAAAAACTGATAAGCTAGTAATATTGCAATAGGGAATGGATGGCAAACTGATAACAGGTTCATAGTTACTAGGTATCTTTGCCAAAGAGGACATTCTCAGAGCTGCAGCATCTACCTCCTTTAAAAGTACAACACAGTGCAGTATCAGCAATCCATCTACATACTGTGAGAGTAGAACCCACATCAAAAGCAAGTATACTACCTGTTGTGCTACTAACGACACAAACAGACTTGGCATAAGCAACACTAAACATCTCTCCCCGAAGAACTATGCAGCACAAGAAATCTGAAAAAAGATAGAATTTATTGGGGCGGGGGACAAAGGCGCAAAGCCAGGGACACATTTTAAACATTGCTTGTATAATCTTAGAACATTGTTAGAATAAAATGTTTTGTATTACCATGCATTTCCTGAAAGATAGGAAGACTGAAATGTAAATGGCTACCATTATTTAATAAATTCAGTTCTTACTGGTTTGCCAGAAAACCACAAATTTTAAGAGGAACAGACCAAAAGTATGACCCAAACATTCCAGACATCTGGTGAAACTTTAATCAGTTGAGAACTATGGACTTAACTCCTTAAATCACAAGTGGTGGTATGGGTAGAGAATTTAGGCTCTTGTTTCTTGTGCCTAAGGCACAGGGTTAGAGTCTGAATAACCCCAACCACCAGTTATACCTAATTGGAGCATTTTACACACACACACACACACACACACACACACACTGCAGCAAGAAATGCTTCCGGTCCCATTTGTTTCTAAAGAAAATCAATGTTTCTCCACTTATCTAAGCAAATCAATGGACTAACACACACTTCAATCCAGCGAGAAATGCTGTGTTAAACAGCAATCCAAACTAGCTCTAACAGTACACTTGTCTCTAAGAAAGAAAATCAGTGCAGTGAGAAAACAGCAGTCTGAGAAAAATAGTTCACTTTTCTCTAAGAAAATCAATGCAGCGAGCCAGCAATACACTCGAGTACACACTTCAATGCAGTGAAAACAGCACATAAGAAGAAGAGTGGCCCCAAGAAAAAATTAAGTAAGCAGTCTAAAGTGCCTCCTAGAGTGGACTGCCCCTCTCACCACACCCACAACCACTAGCTCACAGTCTTTTCTTTTGCCTTACCTGGATGAGCCGGTGTGTACTTCCTGAATAAGAAGAGAAGACTTAAACCAGCAGACCAGTAACGTTAAAAATTAGGTAGTAATGAATGGCTCGGCAGCTGAATTCTGAAAGGCTGTCTGCTTCATAACCTGCACCCTACATGTAATGACAGGAGCACATTCGTCCTAAAAAAAATTTTTCAAAAAAAGAGGAAATTCAGAAATTAAAGGGGGCACTCAGAAATTATTGGCATCCCAATATTTTACCCTCAAAACTGGTATTTGCTGAGGAATTTGGTATGGTTGAGAGGTATGATGCAGAGCCCTCAAGAAAACCATAGCCCTGGCAAATCCAGTTCTAGCCCTAGAAAGAATATCCAACTTAAGTATGCACAGAAGTCCAAGTAGCTGCCTCAAGAATAGAATTGGTATCCAAACCTTTGAAAAAAGCACCAGAAGAAGCCACAGACCTATGAGAATGCACCTAAACAGAAGAAAAAAGGCTTTTCCCATGAAAGGAATAACAAAAGCAAATTGCCTTAGATATCCAGGAAGAAATGGTTTGCTTGGAAACAGCCAAACCTAAAGACCTAGGATGAAAATAAGCAAAAAAGCTGCTCATATTTATGAATGGCCTTAGTTTTATCCAAATAATATCAGGGTTGTGTATGCAAATACAAAGTGTGAAGAACCTTCTCACTTATCAGATTGTGGAGAAGGGAAAAAAATAGACAAATGAGTAGGCTGATTAAGAGACAATTTATTAACCACCTTGGGCATAAATGAAGGATTAGTAGGAAGAGATACCCTATCCTTATGAAAACCAAAAAGGGAGAAACAGCCATAAAGGCCTGCAGCTCAGACACTGGATTGGCTGAGGTAAGGGCTAAAGGAAAAACAGTCTTCCAAAAATAGCGCTGCAAGGAAGCTGAAGCTGCAGGCTCAAAAGGAACCAGAGTTAATTTTTCCAAAACAAAATTAAGGTCCCAGGAAGGAGGACTAGGCTTCCTGGGAGCCAAGCCCCAATGTGAAGGACACCTTTAAGAAATTATTTGACCTTGAGTCTAGAAGCCAAAGGAGGAGTTAGTCAGGCAAGCAGAAATGGCTGACAAGTGGGCTTTAACACAAGAATATGCCAAACCCAGCATTTAGCAGTTCACATAAATGAGAGAACCAAAGGAACTTCCACAGAAAGTGGATTCAGGTTACAAGAAAGACACCAGACAGAAGATCTCTTCCATTTGGATAAATAAAATTTTCTGGTAGTGGATTTCTTGGCCTCCTGCAGGACCTGAAGCATATTCTCAGAAAAAAAGTTGTCTAAAAGGGATCAAAACCCTATCACCCAGCTGGGGGTGGATGAGAGACCCCTTGTCTGGTGTGAGTAGGTCCACCCTGTGAGGTAACGTGTGATGATTGCCCTTGGCTAAATGCAGAAGGAATGAATGAATGTTGTCTGGGCCAAAAAGGAGTCACTAACAAGATTTTGGGAACATCCTTTTCTATCTTGAACAGGACCTTCAGTATGAGAAGATGGGGAGGAAAGGCATAAAGAAATATCCCCTTCCAAGAAAAAGAGAGGGGTCCACCTTCCAGGCCAGAGGACATGGGACTTTGGTGTAAAAGAGAGGAAGGTGTCTGTCTGTTCAGAGAGGAGGCAAAAAGATCTACCTGAGGAGTACCCCACTGGTGGACAACATCCAGAAATGCATCTCTGTGAAGCATCCACTCATGAGACTGTGGTATGGACCTGCTCAGAGAATCTGCCACAAACTTCTGGTCTGACGGAATGTAAACCATCTGAAGTGTCACTTGATCCTGGACAGCTAGATACCAAACCTGAAGAGCTAGTCTGCACAGGACTTTTGTTTGTTGATATTTCACATCACTGGGTGTTGTCCGTGAGGATTTTGAGGGACCCTGGAAGGAAAAGAGAATGAAAAGCCTGAACAGCCAGGGGAGGAGCTCTCATCTCTCTGATATTGATGTGGTCCTTTTGACTAAGAGACCAAAGGCCCTGTATTTTCAGAGAACCGGAGACCCCCCCCCCTCTCCATCCCACATTGGAGGCATCTGTAAAGAGTTCCTGAGTGGGAAATGGAGGTTGAATAGGAAGCCCTAGGTTTTGGGATAACTGATGAATCCATCACTGAAGTTACAGCTTGAGGCATGGGAGAAGGGGAATTGGAAAATCCAAGGGATGAGAATGTTGAAGCCAGACTGACTTTAGGAACCACTGGAGCTTTCTCATATGAAGCTTGGCCAGAGGAAGCATAGGAATGCTTGGAAGCCTTGTATCCCAGAACCCTTAGAAAGCCACTGGCTGGAAAGGAGTCCAGAGGAAGAAGGGACTGAAAGAATGCCATCAAAGTTAAAGCCTTGGGAGAGGAGGCAGAGATGCCAGCATTGGAAGATTATGCAGCCTGAACCCTAGATAAAGATGTTCCTGAGAAGAAGTTAGGAATGATTTTTGGAAATTCAATGTAAACCCTAGGCTTTTCAGGAGACAAATAGCAAGGAGAAGATGCTGAAGTAAAACCTCTGGTGAAGAGGCCTAAATGAACAGGTCATCCCAGTAAGAAAATATCTAGATTCCACTCAATTTGTAAAAACTGATCACAGGAGCAAGACATTTGGTGAAGACCCTTGGGCAGTAGAAAGGACGCAATGAAGAAATGCACAAACTTCCTGAAAAGGAGATGAATAGGGGTATGGAGATAAACATCCCTATGATCCAGGGAAACTAGAAAGACCTGAGGAGGAAGAAGAGGAAACAAGGTTTGAAGGGATAGCATCCAAAATGAAGGAACCTTTAAAAAAGGGGTTCAGCTGAGAGAGATCCAAAATGGGTTTCCAGATCCTATCTTTCCTGGCGACCAGAAACATTTTGGAGTAAAATCCCTACCCCTTTTAGGAGATGAACTTCTTGAATTGTTCTTGAGATAACCTCCCCCAAAGCACCTATGGAAAGAAGGACAGCTGTTCCTGAGGAATGCGTAAAATGGGGGGGGGGGGGCTTTTCCAATCCATATAATACCCCTGGTGAATTATGGAGAATCTTGAGTGATCTTGAACCAAACTGGAAGGGACAGAAAAAGATGGAGAGAGGGAGGGACATGATTGAGAAGAGAGGGGCAAGGATAGTCGGACAGCACCTGGTTTGTCTGGAAAAGGAGGCTTCTGAGATGAAGGCATTTGAGTAGACTTAGCAGGGGGAGCCCTTCTACCACTCTTCTTACCTTTTGGGGGAACGTGAGACTACTGTCTGCAGACAAAGGCAGGTTTATTAGGGTAAATCCTTTGAAATTTGGAACAAGTGAAGCAAAAATATGTTTCAAATCCTGTAAAGCCTTACCCTTTTCCTGAAGGGATGTATACAACTCAGCAGCAGTAAAAAGATGTTCATTACCTAGAGGAGCATCCATCAGCTTAGCCTTAATATAAGGCAAAGCCTGGAGGTGAAGCCAAGAATGCCTCCTCAGCACACAACACAGCTGCATCATAGCTGCATTTAATAGAATGGCAAGCAACCTGAGAAGATGACCCTAGTAAAGAAAGAGCTGAAGTCCTCCCCTCATAGTCAGGAATAGCTCTCTCAGCAGCCCTGTCAGGTTATTTCAGAAGAGCTAAAATATACCTGGTCATGTGGGTCTGGTAGATGACAGCTCTAAAGGCCAAGGTGCTAGAAGTATACACTTTCTTACCCAACCTGTTCATAGTTCTTCTGCTGTTGTCACAGGGAAGCAGCTTTGTAGAGGGCAAACTCTTAGGTGGCTTATCAGAAGCAACAGAAACAGTAGGCTCAGCAGAGGTGCACTTATAAAGGAATTTGCAATCCTCAGTCACCTTATAAAACCTATCAGTTTTTTAATGAGCAGGGGGCAGGGAGTCAAGAGCCTGAGAAACTGCAGAAAAACAAGGCAGCAAGAGCAGGCAGAATAGCAGAGGGCCTAGGAGACTCCATTTGAAGGAGCTCATAATACCTTGACTGGACATCAAAGACCTGAGCACAGTCCCACTTACAATTTTTTCACCAAAAGAAATCTCCTCAAAAGTAGAATCAGGACTAATAGATTCCACCTCTTCAGAGCCGTAATCCAAAGTAGAGGGAATTTGGGAAGAACAGGTCAGTGATTACACTTCAGAATCCACATCCTCATCCAACAAAATCTGCTCACTAGGCCTCTTAAGTTGATTAGAAAACCAAGGGGGGCAGGAGCAGATACTCCCTGTGGAGGCTTCAAGGCCATCGGTGCATTAAACAGACCTCGAGTGAAATCTTGTCATTCATGCTGAGGGTCTTTGGGAGCAGGAGAAAGGTACTTAGTTTTCTACTTCTTTTTCAAGGGGATATCAGCCCTAAAGATCTTTGGTATTGTAAAGAATATTGCAGCAGTGAAGAGAAGGACAGCTACTGTTATGGTAAGATATTACACAGCTGTACTTTCCTTCCTTCACCTCTATTTATTTAGATTTCTAAATACTAATCACATGATCTACTATCTATTTAATACATCTCTTCAGATGCTTAGTGTTTAACATCTACTTCTGAATAGGTATATTTTACACTGTAATAGTGGTCTCTGCTTTCATAGAAATGTAATCTAATTATCAAGTGTGGGTAATTGTTTATGTGTATTATTTTATTCTGTTGATAATATATTATTGAATGTCAGTTTAAGAGTATGTTAAAGCTTTTCTCCCTGGGCTTCCACTGAAAAGGACTTTTTAACTAAACTTAGTCGAACAAACATGGTAAGCAAAGTAAAATAAATTAGTTGCTGTTATACACACACACTTGAAAATTATAAAAAAAATCATGACAAGGGCTGGAAATTACTCTTGAAATCTGGGATTTGTACCTATTATTTTTATCTCATCAAAATGGAATTTCATTTTTTTTTTAAACATAAATCGGTGGTACTGAATATTGCTAAGTTCAGTCTTTATACTCTTCATTGTTAGTTTTGGATATACTCTTCCCAAACCTCATCCAGCAGCTATAGATGTCCTTCCATATGACTGTTGCAATATTGCTAACATAAAGGATCTCCTGTCAAGGATAGCCCAACATCTGGCCAGTATACCAAAGCCTTTATCTTCAGTAGCTATACATCACACACATGCTCCCTGTGCAAGGTGTAGAGCATAAAGGTTATGTACTGATGCACACACTTCAGAACTACTTTGCCACCAGTCCACACGCCATCATTGAGCATTAGTCTGAACACCTTTCTTCTGTGCTGGTTACTAAGACATTTTTCAGACAAGTGCCCCATTGCAGCTCCTTTTTATCTTTCCCTTTTATTTTTAGTGTTGCTGGTTTTGTCATCCAGAAAGGGAAAATGTCAGTGTGGGAGGAAGATTCACCATAACAATAATCACGACCAGTGCCTCTTCTCTCTGGGTGCTTTCCACAACAATACGCAGTGTTCTGTCTGCCAAGCATTTGTCCCCAAGACTCTACATAGTTGCCTCTACGCCTTGTGTATTTACCTTGAAAACCAATCTCTTAAGCTGCTGGCTCAGGGTGATATAGCAGATTCTTCCCATACTGAGGGGCAGCCATTGGCCAAGGGCTGCTGGTCCAGCCTACCCCAGATGTCTCTCTCAAGACTGTTGAAAGCCTGGAGGTTCATCCAGTCATTGCCTTTGATTCCTTTGCCATGACCCCTGAAGAGGCTGGTATGGATCTGACTTCTTGCATGTCCTCTGAGACTTTCAAATGCCTGCTGCAGACATTGAGTGGGAACCTCTTTTGATTATGTCCAGTGGACTGAGTGGGATTCCGCAGATCTTAGAGGAAGGAGATCCCTACTACACTTATTGAGTGCCAACAGGGGTCTGACCCACCCAGGGATTTTTATGTGGATGTCCTGCAGAAAAAGAAACAGAAAACCAGGCATATTTCCCCTGCAGTTAAGGATCCCCAACGAAAGTGGCAGAATTTTACTCAGGGATTGTTTAACACTTTAATGGCTTTAAAGCCTCCTGAAGGGGTCTCCCTGCCTGCCCCTCCTTGGTTTTACACTCCTCTTAAGAGATCTAGGGAGCAGGATTCCATGGATGTGGATCAGGATTCAGGGAAAGCATCATTAGCCTACTCTTCTCAGATCCCTTTCCCCCTGGATTATGGTTCAGAGCAAGAGGATTCTATTAGCCCAGATTCCCCTTAAGAGGAACTTTCCTTTAGGAGACACTATTTCCCTTATGATGGAATTCTTTTAAGTGGGATTGTTCTCAAGTTTCTGATAGTTAGAAGAGGTATTATGACCTCCTCCAGATGGAGCCTCCCAAGCCTTCTGCTGTTCCTCCAGTTCTGGATGCCCTCCTGGATACTTTTTCAGTATCTTCTGTAGTCCCTGATTCTCAACTCCCAGCTCCTAAGAAATCTGACAGATTTTACAAGGTGCCTGATTGCAAATTTCTGTATAAATACCCTTCTGCTGATCCTTCTTTGGTGTCTAGCTCCTTTGACAAACCTTCCATGCTGTTGCCCTCTACCAAGTGGCTTCCTTCGGATAAGCATAACAAGACCATGGAGAGGTTGGGCAAAAAAGTCTATACTGCTGCCACCATGTCTTTTACAAATATTAATTACCAGACTCCTACAATCAGGTATGTTTTAGCCTTCCTTTCTCAAGTGATTTCTGACCTTCATGATTTTAAGGGGAAGCTTCGGCCCTTTCCTTGTTTGGTTCTACCTCTCAAGTTGGCCACTACTGTACTAAGTGCAGTTATGATGCAGCTGATGCTTCTTCCAGGGCTACTGCATTTGGTTCTGTTATGAAGTGTTACTCTTGGCTTCATCTTCAGGCCTTACCTGATGACATCAAGGCCAAATTATTGGATGTTCCTTTGGATAAAACAAATCTTTTTGGTACTGCTGCTGCTGCTGGACATTTTGAATCTCTCCAAGCAAGGGCAAAGCCTTACAGAAGTTGAAATTTTTTTATTTCTCCTATTCCAAAGTTTCAGAGGAATTACCCTGCCAAATCTGATTTTGTTCACACAGTCTCACCCTTTGCCCAAGGGTAAAAAGAGTTCTAGAAGTGTACCACCTGCTAAATCTACACAGACCCCTATTTCTCAGAAACCCCCTTTCCAGGACAAGCCCGATTCCATTTTCTCTCAGCCAGGTTCACTGTCCTTTCCAAATTGGTTAAGGATAACAACAGACTCTTGGGTTCTGTCTATTATCCGCCAGGAGTATTTCATGGTTTGGACATCAGTTCCTCCATTTCTGGACTTCTCTCAACCTCCTTGAGAAAAGCTTCCACTCTTTCCAGAGGTGGTGCTTTCTCTCTTAACTCAGGGCACCATTCAGGCTGTGCTCCCTGCATAGGAAGGGAGTTTTTTTTTATTCCAGAGTGTTTCTGGTTCACAAGAAGTAGGTGGCACCTGGAGAACAATTCTGGACCTTTCACAGCAAGGTCCCCTCCCATCAGACATAACTCTCAACCAATTGGGGACAAATCCAGAAATAATTAAGGACAATCAGGGACACTTACCAATATTAATTTGAGACACTGAGACAATATGAAAATGTGAATTAATATACATTTTCTAAAACAAAAGAAGTCTAGAGCTGTAATTATGGTCATTATTTATTAAGTGTAATTCACCTTATTTTCTCCAAAAGTTACAAGTTTTAGGAGAGTTTAAGCGGAATAGCACCAAAAGTTTTTTCAAAATCAGGGACATCCCTGAAAATCAGGGACAGTTAAGTGGTCTGCCTTTGGATGTTGTCTCTTCAAACTTTATTTCCTGTTCTTCTTCGCTACTGTTTTCTGGTCTGTCTCGGTCTCACGAATGCCTGCCTTCATATCCCGATCAATCGCCTTTTCAGCATCAAGGAGATTATGGCCCTGCTTCTAGCTCTTCAGGCTTTTCATACCCTGTTTCATCCTGGACCCTACAAAGTTTTCACCGACAATACCACAACTTTCTTTACTGGCTAGCTCTTCAGATCTGTGATGTAGCTGTCAAATATCAAGTGACTCTTCAGGATGTTTACATTCCCTCAGAGCACAATCTAGTGGCAGACTCTCTGAGTACATCCAGCACACAAGCTCACAAATGGATACTTCACAGAAATGTGTTCCTGGGCATTGTCTATTGATGGGGTATTCCTCAGGTAGATCTTTGAACAGACAACTTCCTCTTTTTTGTTCCAGAGTCCCAAGTCCTCTAGCTTGGAAAATGGATATCCTGTCTTTTTTCCTTGGAAGAGGATGTTTGTGTATAAATTGTCTCCCCTTCCTCTGCTTTGAGACTTACACATGATCAGGCAGGACTCTTCCAAAATCTTGTTGGTTACTGCCTTTTGGCTCAGGCAGCATTGGTTGCCCCTTCTTTCTTACTTGGCCAGAGACAAACACCACAAATTACCTCACTGGGTGGACCTTCTCACACAAGAGAAAGGGGTCTCTTATTCATCCTCATACATCCACTCTTCAACTGATGCTATGGGTGATAGGGTTCTGATCCCTTTTAGGCACCTTTTTCTGATACCATGCTTTAAGTCCTACAGGAGGCCAGGAAGCCCACTACTAGAAAATCATATTTGTCCAAATGGAGGATATTTTCTTTCTGGTGCCTCTCTTGCCATCAGGATCCACTATCTGCAGAGATTCCCCAGGTCCTCTCTTATTTGTGTGATCTGCTTCATGCTAGGTTGGCATATTCTTCAGTTAAAGCTCACCTATCAGCAATTTCTGCTTTTCTGCACTTGAATCCCCTTCTGGCCTCCAGATTGAGGTCAAACAGTTTTTAAAGGCATTCTTCATATTAGGCCTACCAGGAACCATATTCTGCCTTTCTGGGACCTCAATTTTGTTCTTGAAAAATTGACTCTGGCTCCTTCTGAGCTTGCTGCTTCAGCTTCCTTACAACATTGAACTTGGAAGACTTCTTTTGGCTTTTACTTGGGCCAAGTGGGATTCTGAACTTCAGAGTCTCATGGTTGTTCATCCTTTCCTAGTTTTTCACAGGGACCGGGTGTCTCTTCATACTAATCTTCATACTAATCCTTCTTTTATGTCCAAGGTAGTCAATAACTTGTCCCTTAATCTAGTTATTTGCCTTCCTTTTTTTACTTCTGTGCACTCTGCCAGTGAGAAGGTTCTTCACACACTGGACTTGCAGAGACAGTTCAGGTATTTGGATAAAGCTAAAGTTATTCACAAATCTAAGCAGCCTTTTGTTTCTTTTCATCCCAGGTCTTTGGATTAGCTGTTTCTTAAGCAGACTATCTCTTCTCTGATTTCTAAGGCCCATTCTTTTTGCTCCTCTCATGGCAAATGTCTTTTTTCTGCAGTAAAGGCAGACTCTGCTAGAGTTGTTGCTTCATCTGGTGCTTTTTTCAAGGGGCTGGATACCAATGCCATCCTTGAGGCTGTTACTTGGTGGTCTGTCCATACATTCATTAAGTATCCTAAGTCCGATCTTATTTCTAGAGCTAGCACTGGTTTTGCCAGGGCTATCCTGCATGGGTTTCGTGAGGGCTGTTCTGTGCCTTTCTCCTCCCAGGTTTCCTGTTGAAATTTTGTATGCTCCATTATGTAAGGAATACTGCAAGTGATATGGAAGGACATTATACAGTTGTGTAAAATCTTAACCATAACAGCAGATGCCCTTCTCTTCACTCTTGCAGTATTCTCTTCCTCCCTCCTGCCCCCTCTGCTCAAGGCTGTTCTCCTTGCCTTCCTCGCTGAGGGGTTTCTCTCTTTTTCTCCTTCTGGATGCACATGTTCTTTCTGGTCCCTAGGGACATTCTGTTCATCTGGAGCTTTTCTGTTCTGAAGTGTGGGCATCTATACATCACCTTTATGCTGTAGACCTTGTGCAGGGAGTATACGTGTGACATAAGGTGCCTGTAGATACTAAAGGTTTGGTATACTGACTGGGCACTGGGCTATCTCTGGCAGGAAGATCCCTTATGTTAGGAATGCTGAAACAGTGAAGAGAAGGGCATCTACTGTTATGGGCATACTTTACACAGCTGTAATTGTTTAGTTAATACTGCTGCTAAACACGCAGTTAATTCTGAGCTCACTATTTCTGATAGGGGATGTAATGATCATAGGTAAGTATGAGGAAAAAGTATATGCTTTAGCAACTTTGATTTTCAGAATTTTGAATTGTCAGGCTCATATATTAAGGTTTTGCAGGGCTGTGTTCTCATAACCTCCCAGATGATGAAAATGAGATTTCAATTTTGTTTTGATAGAGGTTTAGTTTTTGACCCATCTACTGCTGAGGTGTGATGAAAAGAATTAGCTTACTCAGGGAATCTGTAAGAATACCCTCATTTTCCAAGTTTTCTAAGGGATTCTCTAACTTGCCATCCAATTTTGGTAAGAAACAAAATAAACTGCCTCAACCAATTGTAGGTAAAACAGATGCTTATGAATAGATTGCAAGGGGGTTCCAAGAAGAATTCTGGAAACTCTTGTAACCAAGGACAGTTCAATAAGTCAGAATGACTGTTTCAGAGGCTTTGCCCATCCCTCCAAACCTGACAGCCCCCTTTTTTATTCCAGAAAGTCTGAATCACCTTTTTTTGGCATCAGACAGTTTCAGACAAATGTGTTCTGAAGATCATTCATCAGTGTTTCAGATGGTAGTGGATGGGGGGAATTTTTCCTTTTCAGGGGATAATTTGTCATCCTCCAAACCTGACTCTTTTTGTTTCGAGCTGCCCATCACATGCTGCCGAAGGGAGCAATTGAACCAGTTCCTCCTCCCAAGATGGGAAAGGGGTTTTATTCATAAATGTTTTTAGTACCAAAGAAAGAAAGTGTTTATACACTAGTTCTGTATCTTTCTTTCCTAAACCTGTTTGCAATAGTGCCCAAATTCAAAATGATGTCACTTCACAACCTGCGGGCCTCTTCTTACTCATTTAAGTTTCTTGGTAACACCAGATTGAAAAGATATTCATCAAATTCCTATTCATGTAGACTTCAGATGTTTCTGAAGGTTTTGTGTGTCTGAATAACATCAGTTATCTGCCTTCCCATTTGGACTGTCCACTATGCCAAGAGTGTTCACAGAGTGTCTATCTCCAGTTATAACTCATTCCAGGCTACAGGGTCTTTTTCAAAGTGTCAGGAATCTCTCCGGAGGGTGAGAGCTCTCTTACACAAGCTGGGATTCCAAGGGAATATTCAAAAGTACTTCTTGATAACTCCTCAAAGAATTGTGTTTCTGGGATGTCAACTAATCACCACAGTAAAAAAAGAACTTTTCTTCCACTAGAAAAAAAAATAGATCTATATCGCGATCTATTTTTAGGATTTTCCATTCAGACTTCAGTCACTGTGAGAGAACACCTCATTATTTTAGCTCACATGCCATCTAGGATTCTCATGATACTCCTGGCAAGACTCCACATGAGAAAGGTATAGTGATATCTGAAGTATTTTTGGTCCCCAGCACACTTTGTCTTTTCAGATCCCAGTGGTGGGATTTGTCAGAAGAAAAATCACTCAGTGGAGACAACAGATATTCCTAAGTCCAGGTCTCCCCTTTTCCCTCTCCATTCCAAAGCAGTTGGTCACCGCATATGCATTGGACTTTGCTTGGGGAGCAGTTTCAGGAGGGATACAAGTGCAAGGTGTGTAGGACACTGACATACACAAGCACATCAATATATAAGAGGTACTTGCCCTCATCAAGCCACTCAACTCTGAGTCGTCTTTAGTCACTGGGAACTCAAGTCGTTACACACAACATCACAGTCTTGTGATACATCAACAAGCAAGGGGTTCCCCCTTTGCAGGCTAGCCATGTTAGTTTGGGATATAGCTTTACAGCACAATCACACTCTAAACACATCCTATCAGCAAAATTGTGTGGCAGGTAAACTGAGCAGGATAAAGGCAGACCTTCATGAATGGTAAATGAGATCTGGGGTCTTCCAAAATTTGATCCACCTGTGGGGAGTTCCTCAAGCAGACCTCTTTGGCTCCTCTCTGAACAATCAAACTACCAAAATTCTGTCCCAGGACTCCATGCAAGAAGGCCTGGAATATGGATTCATTTTCATTTCTTTGAACAGGAATGTTTCCTTATGCTTTTCTACCCTTTCCACTAATATCAAGGGTACATACATCTGAAGAGTCAGAAATAACCCCCCAGAATCATTGTGTGACTTCCTTTGGCTTGGGGCGATTACCACAGTCTTCCTCACAGACTGGATCTGCTCACACAAAAACAGAGGTGTTTGATACACCCAGGCACTAAACAACTTCAACTGACCACATGGATGATGGTCTTAATTCCTTTTAGGCACCTGTTTACTGACGACATGCAGTTGGATCTACTGTAGGCAACAAAACTTGCTACTAGAAAGTCATATATTAGCAAATGGAAAAAATTTTCTAATTGGTGCCAACAACATAACCAACACCCATTCAGGGTTAGCTGTTCTCTAGTTTTACAGTATTTGTGAGAGTTACTATCCTATTCCTACTTCCCTGTCAAGGTTCATTTATCACCCATTTCAGCATATCTGCCCATGGATCCTCCTCTTTCAATGCATTCTCAAGTCAAAATGTTTTTGAAAAGATTTTTGCATAAAAGGTCTCCAAGGAAACTGGTGGCGCTTCCTTAGGATCTTAGGTTTGTGTTAGAAAAGCTATCACTTTTTCCTTTTGAGCCAGCTAACCTGTCAGACTTGAGGTTCTTAAGACAAAAGAGAGTTTTACTGATTGCTCTGTCCTCTGCAAGAAGGGTATGTCAGTCAGAAGCTCTTCTGGTGAGTCAACCCTATCTCATTTTCTATAGAGACTGGGTTTCTTTAGGCATAAAGGAAGGATTAGTTCTCAAAGTGCTATCTGAGTTTACTTTAAGCCAAAGTATCCATCTCCCCAGTTTCCTTGGATGTCTACAGACCGCTTGGGTACTATCTTGACAGAACTACATTTTTCAAGTCTTTGGATCAATTACTCATTTCTTGTGAGGGTAAGAAGGGACAACCTGTGTCAAACCAGACTATTTACAAATGATTGTCTATTATCTTTTGTTATACTTACCACAGCAAAACTAGTCTGACATGGTCGAGGGCCACTGTACTAGGGCCTTGACTTTATCTATGGCTTTTTGGAAAGGGTTTGAGTCGAAGTATTTTAGAAGCTGCAAGTGGATCCTCTGTGCATACTTTGGTATAGTATTGTAAGCTTGATTCCTTCTGTAGATCTAGATCAGGCTTTGCAAGGACCATTCTCCAGGGGACTCATGGACTCTCTTCCTTCCACCTTCCAAATGTAGTAAGCTAGGGTAATCTACCCATAGAGATAACATTACTGCAGCAGTGATCAATATGAGGAACACAACAGTTGTGTAAGTAAACTTATCCTACCATTTGATGTTTGAATGATCACTGCTGCAGTAGCCACTCCCTCCACTCTCATTATTTTTGATGCGTTTATGCCAGGGTTTGGTTATTTGTTTTTATTTCTTCTTCCTAGCATTGGCCTTTCAGGGCTCAGCCTACCTGTCTGTGTTAGCAGGAAAGCTCTGAAGGGCTTGGTGCCCAACTTGTCTTTTAGTTAGCTCAGCTCAAGCTGCCTGACAGTTTGGGCATGAGGAAGGTGCTCTGAAACCTTGGAAGCTGTCCAGCTGTTGTATCCTTGACAGGATATCATCCATAGGTTGCTGCAGAATTAATCATTTGAGGATGTACTGTTATGATAAGTTTACTTACAGAACTGTACTTTTTTGGCATTGATGCCTAAACAGTGTAAACCCACCAAGTGTACCACCTGCAGTCACCAAACTGAGATGAGAGCACAGCATGAGCTGCCTTTGCTGCCTGTATCTGTGTACAAAGTTAGCAGCTATCCAAATAGTAGTGCTTCTACTTTGTGAACTATGAGCTTAACAGAGGGAAGCTTTAAGACTCCACCAACACCTGATTCTGGAAGCAGTTGAAGGGGGCCCATTGTTAGCTATAAGGCTCATCTCATGATCTCTGGTGAGAGCCAGTGAGGTGAAAAGCAAGGGATTCTGAACACAGGTGCAAGTCCTGGTCTGGAGTGAAGGCCAGTTGTGCCACAGTGGTCTCTGATTCCTCACACTTGGGTACATATCATGTAGCAACATACTGATGTCCTGCATATGATGTACTGATGTCCCTTGTGCAAGGTAGAGAGGCACTTCCTGGCACCTCTCTGTAAGACACAGAGGAAGGATACTTGATCATCCTCCAAACAAGAGCAAAATGACTTCCCTTGTATTTATCTTTGTGTCGGAACCTCTGCTTTTCCATTAAGGGATCATCACCTTTGGCACCATCCCCAAGCAGAAGATTGCTAACCATTTAGGATACAGTCATTCTTTAGCTTCTTGCTTTCTATAACCAAGTTTTTGGAAGCCTGTCTCCTCAGGGTAAACCTTGTGAATTTGTTCATTGGATGGTGGAAGCACACTGCTGTACAGCTTTCTAGTCCTGGGTTCAATACAGGTTTTTAACTCATTAGTTTAAGCTATGCCCTCCCCACGCAAGTGTGGGACTTTTTTGGTCTGGACTGCCATCACGTGTTACATAACTTGAGTAGGAGCTACCTTCTACTTGGGAGAAGTGTAGGGCTTTCTTGTAAGGCTGAGATCAGGGCAGGTCTTGCTTACCCACTTCAACTTTTCAGCTGCAATTGAATTCACGGAAATGCCATCATTCCCCGTAATGTTTAGGAATGAGTAATGAATCCGTTTCCTTGATGCCTTCCATTGCCATTACTACTCCGCTGGACAAGATCCTCAGGCTTGTGAAATGCAGTATGGAGTGGCCTTACCTGTGTTCCCTCAATCTGTAATATCAGAATAAATATTTGAAGAATAAAAAGGAAGCTTGTACTGCATTATTCCCCCCTTGCATAGAGCCATCTTTTTTCCTTGGTATAAGAAGTAATTCATCTGCACTAATGCAGGCTGGCCACCTCTATGTGGTCTCTCTTTGTTCCAGCATTTTAAGGTGGATACCGGTGTTATTTCCTCAGCTCAGCATTGCACTCATAGACCACAGCTTGGCAAGAGGATTCATTCTTACACACTGATGATCCTGAACTAAATGTTTCAGGTCTAATCCTAATGGGGAATAACCTGAAATATTTTACACTTGGCAGCTTGGGTGAGTACAAAGCTGTGGAGAAAACACTCTGGATCACAGGTGCACCACGATTTCACATAGTACACCATTTCATTGTCCATTTTTTTTGTTGCACTGTATTTCCCTTAGTCTTTTGCCTTGTTATGCGACTTACTGTGCATTTGATGCTCAGGATAAGTTGGCTAGAGCTTCAGCCTTAACCACCTGTCTGTACCTAGTGGAATGGATCAAGATGACTGCATTTCATGATGAGCTGGACTAGACTATCATGAATACCTTTCCTAAGGTTATCTGTTTCAGGAGCAATCATAACTGATCACTGAAGAAAGGATAGAAATCTAGATGTCTGCCTAACTGAGGAGGGGGGGGGCTTATAATGTTTGCATGGAGATACTATTGGCTAACAGTGATTGTAACATTGTGAGCTTTAGTGTGAGGGTTGGGATGAGAAGACAACAGCAAAGATAATGGTGTGGGATTTTTGGGGTTGGTGTGTTGACCTTGGCCAAGGAGTAAGGTCAAAAATGAGTTGAGACTGGAGGAAAGCTTGGGGGTTGAACAGTGTTAGAGACAGAGGATGTAGGGTTTGAAGATAAGCCTGAGGAAGAATGGACAAAAGGCCAGTGTGGCTACAGATGAATCTGGGGTTGCCAGTTAGTCAAAGGAGAGAGCATACAAAAGGTGCAAGGGAGTAAGTGCTGAAGATCAAGAGGCTCGGTACAGGGAAGCAAGCAGAAGGATAGCAGAGGTGCTCTTCTGGATGGAACTGGTAATAAGGACCAAAAGACAAATGTATAAGCATTCAGATTGCATGAAAAGAAATACAGTCCTGACCAGGCTCATTTAAGATGCAAGAGGGAGCTTATTGAATAAACAGAACAAGTAGTGGCATGTAACAAATAGTTGTCTGTCTCTGAAGGAAGAGGAGGGCAAGATGCCTTGCTATGAAGGGGGCACGTCATAGTATCGAAAAGACTGAGAATGGGATGGACAAAAAGGAGGTGGAACAGGCTGTCCAAGGGGAGATAGTGTGCAGTCCAGATGCATTGACTCCCAAAATCCCCTGGAATATTGTCTCACTGTGCTGGCAAATCCTTTGACAGAAATCTTCATAGATTATTGTCCAATGTAAACATTCCTGAGGACTGAAAAAATGGCAGGAGTAATGCCATTATACAAGGAACCAAGAAAAATCCAGTTAACAGTAGAGTAGCTGGTCTGACATTGATGACTGGAAAAGCCATAGAGAAGATCCTGATGCAAAGGCTGGTATCTTTCATAAAGGCCATCCTACATGGGTTCAGGGCCTGAAGGAAC
The DNA here is from genome assembly GCF_019279795.1 of Protopterus annectens. Lineage (NCBI taxonomy): Eukaryota > Metazoa > Chordata > Ceratodontiformes > Protopteridae > Protopterus > Protopterus annectens. Next base: position 152,550,916 of record NC_056725.1, on the reverse strand, counting down.
AGTCAGGCCAGATACAGTTTTATGACTAGGTTACAGGAGAGTTTTCAGTAGATTACTAGTGTGTGTAGTCCACCTATACTTCAACAGCACCTCTGACTCAAGTCACAGGCGGCTACTAGGAAAACCAAGTGGAGTTTGGGAGTTGGACTCAGAGGAGCCAAATGGTCATAGTTTGAGGATAGGGCACATTAGGATGTGATGAGAGAACATTGTTGTGGTTAAGGGAGATGATTAGTGAAGTATCAAATTGGCTGGCTCTTGCTTCAATAATGTTTGTTTTTGTGTTTTTTTCTTTTAACTAAGTAAGTAAACCAAAGGCAGTTGTCAGCCATGACCCAGGCTAAGAGGCAGTAAAAACTTTTCAAAAAAACATTAAAAAGCATTTGCAAAATAGATTACTTTCCAAGTTACTTTTCAAACCAAAATTTTCCTTCAAACTGCATTGTAACAAACATTTGCAGTCAATAACTACAGTTGTGCTTTTACATGAATATTTACATCATCATATTATTGCATGGATACTAGTACTAATCAGTTCAATAACTAGTCTGACTGTCCTTTTTCCTTAGAGATGTTTATAAAATCATTGCTTTTTCTGTGATGCTGCTTACATAGTTTCATTGGAAGTAGTTATATAGTGTATCGTTATGGCCACACATTGCTTTGTATATAGTATGGGTTTTAGTAGGTAGCTTAGACATTGATTTCCTAGATCTAACAGTTTCCTATAACATTTGTATTTATTTGGTAGTGAGGTTTGTGCTTTCGAGAGCTATCAAAAAGATCTAGTTTGTTAGCTTCTTATATTTTGTCTGACAGAGTATTCAATTCTACAGTGGCAGTTGGGATCAGTCTTGCTGTGGAAATGTCTGCTGAATCGATTCTGTCCAGTTCTCATTGCCTTGTATATGGAAGGGGTCTTCGCAGCTGTAGGACATCTTGACTTCATAGGTTATGTTAGGATTTCTAACTAGTAATGTGTTTTTATACACACATATTGCTGACCATACTATAATTCTTAGTAGGATAGCTTAGGTACCAGTTACCTGGGACATGATTGAGCTCTCTGAGTATGTGTCTAAGACAGGTATATCCCTAGCATCGAGCAGTATATTACCCTCACCTAGAATGATGCCACAACAAAAAATGATGAGTTTCGACAGTTGGCTTAGTTTTTGGTGTCATTCCAAGGGAATCCAGTTTCTGTCAGCCTGAGATGACATGGTCTACAAACCTTGCTGCTTTGCCAGAGACTGTTTGCACCTGGCACCACTAGGCTTTCAGCTGCTGGTAAAGGCTCTTGCCTCCACCATAGTGCCTTTTTTAGGCAAGGTCGTAAAAACAAAATTGCCAATGTGAATTGCCAGTCATAACAAAATAAGGATTATGCTGCTAAATGCTAGGAGCTTAAACCAAACACTGTACACCCAGGAAGCACTCCTATCACTGGAGGATGTAGATGTCAGTGCAGTCACAGAAACCTGGTTCAAGGCCTCAGAGAGTACCCCAGCCTTGCAAGGCTACAATGTCTTCCACACCTTAGACCACAAAACGAACACGTGAGAACCAAAGGAGGTGGTGTTTCTCTCTATATTAGAGATAAATTCACCTCCCGACTAGTTACAGGACAACTCCATGGAGTTGCTTCAAGTTCAGATTACTGTAAGTAAGACCCCCATTTCAAGTCTTAATAGATCCCCGCCCATGGATCATGATGCACATGAGGCTTACTTGACCAAACTGGAGTCGATCCAAATATTCCAAGTAATTTGGTCATGGAGATTTCAATTATCTCATCAACTGGGAAACCTACTCAAGCCCTAACTCACTAGTGCAAAGGTTCCTTGACTTTAACTCAAATGCCCTGAAACAAATTGTTCAAACCCCAACTAACATGATTTGTCTCCCAGTGACTGCCATGTCTTTGGAATAGGCTGCCAGTTCATGTGAAGCAGAGTACCTGTATGACATTGTTCAAAAGGAACCTGGACAAGTGGATGGGGCACAGTAAATTTGTACGTGGAATTGTGCCCACAACCCTCCTGGATATGGGAAGTCCTTACTAAATACAATCCTGGGTATTGACTAGAGCATATATGGTATTATATTGGGATGAAATGGCTAGGCTTGAAATGACCTCTGGGTTGATGGCCTAGTAACCTCCTATGTTCCAATGTATCTAACCTGGTTCTGTATAACAGTGGTACTTGTATTTGCTAGTGAGGTGTTCTTTCAAGAACTTTTGAAAACTAATTTGCTAGATTTTTTTGTATTCTATGTTCAGGAATATTCCAGTGTCACAGGGGCAGTTTTCTTGAAGGCTTTTTCTCTTGTTGACATGATATATGGCTGTCTGTAGGTGAGGGACATCTTGACAATACTGAGGACTTTTGAACAGAATTGTTTTTGAAGGTGGTCAGTAACTTTCATTTAATAGGTTATAGATTACAGTATTTATTAAAAATGTCTCAAATGTCTACTTTCCTCAAATGGTAACAACCACGTTTGTTTTTTTTTTTTTAAATCACAGTGATGGTCCCTGTCATATGGTAAACAAATCAGTCTGAATATTTTGTTTCTCAGCAGTTTGAAGGGTAGCAGTGTTGGTAATTTAGACAGACCAGTGGTAGATTATACTCAAGATATGGAATTAGGACATTTCTTGGATATTGGTGCTCAAGCTTCATAATAAGGTGGGGATTCTCTAGGATACTTTGTTAATTTAGAATTTTGTCAACCTCTTGTAAAGATCTGCCAGAGGATGCCTTGTTGTCTAACATAATCTCCAGACCCTTTTGTAGATTATTTCAGGGTATGAATGAATACTCTAGGTGTATCCTTAATGTGTAGAGATTTTGCATGTCTCTTCTGAATTCTAATATCACGATGGCAGACTTTTTGGGTATTAACTGATAAATTGTTAGAAGTTAACCCATCCCATATTTGGGCTAAATCACCAAGATATTAAACAGTTATAAGAGGATTTGTCATCTTGCAAATACAGCATCTGCATACAATGTGCAGCTGATATTTGAGAGATCATAAGTTAGACTGTTAAATAAAAAGAATACCAAAGGTTACAGCACTGAGCCCGGAAGAACTCCGTTTTTGTACACACCATCTCTGAATTAACATTATTAAAGTGTACTAAAAAAATTGTTATTGAGGCTGTTTTGGAAGTATTGAACCTCCTCCTTGAGCAAATCCAAGTTTGCCAAGTTGTCAGAGTAGTTCACAGTTTCATAGGTATTTTAAAAATCTATAAAAATGGCGCCTGCGAATAGTTTATTTTCCATATTTACAATAGAGGTATGTTAAAATATACAGTAGTGTTGTACTGTAACTGGAATGGTCATACATTTGAATGTATTCTGTTAGTTACCTTTTGCAGAAGAATTTTGGCTACAGTACAGGAGTTGGTAGCTGGCTGGCAGGAAGTGTCTTTGGTGGTGGGAAGGGGCAGTATTAATGAGTACATAAATCTGCATGGAATTGATCTGGTAATGAGGTCGAGACTGAATATATGCTGAGATCATAGGAGATTACTAGGCTATTGACCCAGAGTCCATTTTAAGCCTAACTGTTTTAACCCAATGTAATACCATATAAATTCTAGTCAGTACCCAAGATTGCATTTAGTGATGACTGCCCATGTCCGGGAGGGTTGTGGGCTCTATCTCTGGTTAGAATATATGGTACCCCATCCACTCATCCAAGTTCCGCTTGAACAGTGTCATAAAGGTGCTCTGTTTCACATGAATTGGTAGCCGGTTCCAAAGATGCAGCAGTTGCTGGGAGATCTGTCCCCCCAGCGTGTCCTATTAAAGTCGCAGACCATGTTAGGGTCCCAGGAACGGATAGCCCTAGTCTCGTTTGATTTATGAATATGCAGCAAGTTCATTAGATTTGGGTCTTGGATTGCTCTGTAGGCTAGGCATAAGTCTCCTGTAGTGACAGGGACTTCTTAGGGGAGACTTGTATAATTAGAAATTTGGGGTGTAATATGTGAAAATCTAGGTTGTAATAGCTTTTTATGTAGTAGTTTCTGAATGTCTCTATTTCAGACATATCTAAGAGAGAAGAGAACAGAGTCAACCTCTTTGTTTATAACATTCAGGGACAGAGCTTAAAGGCTGAACAAGTAGATGAAAAGCTATCAGCTGAACTTCTCCACAGACAAACACAATACCACACATGAACTGCCTTGGTGTAAAATGTCAGCTGCTCTGTTTTTATGGCAGTAGTCCACTACGATGATATATACTAGGAAGACATCAAGAGTTATATTTTTAAATCACACTTTGTATACACTGCTTTTGTTCTTTACACTTTGGCTTGATTTTAAGCTGCTATATAATAAACTATTAATGCAACTTTGCACGTCCTTTATCTTTGTAACTCTGCTGTAGGTATGTGTCCTTTTCAAGTACGGTGCAGCAGTTGAGTGTTTACCATGTCACATGATCTCTGAGGGGGCTTTATGCAATGAAGTTGCATTTACCCTTTAGCTATTCATTTGCTTGAGATACTCAAGCCATTGTAGCAGTAAATTAATCTGCAAATGCATGCTTGCATGTTTTGTTGCAACTACATGTTCTAGTGGGGAACAAGAAATGCATGCATCCTTCAACTCTAGTGCAGGAATAAAATGCATCTAGCGGTAGGACATGCATGTCCTGAGGGAGATGGGGCATAATTTGATGTACTCCGGTACTTCACCTGCTGTAGAGAGTCATGTCAAAAACATCTTGTTCCTTTGAATATCCTCAACAATCTGGTTCTGTGTGTGCAAGTTTTACAGTCTGTTCTCGTGTACCATAGCTGAATCCTTGATTGATGCGGGGAGGTGCACAATTAGTGAGATCGGATGTGGTCTGTGTGTGTGGGAGGGTGGAATGGGACAATACTGAACCATTTTACTGGAAAATGTCATGTTAATTGTACTTCACAAATGACATTAATGTCTTTCATTATTTTGGTTTGTATGTTCTAAAAGTTTTCCAAAGGAAGAAGGTGAAATATTTGTATTCATCCAACTCTGTTTACCTTTATCTAAGCAGCTTGTAAAGCATGGCATACTTTTTCCCAGTCCGGACCATCTCTGTTTATCCCTTGGTTCCCACCTGCATATCAACTGACCTTTAAGGTCTTCCAGAAAGTGAAGAATGGAGATTATCTGATTATTGGTGAGCTATGGCGTGTTATCAGCTGTGACCTCTGCAAGATGGGATGACATCAGATGTAAACATTTGCTTGTTGGCCTATAGGATGCCTGTTTGCTATGCCAGTCTTACCACAGTTGGTAGCCCTATGACCAACATCCATCAGGTGGTATTCTCAAACTGGTCAGATACAACTTCCTCCTTTTGCTTTTCCAAGAAGGAGCATTAAGCTAGCAACTGCTTAATCCAATCTTCCTGGTTGGTTGCTCTACATGGGTTGTTTTAAAAAACTGGTTTAGCAGTGGCAAAGTCTGTACTGGTGGTCCAGCTTAAAGACTAAATATATTTCGATACATAAAGGAACAAAGACAAAGATAGATGCTTTAGCTTAAAGTGTGTACTTGTTGGAGGGCAGAGAAGGACACATGGGGGAAAAAGACTGCTAAATTGATACTTAATCCATTATTCATTCAAGTGTTGAGCAGAGTTGAGTCAAAAGACATTCCCAAAGCAGGAGACTTGCTCTCAATCTTTATACATAATAAGATTCTGTAGAACTCAAGAAGAAAAATGTAATGTGGAGAAAACATTGTGGAACCTGGTGGGATTCCAGGATGCATTTTAAGAGACTGAGTAGAGGAACTGATAACTAGTTAACTTTTAGCAACTGATAAAAGACCGACTCGGCCGACCAGGAAGATAGTGCACCAAACGAAATTAAGACCGGACTTCCAAATGAGAAATAATACACTCTTTAATCACAAAAAATAAATAAAATGTTCATATAAATCGAAACAAGCGCTTTCGTCTCCGAATTCTGAGACTTTATCAAGATACAAAGTAGTTAGTACAGCCATCCATTTTAAATATGAAGGCTACATGCTCATGATTATTCAAGAGGTTAGTGGGCTGATTGGTCCAAATTGTGGGTGTGGGTTATTTAAAATGGATGGCTGTACTAACTACTTTGTATCTTGATAAAGTCTCAGAATTCGGAGACGAAAGCGCTTGTTTCGATTTATATGAATATTTTATTTCTTTTTTGTGATTAAAGAGTGTATTCTTTCTCATTTGGAAGTCCTGTCATAATTTGGTTTGGTGCACTATCTTTCTGGTCGGCCGAAACTGTCTTATCAGTTTGTTCGTGTTTGATTTTTTAACTTTTAGCAACTCATGAGACATTGGCATGGCTCATAAGGGCTGAAAATGTACAGATGCCATACCCTTTCCCAAGACTGGGAGCATTGCCAAAGCAGGAAATTACTGATTTTTACAGCTGATAATCGAGACTGATAATATCAGAAACCTTGCTGTAAAAAAGAAATGTGGTTGTGAAGATAGGACCTAATGTAGCTTTGAATTGCTGGGTAGGGAAAGACACCATCCATCTGTTCCAAACTGCTTTTACCTAAGGAGGATATAGTGCTAGCAAAGTGAACAGGGGAGACTGGGCTTGTGTATCTTCAGCAGAAGTCTTCAACTTTTCATGTGGGATCCCCTTGAATTCGTAAGCAAGACGTAAGAGGCAATACCTCAAGCATGTTCTTGCTCTCAGTCAGTGCAGCTTTCCATTTTCGTGTGTCTGGTACATCTCCTATGGGAAACCCCAAGAGGGCATCCCTGGTAGATAACCAAATATTAACTGCCTTCTCCCAATGAAGAGAAGCAATGCTTCTACTCTGACAACCTTCCTGATGCACAAACGTCTGACCTCTGTCATGGGTAGTCAGTCCAGCTGTCTTATGAAGGAATCTAATGAGTCTACTACAAGTGCCAGTAGCTTGTGACACAACTGCTCACTGCCACTTGCTGTTCAAGGCAAGTGCACTAACTCCCACTAGCTGGACTTAATTGGCCCTCCCAATGTCCTACCCAGTTTAACTATATAGCCCTACCAGAGCCCAACTCAAACCCTAAAACTCCCACTTGGATCCTAGCACTAAAATTTCATACAGTCTTCCTAACTGATGTCCTCATTCACTCCCTACACCTAAAACTCCAATCCCCCTGCATAACCCTATAAAAAATATAGAAGTAGCTGAGAAGCTTTGAAACATGAACCACAAAACATTATCAACAATGTCACATGGCATCACCCAGTATTAACAGCTGAGAAAATGGTTGCAAGAAAACAGATAAAGTAGTCCAAGAAAAAAAGACCATAGTAGTGCTGGTCATTAAACTGGTTTCACCTAGTGATTATAGTATTTTGCTTATGGGGAGATGGTCATAAATACCAATTAATAAGTTCTGACAAGCCAAAAAAAAAACAAAAACCGGAAAACACAGGAGAGCAGCGAATCTTGAAAATCATTCTTCTTTAAATTTCTTTTTTGCAGGGAGGGGGGCCCACCTGCACCCACCCTCCATGTGGGATGCAAGCTCCCCAGAAACCCCAGACTTATATGTACCAACTCCAAGATTGCCATACCTTGCAGAAAAGAGAATATTCCAAGAAATGGCGTCTCTGTCTTAATAGTTTGTTTTTTCAGCTATCTGTATTTCAGGACTTAGTGTAGCGGGTCCTGACATTTCAAATGGTTACCAAATTTAGAGTTGTACTTAAATATGCTACCAATACATGTAAGCCCATGTGAACTGCAAAAAGGAGGGAATTCTAGGTACATTGCTGGTACTAAGTAGAGCACACACTGCTAACATCAACAATGGAAGTAATGTACTAATTTCATGAACTCTAATCATTCACTGATTTACAAAAGTCCATTCATATCACATTATTAGAAACCCAAAGAGTTTGGTGAAATAAAGATACACTTTATAAGTACTGAATTATTTGAGAATAATACTGTGGTGATCAAACATTGTAGTGTAGCTAACTCTTTTTGTAGTTTTTACTGTTTTCTATTACCAGGCAATAGAGTGGACATGAACATAGTCTTGGTTGATAGCACTGCTTCATGCCCAAGTATCTTGGTGGTGGAATGTGAGACTGCAATGAAGGATATAAAACTGCAGTGCTGTACCAAGCCCAGATGAACACACTGGGTATTTTCATTCTAAAAGTTTACCAAAAATGGTGAGGTGCTTATCCGGCTATTTTAGAGCACCTTGGGCAGTGGTTTATATCTGGAAAAAAATAGGTATACCAACACTACCATTTTAGGCTTTGTCCTTATTTAGCAACCACCATCTCAGTTACAGCCTTTACCCTTAATTATCCATGGTTTCAGACCCCTCAACTGCCCATATTTTCACAGAATGCCCAGATCTTTACCTCATATTTTGGTCTGTCCCTCATAAAATTGATAGTTTTCTGGCAAACCACTTAGATGATCTGAGAACAGAAATCACTACATAAATTTTCAGACTTCTTAGTAGTATATGCTTTATATCCACAACTCTTCTATGAAAAAAAAAAAGATTCATGTCGGTCAGCCTCGCAGTACTCAAACAAAAACACATAAAAACACTTCAGTATTTACTACTACAGCTGTTGTTGAAATTATCCACAAATTAAGGTCATTTTGCAGAATATTCCTTTAGTCTTCTTGACCGAGTCCCAAGTCAAGAAATCTAGAGTGCATCCTATGGGTTCGTTTTTATTATTTTGAAAGTTGGAATTGCTGGTGTGGCTGTTTCTCATACCGATCACTTTGAAGTTCTGGGAAGTGTGTGTGGCTGGTGAATCATTTTAACAGTGCCTACTGAATGATTTCTCCAGTACTGTTACAACTCTGGATAGTAAAACATACAAAATAATAGCAGCAACAACAACAGTACCGCTCAAATTATCTACCAGCAACACCTAACAGCACGTTACTCCAATAGTGGACTACACAACAATTGTTAAGAATTAGTCATCTGACCACAGCCACAACTTCATGTTGCCCAAGCTCTAAATCTGGTTTCAATCACTGAGAAAACACGTCATTGTTGAGGTCGGGACCTCCCAAATCCTTTGTATGGGAAACTGAAAGACCCCCTTGCAAAAAGGAACACAGACAATAAAAATCTTCTTAGCTGAAGTAAGGGGGCAAAAAAGTACATCCATCATCAGTACATGTCTGAGAAGTAAAGTCCATATTATAACGTTAATTGATCATTTTGATTATCATATATTTTTCTTTATAACTCCAAAACAGAATCTTGGGAAGAAGCCACATGGACCAGAAGACATACATTCCCAAGTAAATGGGAAGCAGAAAGGCACGGATACTCTTAGTGACTTCATTAGATTTAGTTGCACACTAAAAAATACCTACTGCTTTGCCCGTTTTCATATTTTGTTTCACCATTCTTGCTCCAAAAAAGTCAGAAAACAATTCTACCCATACAGTAACTTAGAAAACTAACCGGCTGGCAACTATTAACATGAATAATCTTCAAACAAGACAAGCAATTACACAATCTCAAACAAGACAAGCAACTACTCAATATTTCTCTCCACTCAGTCACCAAATTGTCCACAAAATATAAACCCACCTTTTACTGTCTGAAAATCCCGGGTACACTGTGAGATGAGATACTGTGCGGTATGAGCTTGACCAGCTTTAGTGTGCACATTTAAATTTAATCAAACTGATTGGATTCTAGCAATGCATGCTTCTGCTGGTGAGCAAATGTGGAATTCCTTTTTTTTTTATTTCAAGGGAAACTATACAGACAATTTCAGAAGAATACCAAAGTCTGTAAACCCCAGTTGAAGTTTTTAAGTTTACAGAATCTAGAGCTTATAAAAAGAATACTAGAAAATTGCAAGATGACATGCAATGGTCTTGTTTTGAAGCCCTATCCCCTATCTGATGCACTGTTTTGCGGCACAGATCACATGGCTCCAAGACACGTTCAACAATTTCCTGCTCAGCATTCCAGGTAAACCAGACACAAAAAGTTTATTATGTTGACATCTAAATATACTGCAGCAAAAGCACTCCTTTAATGATTTCAATCCTCAGCGTTTTGCCAGAAAACCATAGATGTTATCAGGAAAAGTCTGAAAATGTGACGCAAAAATCATGACAGCTGAGAGAGGTATGAATTATCACACTTAATAAGGAAAAGGTGCTGCAATGAACTGTAATACTTTTTTTTTTTTTTTTACTGTTCACAGCCTAATATTTTTGGTCCATTTTCATAAAATTCTTTATTTTTTTTTTGTTTTTGTTTTTGGGCAAATTACTAGGAAATCATTACCGACTGAAGGTAGAAAATAACGGCAGACAATTTAGTTTGACTTCGTGCCCTAAAATACTGCAACGATGGAACTGTGAAAAAAAACTGCTGTGTACGGTAAAACTATTTCAAGATAAAGCATTAAACAGATAACTAGGGGGAATCTTTCAAGATATTATAAACAGTACTTGCAATTATTACATATAGAAGGACACTTCAAAAAGAAACTTAGATGGGGGTGGAGGTGTTATGCAGGTGGTGGCTTGGATTGCAGGAATCTGATTGGCTGCCACCATTTGCTTGAGCAAACACTTTTGAAAGGAGATTTTCTCCTAAAAGTTTAATGTGAGCAGCATAGGAAAACACGCTGAATCATAACTATATTAGGCGAGTAACAAGTTCAGTTACAATTTCAGCGTGTTTTACGCTAAGCTGATATACAAACCTACATTAGAGTTTCATGTGTCTGTAGAAGGCACTCTGGGGTAACAGCTTGCAATTCCTATCATCTCAGCGCGCTCAGATGTAAGCACAGAGGCACTATGAGACGGTAGTCAGGGTTAATGAGTTAAGAATTTCTTTATGCCAATCCTACACAGTCATCAATTCTGTCCTGCGTGTTGATGCTACTTGTCTTTTTATGAAGGGTGTTCAAACTGAGATGTGTGCAAGGCGGGAAATTCAAGGAGCTTTGCTTCATAGCAGTGCCTTAAACGTTAAAGAGCAACAGACAGCACAGTCAGTATCCAGCTGTTCCAATTAATCTTACCAACAGTAAATTTTTTCTCAAGTTCTCTGGGCTGGTTTATAGTTTGCTAGTGAGCCATTGCCAGGTTAATAAGTCCCTGGCAACGTCCCTTGGGGCTATCTGGCCTGTGGAATGTCCAGCTAAAGAGTCCTGAGACCTTGGGTTACTTTACCTTTCCTGTCTACCACTTACATGATTGTGACAACCTAGCTTAAACTGTATATTTCACCTGGAGAAGTTGAAAACCTGAAAAACCCAGTGGAGAAAAAACATGGAAATTCCTTCTCCACCCCTAATGAGATCACCTTTGCAAGACAGCAGGTGCATTAAAAACCTTTCAGCTTACCCAAATTTGTCTGCAAACTTCCCCCTGCTTTTATGAGGGGGTGGGTTGGGTGGTGAAAGCTGCCAAGGTAGAAATCAAAAAGACTGATTTGCTTTGTTCCCAGCCTTTACAATACTATCCAGGAACAGTTCATCAAACCCTAACCACCCCTTACCTATCCTTTTCCTACCTATTCCTCCACCTCCCCCCTCTGAAACCTGAGTCTGAGCTGGCCTGCCTAAGACAAATGACATTTTGCTGGAACCTGGCTGGCCAGCCACTGTTGTCCAAAGAGATACAGCTCCACCTGCCCTTTACTGTTTCGGAATTGAATAATTTATGTAACATTACTTAGGTTATATGATATATATAGCAATATATGTGAAGTAAAATGTTTGCTAATATTGATTTAATGCAGTTTGATTACTTTTGTATAAATGTAAATTTGCCCATGTCACAAGTGATTATTCAATAAAGGTGTTAAAAAAATAGCAAATCATTATTTATAATTTGTCAAAACACCTTACCCATGACCATTGGTGCACCACAGGGTGTTAACTCATGAACAGCACTTATATAACCAGTTCAGCACATTATAAATCATTTTGCATCACATCGTTGTTATATTTAATAAAAACACAAAAGCATCAGATGGATTAAATGGCCACAGCCATATGTTTATTGCCAATTACTGCCAATGACCCTTACTGATTGAAGCCAATCATTTTGAGATGTGCACAAGGCAGGAATTTCAGGGAGGCCATTTCTGTACTTCATAGCAGTGCCCTAAACACTACAGAGCAACAGACAGCACTGATCGATATCCAGCCCTTCCGATTAATCTTACCCACAGCATAACAATTTTTCTGAGTTCCTCTGGGCCGCTTTACAATCTGCCAAGGAGCCATTGCTAGGCTGTTAAGTCCCCTGGCAACAATTCCTTGGGGCTGTCTAGCCTGTGAAAGTTCCAGCTATAGAATACTGAGAACCCCCTCAACACTTGCCATGGCCTTCCTTACCTTTACTGCCTTCCACCACAGAAGGGAGGAATCTTCCTCCCTTCCGCCAAGCACATCTCATATTACTGTAAGTGTAGTTCTTTCAGTGCTAAACCCACCTGTAGTTCCATACAGAAAACCTCCATACCATCCTCTGACAAATGAACACCAGCCCCATCATACCTATCTGGCCACCTGACCTTAATGCAAGGGTGAGAAATGTACAGCCCATCAATGTTCCTTGACAACTTTTCCGTAGTATTGTTACTTCTCCTCCTCATCCTTGCCACTGCTTCAATGGACCTATCCTCCCTCCACCTTCTTCTCTGTACCACTACTGACCAACAGATAATAGCCTGTGGCCCAGCAGTTATGCATATAATTTACCTCTTGCAAAATCAAACCAAACCAAATCTTTTATTGGCAGCTGTTAAATATAATTACCCCCTAAATGTAACACAATGGCTGTAGGAGGTTTTCCATTTCTGGCTGCTTGTTGCAACATTGCCATAAGCTGATGCCATTGCATGCCTGATACCCCAAATGAGACATCCTCATAAAAATCATGATTTCACCTTTGTAAGGGTGAGTACAACCTGACCTGGACCCAACGATGGAGCCTGCAGATAAAAAAATGACCCACTATCCAAATGTACTTCCAATCTAATGATATTTGATCTAAAACACAAAAGACAAGAGTTAGTCATTTACACCTTATATAGCTTTCATAAGCATTGGATTTCCACACGCCCAAACTCTTAATGTCAGCCTGTGATGCCCCTGTTATGTGTGCACATGAAGCTACCCCTGTCCAAAAAGAATGTAATGTATAGCTGTGTCTAAACCCCACAGCGTAACAGCCTTCCATAAGACTGCCCTCACCTGATACTGTGAAATTGGATCACCTTGCTGATGACCAAAGCATGAACCATCTAATATACCCCTATAGTTGCGGTACTCCAACATAACTGTTGCTAATTTCCATTCCAAACTCTCTGCGGTAAAAACTCTTATTCACTGATCTTTCCCTTCTTGATCCATCTTGGATTTAGCCACATAAACCCAAATGTCTTCCCCAAACGTATACATGTGCCAAAAGTAAAACCTTCCGTTGACATTTCTTGTTTGGTTGCACAGTTTATCACCACCTAAATGCCCCACAAAAAGCAGGTAGAAAGGCAGCCCTAAATAACGCTACTTCATATGAAAAAAACAAACTGCTAAAATGGCAAACCATAGTTTGTGTAGCACTGCTGGTCCTTTGGGGGTACCTTTTGTCTTTAATCTTGGGCATTTGGCTCCCCCATGCTTTAAACCTTGACCATACTTGAAGTTCATTAGTTAAGACCCTTACCCCTAGAGCCTGATGAATCCAATTCAGAGCTAATGATGTGCTTCTTGCCATCCCCAAACTCCAGCCTCTTTCCTTCATTACCAAAATAAAAGCCCTGATTTGGTGAGGTAGAATTGGCCATGCTGGTTCCCAGCCTTTGAATAATCTAGTCTGCAAAAATTGCTGTATGCATTTATTATACCTTACCCATGTCCTTCCACTGAGGTCATTACACATTAGCCACTATTCTCTTTTGCCCATAAAGCCTATAAGTGATCTGGCACTCGATCTAGGGTAGGTTTTGAATTTGGAGCCAGCACCCTGAACCGGGGCCACTTTAAATAAGAGAGGGACTCTACTGATGAGTTATAAATGCCCAGTATGTGCTGTGCCTTACCTGTGGCATTTAGTTTTAAGCACCTAAAAGTGAAATGCCTCATCATTCTGCCTAACACTTCCTTACCCCCTAGTTGATCACTTTATATGTACTACGCTGCTATCAGAACAAAGTCAAACCCATCCTTTCCTTTATCTGCTCTCCCCATATTTCTAAAACCAATGCCATTGCATAAAATTCCATTTCTGGGATTGAAAGGCTTAACCTACCTGTACCTTGACTCTGCCATGCTGCACTGAACCGCTGTCCTTGGAAATCACTCCCAAAACCTATTCCTCCTCAGCATCTGTAAGCACTTGAAGTGGAGTTTTGCTGTCCCTCTCCTACCATATTGCTACTTCATTATAATCTGCTAGAAAACGCAACCATACTCCTAAATCTTTCTTCATTCCTTGTGAAACCCTAATCCAGTGGTGTGGCTTTGTGCAACTGGATCTTTTGGCAGCAAGCCACTTCATAAATTACTCTGCATGCAAAAGTTCATCAACCCTACTAGCTCTTGCAACTGTTTGAGCGTCATCTTATTTTGAACTAAAACTTGACTTAAAGCTAAGCATAACTTTTGCACCTTGTGTATAGGAGGCCTACACTGACCATTCAAGCTACCAAACTGTATCCAAAAATGATAATGTATTGTCGGGCCCTCTACTTTGTACACCACTAGCTCTTTGCATATTTGATTAAAGGTATGTACAAGTATATACAAAAGAGTCATTTTTGCACTGTGGCCCACCAAATAAAATTCATGTGGAGCCACAAAACCTATTTGACTCCTAAAATGAAGAGGAAAAGAGGAGAAAACTAAACACTGGCATGTGTAGGCTTACTTTGAAATAAAATAAAGAACTATGCAGGCCTGTTCTTCCCTTATTTGTGGAAAATTAATAAAATAAAAAGTAGCCCGCTTTCAAATAAACATATAACTGCAGCCTAATAGCTTTAAAAAGAGTAAACATAAAAATAGGCCAGTTTGTATTTAATTATGACGTAAGTTCATTTCAGTGTGCCATCATCATCTTCTGTTTTTTCCTCAGCCATGTACAGCAATCAGCCTTCAAGCCTGAAGATAAAACACAACTACATTAGCTCAGGATCCAAAATAAATACTTTTTTTGCAAAATAATAGCCTATTAAATGATGGCGTTCTCACCTGTTTAATGTGATTTTTATTTCTGAACATCACTGCAGAGCTTCCCTGTATCAGGCTGTAAGACGTGACTTTGATATTCACACAGGACTGCAGGCTGTCATCCTTGAGGCGTGAGCGATATTTGCATTTTATGTAGTTTATGCTTGTGAAAACCTGCTTCATAAGTATGTGGATCCAAAGATGGAAGGACTTCAAATGCATACTTTTTCATGTTCATATAAGTGTCAGGAATGACATTCCATGTTTCAAACACAAGTTTGTTGGGTTTGGGGAGGTTTTCAATATCACTGGATTTGTGCTTCTAAGCAAGAATGGCCTTCTGACAGCCAACATCTTCAAGATCAGCTATCAGGCTTTTAAACTTTTGTTGTGCAGCAGGAGATGTGGATACACACATGCACTGTCTCCATCATCAACAATGAACACAATTACTTTGTTGTGCAGCAGGAGATGTGGATCTGCACACGCACTGTCTCCGTCATCAACAATGAACACAATTACTTTGTTGTGCAGCAGGAGATGTGGATACGCACACGCACTGTCTCCGTCATCAACAATGAACACAATTACTTTGTTGTGCAGCAGGAGATGTGGATCTGCACACACACTGTCTCCGTCATCAACAATGAACACAATTACTTTGTTATGCAGCAGGAGATGTGGATCTGCACACGCACTGTCTCCGTCATCAACAATGAACACAATTACTTTGTTATGCAGCAGGAGATGTGGATCTGCACACGCACTGTCTCCGTCATCAACAATGAACACAATTACTTTGTTGTGCAGCAGGAGATGTGGATCTGCACACGCACTGTCTCCGTCATCAACAATGAACACAATTACTTTGTTGTGCAGCAGGAGATGTGGATACGCACTGTCTCCGTCATCAACAATGAACACAATTACTTTGTTGTGCAGCAGGAGATGTGGATCTGCACACACACTGTCTCCGTCATCAACAATGAACACAATTACTTTGTTATGCAGCAGGAGATGTGGATCTGCACACGCACTGTCTCCGTCATCAACAATGAACACAATTACTTTGTTATGCAGCAGGAGATGTGGATCTGCACACGCACTGTCTCCGTCATCAACAATGAACACAATTGCAGGTGCTTTAACCCTTGACCATTACTTTCTTCACTCTTTGAATGACGAGCTTCATCACCTCCATGCATTCAGAAGGAAATGCTCGAGCACGCAGTGTTTCTTGGCGCAGAATGCAGTGAAACGTCAACAGCTTTCGATCCAGTGACTTGCAAAGTAAAGCCCATAAGTAGCCATTGACACCATGTATGTGGTGTTTATTTCTTTGGCTTTCAAACAGTTCACCACAACCTCACAAATGGCCCCTGTGTGTGGCCTTTTAGTGGTATCAGCTCAATGATTTCTTCCTGTGGCCTATCACAGTTCATATATCTGCATAACAATGCTGCCTTCTCAGTATTGTTTGCATCTTTTGACTCATCACAGGCGAATGAGTATGCTGGAACCAAATTAATATCCTCAGTTTGTTGACTGGTGATGTTGGCTGCCATCTTGATGGTCATGTCCTTGATAGTCTTTGCAGAGAGAGGCAGATATCTAATTTCCTGAACAATTTCGATTTTGAAATCTGATAATAGATGCTCTGATATTTTAATAAACAATTCTTTTGTGTATTCTCTGCCTGTGCATGGCTTTACCTGGCCTGAGCTGCCACAAAACTAGCAGCAGTAGTTGAGTTTACAGACTTGATTCACTTCTTGAAAGTATATTTGCTATGATCAGCTTTCCACAGCAGTTCCAAAATTGCTCTTCTTCAGTCATCCCCAGCTTGGTACTTTTCCTCAAATGCTTTGTGTTTGTTCTGGAAATGTCTTTCAACATTACATTTTTTCTCACCACATATCAAGCATACAGGTAAGCCAGCACTGTTGCAGTGAAAGCAGTTTAATCTGTCCAAGCGTAATTAAACTCTCTATTTTCTTCCGAGACTTTTCTTTTTTGGATTATCCATGGTTAGCATATAGGGGGTTGAAAACTCAAGATTAGCCACCTACGGTGGCAGGGAAAGGAGGTGGACTGTAGACAACGTAGGATGTGATGCATATTTTGGTTGACAAAATATAAAAACTCTTTTTTTTATGTTATGTTTGTGTCACAGTATCACCTCGATCTCCAAAATAAGAAGTGTTTGCTTTGAAAGAAAAAAATAAAATCAAAAATAGCCATTATTAATTTCCATATTATTAATTTCTTTTCAAAGCTACAGGGAGCCACTTCAGAGGGGTAGAAGAGCCGCATGAGGCTCCAGAGCCACAGGTTGTCTATCCTTGAGCTATCCCCAAGTCATTTGACGTCTGCTTATCCTTAGGTTCGTGACCTTTGCCTGATGGAGCTTGTCACAGTGAACTCACATGACTTGCATAACCACATTCATTGGACTGAGACCCATATTTGGCTACCTCATAATCCTGAAAAAATCCTTGGCTTTGTAACCATGGTAAAAACATTTCATCATCATTAAATTCATCCTTACCTTCCTGCTTGTTCGTCCTCTTGCACTTCTTGCGATGCTTCTTCTTATCCTTATGTTTATGAGCTTTATCATCCTTCCTGTCACTTTCATCCTCTTTCTTTTTGCTGCTTCCTTCTAAAACTTGAAACCCTGTGCTCTGTCCTGCTTGAGGGTCAAGGGGCAGATTACTCCTAGGTTGTGCATTAACTGCAGAAGGCACCTGCAGTTGCCTGTCTCAGTATAAATCTTCCCATCAATCTTTCCCTATAGCCTGCACTTGTGCTTGAATATGCTGCATCATCTAATAAGTAAAAAAACAACACAAAAGGAAAACCTCCATTAACCTACAAATTTTTAATCCTCTAGCTATTCCCTTCCTTTGTTAAGCTCCAACACGCTTAACAATTTTTTAATGTATTTATTTTATGTATAATTAAAGTTAGCATCCACTCAAGCCTTAAATCCTCAGCCACCACAGGCCTCAAAACACCAGCCTTGCTGCATGATTACTTAGAGGCCTCAGTTTCCAGACCTGCCTTGTAACTACTCACAGGCCTCAGCTCACCAGCCCTGCTGTAGGACTGCTCACAGGCCTCAGCTCACTGGTTCTGCTGTGTGACTACTCATGGGCCTCTGCCCCTCAGCCCTGCCTTGCAATCACTCCCAGGCATCAACTCACCAGTCTTAGTGTGTGATCACTCCCAGGCCTCAACTCACCAATCCTACAGTGCAATCACTTACAGGTCTCAATTCACCAGTCCTACTGTGAGATCACTGTCAGGCCTCAACTTCCAGCCCTGCCATGTGGTTACTCCCAGGCTCCAACACACCAGGTCTGTCATGTGATTACTCGCAGACCTCAGCTCACTAGCCCTGCCATGTGATTTTTCATGGGCCCAAACTACCTAGTCCTGGCGTGTGATTACCCACAGGCCCCAACTCTCCATCTCTGCCTTGTGTTCAGTCACAGGCCTCAACTCACCAGCCCTGCTGTGTGATTACATGTGGGCCTCAAATCCCAGCCTTACTATGCAATTATTTGCAGGCCTCAGACTAGCCCTACCATGAATTAGTCACAAGGCCACACTGAACAACTTTGATGTATAACTTTTTTTATACTGTTGTTGTTACTGTAAAGTTAATGCATAATATTTGCAAAGAAAAAACCTTAACCTGATACTAAACCATCTGCTCCTTAACTCTATACACCAGGCCTCAGCCTAGCCTGTGTGCTTTTGTTTTTTTATCATCTTTAAATCAAGAAACCAAACTCTTCTTGAAATTATTATTTTATTAAAATTCTGCCTGATTACCTTTAAAATACATCCTTTACTCCTCTAGCCTGTTCTTAACCTAACATCTAGGCCTTTCCAAACTAAAATCAATTTGAAAATACAGAATAAATCAAACTATATCATTAAATCAATTACTAACTTATAATCTACATACATGCCTCTAAGCCACAATATCCTAAACTTCAACAATAAAATAAACTTTCTTCTTTGATACAAAAACATCCAAATTTCATAACCTCCACAACTGGACAGAAATCAAAAAGGCCCTTATCTTGATCATAGACCACCTATTTTGCCAAACACTTAAAAGATGCCAAGGTAGAAATCAAAAAGGCTGATTTGCTGTGTTCCTAGCCTTTTCAATACTACCAAGGAACAGTTCATCCTTCCCTAACCCTCCTGACCTACCCTGTCCCTACCTGTTCCTCCACCTCCCCCTCTGAAACCCAAGTCCAAGCTGACTTGCCTCAGACAAATGACAGCTTGCTGCAACCTGTTTCTCTGAAGATGGTACCTAGTTAAACTCTGTGGATTCCTTGTTTATAAAAGTTTCAGTTATGTGACCCATCCACGGCTCCTGCAATTACATCTGTATACATAATAATACTTTCTACTCTCTTTGTATGGACCATGCTTGGGTATGTTGTGGTTCTCAGAACTGCTTCGGTTCTATTTGTCCTTATAAGGATTAGTCTCTGTGTCGTACCCATGCAAGTTCTACAATAATCTAGACAGCTAAAAATACAATATAGTAACAGATTATGCAGGTTATTATGTGCTGTGTCCCACAACATATTAATTCATTCTGCATGTTAACTTAAAACATGCTTATTTCTATTAGACACAGTATCATTACTTGTAGTGAGAAAGGAAGAATGGTGTAAACTGAGTGAGTGTGTTTCCCGGAGCACCACATTCCCCTTTTGTATCTCTCGGCTCCTTGTTCACTGTGTTAAACTCAGTATAGATGCATAAAATGGCTGCAGACACTTTTACTACTGCACTATATTAGGCATCTTATTTTCTGTCATGTTAGATTGACCATTAGGTAATTTACCTACTCAAAGAGAAAAGAAGAAATTCAGTGCAGAGCATTGCTGTTTCATTTCGACATATAGTGTAAACAGATGGTTTATATTGCTTGAAATCATTTGTCTTGAAGACTGTTTCCTGCTTGCAAAGTATAGGTTTACATCTTTGCTCTAGTTTTGCTAGAGCAACACCCTCCTGCACACCTTTTGGTGCTAATGCCTTGTGCTGAAATACATGTTCTAGCTGTTGCCCTTAACTTGCTCCAGACAGCAGCAGTGCATTTATAAAAAGCTTTTAGTGGTGCTTAGCTTCTGTAGCAGCATGTCTGCCAAGTGTTTGAGGATTTACTGTCATCCTCAAAATAGTTGAACCATTTCACAGAAGATAAAGATGTTAAAGATGGATATTTTGTCCCCAGTAATGATTTCTCATTGTAGCAGTTGGCAGAGCTGCTGTTCTTAATCATGACATAACTTCCTGAAGTTCCTTCCATCTTCATAGAAGGTCGTTTAGGTCACATTATTAAGGGATAAGCATGTGCTGTCCTAAATGAGATCTCCAGTCTCAGTGCTGGGCCTGTAGTGGAATATCAGAAGCTCATCAAAATAGTATTACTAGCTTGTAGCTTACTTGTGATCATTTTCTGGGTTGAAAGGGGCTGTAGTGGACTTGTGGGGGAGGGAGAGAGGGACTGTATATCATTTGCTATTTCTAAGGCAGAGCACTGCGAGTGCTACAAATGTAGGGCTGTCCAAAATGCACAGCCCTCTCTAACTTTAATTAGGAATGATCATTCTACTGCTGTTCAGGTAAGCTCCTGGTAGTTCTATGGAGATCATGTTGTAAAAATAGGTGTTGTTATAGAATATTTATTTCTATTTGTTAACTGGGTAGTCCAACTGGGAACAAGCCCCTTGGCAACAGACATCTGGAGAGAAAAGCTCCACATATTAAAAAAAAAAAAATTCCAGGTAGACTTAAGTGCAGTTGTTGAAAACTAGTACTTGAGAAACTGAAATTTCTGAATAGTATTTTGTCACAAAATTTTGTAAATTAAAATGTCAGTGAATTAACTGACTTACTATAAAACTTACAGCTCACAACTGTGTAGAGGTGTCAGTGTAATAGTACGTATTCAAGCTGCAAAAGTTTGACAATGGAAATGCCATTGTGAACTTACCATAATCTTGTTGTTGTGTCTTTCGGCTTTTCCCAGTTAGGGGTCGCCACAGCGGAACTCCGGTCCGCTAATGATTGGTAGTAGATTTTTACATGCCGAGTTGCTGGCCCTGATGCACAACCTTCAACAAAGGTATGCCCATTCACGCATGTCTCCACACAGAAGACGCTCTAGCAAAGAATCGAACAGGACAATGTCTTACTGTAAGGCGACAACGCTACCGCAGCACCAAGTACTGAAAACTGGCATTCCAAAGCAGTTTCAAAGTAATAGTACTAATTTGAGTTTCTAGTCAGGTTATTTTATACAAGTTTGTGTACTATTCTTACTGAATGCTAAGAAGTTAAAATACTGAAATACTATAGCAATAACCCACACCTAGGTGTGGGTAATGCTGGATTTACCCAAGGTTGGTGTGGTTTGGTCACGAGGGCAAAGCCCGTGTGACCAAACAAAGACAACTGTGGGTAAATCCAGCATTACCCACACACAGGTGTGGGTTATTGCTATTATACAATGACATTATTTAAGAAAAAAAATAATTACTTTTCTTAAATAATGACATTGTATAATGCCTCCTTGCTGCCCTTCCGCAGCTGTCTGGTATTCTGCGGCAGTTCTGATGTACTGCGCATGCGATGCTTACGCAGTACATCAAAGCTGTGGGCAGAAGCAACGGAGAAAGCAAGATCTCCGTTGCTTTTTACAAACTGTCTCGCTATGTTAAATGGGTTTAACATGGCGAGACAGCTTTAAAAAAAGCAACAGAGATTCTCCGTTGCTTTTTTTTAAAGCTGTCTCGCTATGTTAAACTCATTTAACATAGCGAGACAGTGCATAAAAAAAGACTTGTACTAATGGAAAAAGTCTGGGAGACCGGACCTTTTTCCATTAGTATAAGTCTGATTTACAACGTGCATGCTGACCAATCAGCATGCACGTTTTGGAATATTAATAGGGGGTCGTATAATATAGCAATAACCTATGCCTGGGTGTGGGTAATGCTGGATTTATTATTTATTTATTTATTGACATTTGTTAACCGGGTTTCTCCAACTGGGCTTGTGGTCCATTTTCAGTGGAGACCTGAGGAGAAAAGCTCCAGTAGTACATTTTAAACAAGTACAATTTTAAACAATGTTGATATAATAGCAGTTATAGCAAAAAGATTCAGATATGTTGGGTTACATGCATAAAGTTAAAGTTGCATTAAAAAGAAGCTAAGTAACAATTTTACATTGATATAGTTCAATAGGTCAACAATAAAAAAAATGTTTGTTTTGTATAAAATTATGCAAATGCATAGTAGACACATATTTACCCACTGTTGGTGTGGTTTGGTCATGAGGGCGAAGCCCGAGTGGCCAAACAAAGACAACCGTGGGTAAATCCAGCATTACCCACACCCAGAAGTGGGTTATTGCTATTATACAATGACATTATTTAAGAAGAAAAATAATAACTTTTCTTAAATAATGGCATTGTATAATGCCTCCTTGCTGCCCTTCCGCAACTGTCTGGTATTCTGCGGCAGTTCTGATGTACTGCGCCTGCGTATGCTTATGCAGTACATCAGAGCTGTGGGCGGAAGCAATGGAGAAAGCAAGATCTCCGTTGCTGTTTACAAACTGTCTCGCTGTGTTAAAGGAGTTTAACATAGCGAGACAGCTTTAAAAAAAGCAACAGAGAATCTCCATTGCTTTTTTTAAAGCTGTCTCGCTATGTTAAACCCATTTAACATAGCGAGACAGATTTGAAAAAAGCAACGGAGAAAGCAAGATCACCATTTCTTTTTACACACTGTCTCACTATGTTAAAGGAATTTAACATAGCGAGGCAGCTTTAAAAAAAGCAAAGGAGAATCTCTGTTGCTTTTTTTAAAGCTGCCTCGCTATGTTAAACCCATTTAACATAGCGAGACACCTTTAAAAAAAAGCAACGGAGATAGGAAGATCTCCGTTACTTTTTTTAAAGCTGTCTCGCGATGTTAAACTTGTTTAACATAGTGAGACAGTGTAAAAAAAGAGTTATGCTAATGTAAAAAGTCCGGGCGACCGGACCTTTTTCCATTTTTATAACTCTAATTTACAACACGCACGTTGACCAATCAGCATGCACGTTTTGGAATATTAATGGGGGGTCGTTGTATAATAATTAGTTACCAACATTTCATTGCAATACCTTATGTACTCTTGCTATAAGGTACACTAATAGCTATGCGTGCTTTCTTGTTTGGTTTGACAAATACATTTTATGGTTGCATTTTAATATAATTCACCGAAGTATTCACGTGGGTGTCTTCTGAATTACTGGTGTGTAATTTTGCTGACAAGTAGGATATTGATGCACACAACCTTGTGTCAGTGAGATATGAACAGGTCATTCCAAAAAGGTAGACCAGAGGAAGGAAGGGAGGACAGGAAGCAGCTTAATCGCTACCTGGATCTCTATAGGTAGTTGTGTAATGAGGTGGGCTTGACTACAGTGGGTGGAGAGAGAATACACAGAGCATTCAAGATGGCATGGATGGCCAGGGAGAAGGTAGGGATGGAGTAAGATGTGGATTATTTGTGTGTGTGTGTGTGTGTGTGTGTGTGTGTGTGTGTGTGTGTGTGTGTGTGTGTGTGAGTGAATAAATTAGTTTTTTTTCTATTTCTTTATTGGAACAGTTGTTTTATTTCAAAGAAGTTCCAAATACTTTGTGCTCCAGGGAGTAGTTAGACCCTACAAGGTGTTGTCTGTGGCCTTACTTTATTTTCAAACTCCCGCACTTCACAGTGTTAGATCTAGGAGTTATTTTAACGTAGAGTTGTAAAGCACAGTAAAACTAGTAGTGGGTTTGTGGGAAGGAAAAGAAACTGAGGAGAGCTTCATTCCTTGGAAATGTTGGTAATTCTTTCATTATGACTCTCTGCTTTACTTTTAAGTTACATTTTGAGACTTACTTATGCAGTCCATTTATCACTCACCTTCACTATATTGTATTTTACTTCCATTCTGAGACTGTGTTTCTCATATCTATCTGCAAATATTTATGGCTGGTGAATTTTTCTGAAGTGATGCTATTAAGGAAATGTCAGTGGAGGAAGAAGAATATAGATACTGCATATGATATAAGGGAGACAGGCAGCCAAACAGAGAAGAGGTTATAGCTGTCTGTATGTCATTGTACTGTCTATATTGGAGTGTATGTGTGCGTGTCTGTGTGTGACAGAGAGAGAACTCAGGTGGGCTAAGGGTAGTAATACTATAATTTCATAGGACATACACAGGCACTTAGCAGCAGAAATACAATAAGCCTTTGTTTAGGGCAAAGGCATTTTTGAAACATTAAGATCAGGGATGAACTCTTTCATGTGGCTGGGGGAGCTTATTCCATAATGCGAGGATCCTCTTAGATGCATGCTGGTCACTTCAGCAGGTTCTGTTTATGTTGTAGACAAAGTACACATCCTTGAATCTAGTGTTTCTGGTGTTTGTCTTGTGGGTGTGCAAGAGATCCATCACAGCTACATCTGAGAATACCTTATATGCCAGGCATAAATCGTCTGTCAGTATCCTATAGGAGACTGAGTACAGACATAGGGTCTTAAGGTGATCTGTGTAGGGCAGGATATTAATACCCTGGATTCTCCTGATGAGAAACCTTTGAGGGCATTCCAGCTGTTGCAACTGCCTGGTTAGGTACATACCAAAGGGAGTATTGTACTCAATGATGGGCCTGATAAGGGCCAAATAGGGTGGTACTATGACTTCCTTGGACCTTGTCATACCCTTGTTTATGATGGACCACATAGAAATATTTTCTTACTATTGTGGCTACACATTGGACAAAGGCTAGATTATATTCTACATATGTTCCCAGATCCCTAACTACCATGTCAACTTTTAGGGATGTTTTATCGATGGAGTAATTAGCTTGTGTGGACAATTTCCTGAAGACGTTTTTTGTAAAGCCAGTAGTTGCAAGCACCTGCACTGCATTTAATCACATTGTCTGAGAAGAACATTAGGTTTCTTGGCATTCTACTCTCAGTAGCTGTGTGAGTACACACAGAGCCATGAATTCCAAAAGACTCAGTAGGCTCATAGAAGGGAAGGAAGCAGCTTTGAATGGCACTACACAAAAACATTTATGACATACAAAAAAAGGAAATTTCCAGAATTTTAACAGATTTAAGAAGTCAGTAGGACAGAGAGAAGGAAGTAGTTCAAACACCTTGGCGTTGTGGGCTTTATTAGGCCCGAACTCTTAAGATATGGTTGCCAATATATGATGCATGTTAGGTATACAAATTTCTAAAGAAAGTATTGTGAGATGCCATCCAGTCCCAGTCAGCATGTGCAGTGAGGCAGTTGTCAGAAATATGGAAATAATGCCAAATGAAGCTGCTGCTTCTACAGCACTGTAAGGATCATTCTGAAGGAAGAAATGCATTATGGGAAAAGGAAATGGTATTAGGTTGCACTTAAAGGAACACTCCACCCTCTCATACAGTTTAACTCAATTGTTGGATTTCTTTTCTCCCTACAGTATGGTTCCAGTATTATGTATGTACCAGAAACTTGCTTGTAGTTTTTAAAACTTTTATTTCCTTGCATTGGAATCAAAGGAAGGGAAAGCCCACCTACTTTTTTTTTAAACTCAACTTCTCACATACTTTGCAGAGAAGTTAGTCTCCACCTGCTTGACATATCATAGACACAGTTAAATCTGTAGTTTACCAGGTCAGGTAGTGCTGTCAATCTTAGATGTGCAATTAATCCTGCTGTCAGGAACACAGCAGCTGTTATAAAAAAAGACAGAAAGCTGTGGAATTGTTTCAACTTTATAAAAATATTGTTTTTATTGCAGAGGGGAGGAGAACTTAACATTCCCCTTTCATAGTAAAACAAAGCAATTAGATCAGTCAGAGGTTTAAAAGAAGTTGTCAGCTCTTCAATCAAATTTACAAAAGCAGCAACACAGGAGTGGAATTCTAAGCTTTAAATTTTATTTATAATAGTTTGTGTTAAGATAACTTAAGAGTAGTTGCAAAGATTTCTGTGGCATTTAGAGAAAAGTCAGTAAATATTTTTTTCTTCTAAAGTATAAATGCATTTACCATTTTCAACCCCCCCCCCCCCACACACACACACATGCCAGAACTGCAGAGAGTGAGTCAGGTGGCAACCCTATCAACTAGGTACACTGATACTGTTCATAAAAAAGGTCTTTTAGGTTGTTTTGTGTGACATACTTCCAGAGGGGGATGCATATATGGTACATGCAGATCCATTGTAAGAGATTTCCACTGACTTTAAGTCAGTTTTTACATTGTCAGACAGCAACCATAATATACAGCTGAATTTGCTTTAACATACATTTACTATGTGTCCTTGCATTAAGAACACTAAGAAAAGAAAATCAGAAGTACTTAACTGTGTTTAAATGCATACACACACATGCTTTTCTACACGTCCTTTATATACATATACAGAAA
The DNA here is from genome assembly GCF_019279795.1 of Protopterus annectens. Classification (NCBI taxonomy): domain Eukaryota; kingdom Metazoa; phylum Chordata; order Ceratodontiformes; family Protopteridae; genus Protopterus; species Protopterus annectens. The sequence continues at coordinate 152,524,174 of NC_056725.1, read as the reverse complement.
CGCATACATACACACACACTAGTGTGTGTGTGTGTGTGTGTGTGTAATATGTGTGCATGCAATGAATTTATAATAAACATAATATAGTTAAGAATTATTAATGTATACATTCTAGTAAATGTTGCTCAATGATCTACTTGGTCACACATTGGCTGTGTTCCGCATACAATCTTGGTCAATGTCTTTCTGTCAGTATTTTTTTATTTGTATTGATAAGTGCATTTACTAACTGTTATTATATTTGCCAGTGTAGCTTATGTTGTGGCTGAAAAGGGTCCTGGGACCAGTTCACATTCTTGGTTACCAAAGTATAAATAAATATGAAATCGAAAAAAGGAGGGGGAATATGACAGAAATAATTGGAACTAGTAAAGCCCATTTTAAGTCTGCATCATTCATAAGAGAGAAAAAATCCTCACACTGAAGGCATTGGGAAGTAGCAGTTTAGAGTCCCACAACTTGTCACTTGTAAATGTACTGCAAGGAATCATTTACTGTAGTGAGAGTTTTCACACCTTGACATGAGAGTATGGGGGAGGGTTTATCAAGTTTGTTAGGACTACAAAAGACTCCTCTTACAAAAAACTGTTTTTTATATGCTTTCTTTTGCTGCAAGTAGCTAACAGCTATTTATAGTATAGAACAAGCTCTGGCAGACAGATAAATGGGGCTCAGTCAGGTAAACAGAGCAGCAGCTCTTTTACAGAAGGTGTGTTTAGATGACAGTGCTTCACATCCTGCCATTATGTTTTAATGGCATGAGAAAACAGCACCACCTCCTTATGTCTGGCATGAGTCACATAAAGAGGACTTGAAATGTATTCTGGGAAGAAGGAAGACAAGCAAGAAAATAAGATCATGTTATCAAGGCAGGCCCCATCATCCACCATTTTGAGAGAAACATTAAAATTGTAAAAGAAGCACTTGGAGTGATTTTGAGGCATTAAAATAGCACAAAAACAAAGATGCAATGAAAAAAATATGTTTTTTGAGTTCTAAGGTGGAGTTTTCCTTTAACCTATTAACAAGTTTCATGCTGAAATGATGCTACGCTGCTCCACTACACCAAGCAGTTTGGCTGGCAGCAAACTATCAGTTTTGCAGTTATAGGCAACTTCTAAAACTCTGTAGTACCGTTATAGGTGATAGATTGTTTTGCAAGTTTGCATATCTATAGTATTGGGAATGTCTTCATAGTTAGTGGTGGGTGAGCCAATGCTGGAGTTGCAGAATGTTTGTCAGTAGTACTGAGCCTTGAAATAAACCCAGACCCCCCCTACTTCTGAGGACCTGTGTACACACATGAACTTCACTATACAAAAAAAAAAAAAGTCTGTACCTTTTTGCTGTACAAAACAGAATTATAGTGCTGTAAAATTTTATCTGGTTTATTTTGTAAATTATAATGTGAATACTAGTTATATAAAACTGTAGAAATTATGGAGGAGGTGCTGACAAAGTATCATATCACTTTATAGGACTTAGTACAAAATAAAGTAAGTTATTACCTAAGAAAACCAGAGTGAAGACATGAGTGATTAAACAGAAGAGGGAGTTGCTGCTGATGGTTAAATTTAGCATGCTTGAAACCAAGAGTTGTAACCAAAGCAGTAGCAGAACCACAAGCAAATAAATTGTGAAGCAGTAAGGGGATTAATTGTCATCAGCTTTTCACTAAACTGACAAAAATGGGGGTCTGTGCTGTCCATCAGGGATGCAGTATCATGGTCTGAAGATATTTGTAATGGTGATCACTGTAAAATCAGGTTCCTAGTTAATAAATGATTTAAGATTTAGGAATTCAGGAATAGAACATTAAATATAGTACAAGAGATGAATATATGGTATCTCTGTTATGTTATTTTAGCTTATATAATTTTTATGTCATTTTTTATGTATTTTTTATGCAAGTGATGACATGTTTGAAATGTTTACTGGTTTCAACAACATTGAGCATGTATTTTTTAATGATCGGACAAGCTTCAAAAGAGCTGGAAGTTGTTAATTTTGAGTACAGTTCTGATATACTAAAATTTTATTTTATACTAAAATTTTATTTTATTTTAAGTCAAAAGTTGATGGCTTTAGTAACAAGATTTGTACATTTAGGGCAATGAATGTATAAGTAAAGTATGACAGCTGGTTTAGTAGGAAGTACGGCTTTAAAAGTTTAAACAAATTTTGGTGCCAAAAATGTTCTTTAAGGCGTCTGAGAAATGTACTGGTTGTTCTGAAGAAGCCCATTTTATGGGTGAAAGCACTTAACTTTTGGTGATTCAGTTTAGATCTTTTTACTGTTTTCATTTGTTTTAAAATAAATATTTTTCTTCACTGTGGAAGTGAGTGTTGGATTCGTTGCTCAATTAACATCGGTACCGTGGTGAACGGACACTTATTGGGAACTCTGTAGCAGTAAGTTTTCTAGTGGTGTGCCAGTAGTCATTCAGTTGTTGCATTTTCGCTATGGAGGACACCGGTGAAGGTTCCCCCAAGCCGACGACGGATACTAAGGACGAATTACAATAACTCCGAGATGACATGCTTTCCTTGAAGGGTGAAGTCAGTAGACTGTTTGATGATATGAAACAATTTACTTTGGACAGTACAAGGGCATCCAAGGTTAGTCCTGACAACACTGGGGACCGATTGGCTAGCCCTGTCCTACACAATCGGGAGTGTATTGCGGGATGGACGAATAATACTAAAGAGAACCATCATCCTATACACACCAAGGTGTTATCGGATAAGAGAGAACTCAGTCAGTCAAAAAGGGCACCAGTTATACACAGGACAGCATCCCTTTTCCGAATGGACAGGGTATGGAAGTGAATAGGTGCCCTATTGATATTGAACAGACACTCAATGGTACTGAACCACTCAACAGCAGTAAAATCAACCTATTGGACTTCACCTTCGATTTCTCTATTTATGATATTGATGATGAGGCCAACAGGGTTGGTACCAAACCCAAGAGAGTGTTACCGACCAAGACATATTCAAACGTGGTTGGTAGAACTGTAGAACATTCTATAGGTACTGTAACATCTTTTAACCAACATCCTGTATCAACAGAAATAGTTTATAACTCTAAAGAGACACAATTCAATTATTTTTTAAACATGGATTGTGATTTTGGTAAGATTAACCAACGTTCTGTTGACAACATTAGTAAGTTAGATACAAGGGGTACTCTAAAGGAACAGATTTATTCCATGGGGAAGAATCTCAAGAGTATCAATGGTTTAAAAACTGATAATGCTTATTTAAGGAAATGCATAGAAATGAAAATTGTACCCAAAGGTCTAAATTTTTTTAAAATACCAATGGGTATAGACCTGACTGAAAATGTCAAATGTGAATTTAATCAATTTTTTGATGAGTGTGGTACTAGATTTATGCAATTATTAATGAAACACAATGATGAGAAGTTAAGCAAGTTGATTCAGGAGACTGAAAATTTAAATGTTAAAATAACTAATGATTTATTGTTCCCTGAATGGGACAGACTTTATAATAAACAATTTAATGTAGCTGAACAATGGATGCAGACTATTTGTACTACCAAACATAAAAATATATATAGGGATGTTGAACAATATAAGAAAGGGTTGGCATATATTTGGCACAAAGAAAAAGTGAGTTGGAAAACAACTAATCCTATAAGCCAAGATGAAATATATCAGGATGGAATATATGAAAGGGAACAGAATAACAACGAATCACATTTTTGGAGGGGACAGAAACAACAGGGTCAGCCATATGTAAACACTTATCAAAAGGCCCAGACAAGGGAAAAGGGATGGGACAACAGCAGGAGATAGTAGGACTATATAACATAAATAGTTGTAAGGATAATGAGAAAATCAAAGTGGAGAATAGGACACACACATTGAATGGGTTTAACATCTATAATTATTCCAATTTAGAAATACATAAAGAACACTTTAATGTATTGGCTAAAGGGATGAAATATATACCCACCCCTAAGTTTGATTTGGTTGACAGCTTATGCGAATTAAAAAAATTCACTAGGAAAATGAACCTAGGAATTATGTTTAAGGATAGACCTAATCTATCCAATTTTGACAAAAAACATAGAAACACTGAATTTAGTCAAAAGAGTGTGTTTGTTCCCCCCAGTCATCCACAAGTTGAAATGTATGAAAAAATAGTGACTCGGGAGATATACAATCTATATCGGGAACAATATAGGTACAATAGTAATTTAACTTTAATAGAAAAGGATACTTTATTTGAGCTTCAGTCAGACCCTAATATTAGGATTATGAAACCTGATAAGGGTGGTAGATGTGTTTATATATGACAACATGGAATATAACAAAAGGATATATGATATTTTACATTTCACAGGTAACTATGAAGCTATTTCATTTAATGAAATAAACATAGCTTATCAGAGAATAGATTCTTACCTGGAGGAATTTTATATTGATGGAATGATGACTAAAGATATTTATAATTTTATGAGATTAGCCACCTTGGTGGGTATCCCTAAGATACATAAAAATTTGATAGACCCTCCCTTTAGACCTATAATATTGGGTAGTCAGTCCAAGACGTTCCCTATAGGTAAATATATAGAAGTGAAACTCAAACATATATATAATAAGATTCCACATATGGTCAAGGATTCTTGGGAATTTCTGAGGGAATTTCCAATTCATTCATGGAAGAAAGGATGGATATTTGTCACAATTGATGTGATTGGTTTATTTTCATGTATCCCAAAAATAGAAGGGCTTGAGGCATTTTGTAATAGTGTCAGCAAACATTCTGGTATTGAGTGGAATGAAGTGTGTTTGATCATGGAATGCATGAGCTTGGTACTGGATAATAATTTCATCTTTTTTGAAGGGGACTACTTCCGACAGACCAAGGGAGTGGCTATAGGTGCAGCATGTGCCCCTATATTCGCAAACATGGTCATGTTAAACTGGGAAGATAACATCTTATTCCCATGTACCTACTTTTCCAATATCATGCATTACTGTAGATTCCTGGATGATATTTATATTTTATGGAATTCTACTATAGACAAATTGGAGGAATTCATCCAGTTTTTGAATCAGAGTAGTGAATTTCTCAAATTTACATATTCCTATAACACTGAAGGACTAGCATATTTAGATACTTATATCTATGAAGAGGATGGTTTACTACATTCCAGGATTCACAGGAAAGACACATTTTCCAATGATTATTTGGAATTTGGGAGTTGTCATCCCACTAAGCTTAAATATAACATCTGTAAAGGTCAATGCATTAGGGCACTACGTATGACATCTGATTACAATATTCTAGTACAAGAAATACAGTACATCACAAATATGTTTAGTGATAGAGGTTACCCTGTGGATATGATGAATAATGTCACTCAGTATGTATTGAGTGAATGGGGGAAGAAATACAAGCCCCTATTAGGGTCAGAGATTATTTCTGTGAACACAAATGCTAGAACATCTAATATTAGTATGGAGATGAAAGAGAGTAACATCCATCAGTGATCTTTTATAATGTTGTACTGCCCAATACCTCAAGAATTGATCAAAATCATTTATAAGTATTGGTATTTACTTACTAGTGACCCAGTTATATCAGAGATTATGGAAGAACAACCAGGAGTAGTATATAAGATGGGGATGAATATAAAAAGATTATTGGGACAACAGAAACCTATCAATAGCATAACAAATAATGGAAGGGAGAATCGCACCACCAAATATGGAAATTGTAATCAATGCAAATTTATTAATGAAAGTAAAGATGTTGTGATCCAAAATATAACAAAATCCAGAGTGAAATTCACTAAAGGGAATTGTAATACAAAAATGGTTGTATACATTGCGTTGTTTAAAGAATGTTGCAGTTTTTATGTAGGAAAGACAGAGAGATGTCTGAAAAGAGGCATATATGAACATATATACATCAGAAAGGAAGATTCTAACGACGCTCTCTATAGACATATAGAAATGAAAGGACACACGAAAGGGTTTAAATTTGCTATTGTTGACACAATTCAACAGGATTCACAGTGTGGTGATATGAAAACTCTATTAAGTTTTAAGGAGGTTTGGTGGCAGTTGTATTTAGATGCAACACCACCTGGGTTGAACGCTAGTATTTCTGTCAAACCCATTTTATCTCTAAAGTAAAAAATCAATCTTATTAATATGTTGCATCACCATTACCTTTAGATTATTAGATAAGATGGATGTGATTTATGTGGAGAAATAGAGCAGAGGAGGGAGTTGTATGGAGTCCTGGGGTACAGGACGACCGCCAGGTGTCGGTGGGGGATGCACACATCACTTCCATTATAGTTGGTAGTTTATTTGGACTGACACCATTTTATGGCTGCCATGGTTGCAGCAGGGGTAATACTCCCCTGGACACTTTGCGCAATCGTGTCCTACATTTTTTGTATGTATTTTTACATATATATATATATATATATATATATATATATATATATTTTTTTTTTTTTGTACATATTTTGTTGCACATCTCAATACATCTCTTTGCAATATTTTTGCTATTTCTAGTGTAAAGAGGATTTTTGATTTGTATAAGCCATGATTGTGTGATCGAGCCCTTGACATCTTGGGTTCCATTCTGGGGTAGTACTGAGCATCATTATATTAAGGAAATAGTTACAGCATTCGAATTATATTAGGATCTGTGAATCATTATACCCCTTTTTCACTTTGGTGTTTGGAGTTTGGTTTGGTCAGCTGATTAAGAGTTTATGTAATTTATTATTGTATTATTCGGCGGGACCATACTACAAATAATTCGGAATATCACATTGCAGGTTGGGGTTGATTTTATAAGGACATCTTTAAAGAAAAAATTTATAAAAGACGATTGTATTACACAGAGTTGCCCTGCTATTAGAAGCGCAGGAATTTAGGAATAGAACATTAAATATAGTACAAGAGATGAATATATGGTATCTATCATGTTATTTTAGCTTATATCATTTTTTATGTCATTTTTCATGTATTTTTATGCAAGTGATGACATGTTTGAAATGTTTAATGGTTTCAACAGCATTGAGCATGTATTTTTTAATGATCGGACAAGCTACAAAAGAGCTGGAAGTTGTTAATTTTGAGTACAGTTCCGATATACTAAAATTTTATTTTATACTACAATTTTATTGTATTTTAAGTCAAAAGTTGATGGCTTTAGTAACGAGATTTGTACATTTAGGGCAATGAATGTATAAGTAAAGTATGACAGCTGGTATAATGGGAATTATGGCTTTAAAAGTTTAAACAAATTTTGGCACCAAAAATGTTATTTAAGGCGTCTGAGAAATGTACTGGCTGTTCTGAAGAAGCCCATTTTATGGGTGAAAGCACTTAACTTTTGGTGATTCAGTTTAGATCTTTAGTGTTTTCATTTGTTTTAAAAGAAATATTTTTCATCACTGTGGAAGTGAGTGTTGGATTCGTTGATCAACTAACATTGGTACCGTGGTGAACGGACACTTATTGGGAACTCTGTAGCAGTAAGTTTTCTAGTGCTGTGCCAGTAGTCATTCAGTTGTATGATTTAAGATACACTGTATGCCAAAATGAGAAATTGATGATTTCAGAATTGATGATTTAGTTTACTGTCCTGTGAATAATAACAAAATAAATGTTAATGTACTATATATATAGTAGAGGACCGAGCATCCATCCATCCACAACACCTTTTTCCCATTTTTGCACATGGGGTCATGTGTCACTTCAACAGTGACAATCGTCTCCAGAGCCAAGGTTTTCACCACCAGGTGGCATTATTATGAAAAGGCTGTTGTTGAGGAAGATATCACTGCCACTGTTTCAGCTGTTGCTGCTCTTTAGGTGATGATACCCTGCTGAGTTTCCATTTAATTGACTTGTAACTGTTGCATCATGTTCAATGCCTGCAGAACCAAAACTGCTTATGCTTTTACATGTATCTTGTTCTGACCAAATATCAATATGAAGTGATGTTTCTATTTGTTTTCCTTTCTCTTGCGATTTTTGAGTTGCCATAGAAATGCTGAGCATAATCCTGCAAATAACTTTCTAACTTTCCTTCTTTTATTAAGCATCGCTTCCGTGGACTTAATTTTACTGTCCAAATTTTTAAGAATATTGTGAACCTCTACATCTTAAATGGATTCTTTGAGTTTGGAAAAAGCAGTTTTCATTTCTGTTATCCGTTTTATTTGAACATCTCTCTCAATAAGAATTTCTGCAGTCGCAGCCCGCCTCATTTGAAAAGCTGCATCTTTAGGATCTTTACTATTAAAGAGAATCTTAGGGCTCTTGAAAGCTCCGAGTCTTCTTGGTGTGATATCTAAATACAAATAATTTTGTAAAAAAACAAATTGTTAAAATAAATATTGGTTTCTAAGATCACAAACTTTTCTAACGCGTTTACTCAATCCTGAATATCCACGTACAAAACATTAGGACCATATAGATTGAGTGAAGCAAACACATTCAGATTTCTCTGCTGACATGATGATACCAAATTGTCCAAATAGACTTTATCATTAACCAAAATGTCCATTCCTCCTCCTCTTCATTGATTTAGTCCTTCTGTATCTAAAATATTATCCATCAACTTCTATGTTGGCTTTAATAAGTTTTTAAATGCATGAGAAGTATACAGAAAGGTAGTAGGTGAGACAATGGTGTTTGACATTTCTGTAATAAATACAACTAGTATACTGAAAAGGCATGATGACTAAATCAAGATCCTAATAAAAGCGATAAAAGTCTATTTAAAATACATCTTAGTGTCTCGGCTAATGTCTTGCAAGAGAATAAGAAGATCAAAAGAAACATTTAAGCCCTCTAGCAATGCACTCAAACATCCAATACAAAAAAAATAAATAAATAAAGGCACCTCAGTCAGTTTAGAATAGTCTCCATGCCAACTACCTCTTTAGTTGGAAGTGTATCAAATTTCAATATGAATGTCACTTTCTATAGCAAACATTTTTATATCTTGCCCCCCCTCTATCATCCACAATGATTTGTTCTAAAATGGCACCTTGTAAAGCTTACTATTACATTTTTTTATCTTGTCTCTCTTGTTCTAAAAGGCTAGTTTGTAAAATGTTACTGTTACTACTGTGTCTTTGTAAAAAAAATGCATTGCTACATGGTTCTTTTTGTTGTTTTTCTTTAAATCGGTGTTTCTGTAGCCTCTTTTTTGTAATCATTTCCTTTATTCCCTTAAACATCACATCCAAAATTTTACTCACTACTCCCTTCCATCTACCCCCAATCTTCATAATACTAGGGTAATTTTCAAGCTGTGGAAAGCATCAGTTGAGGTTGGTATTAAGCTATATATCCTTCATTTGTTACACTATAATCTATCCTGGCTGTGATTAGTTATTTTGTAGCATAATTAGCCCATTATCATAGTTGCCTGTTTTGCAAGTTAGAAATGGTGACTCTGACATCTATACTATACAAATGTAGATATGTTTGCTGTATGTGCAAAAAACATTTAGTCACCTAAGACTTCACATTGGTGCATATTAATTTTTAACAGTACCAAGAGCATGAATAATTCTGGTTCTCACATCCAATCTCTGATTTTCCACTTACAGTAAAATATTATGGCACATGCCAGTGGACCACCAAACAATTGCATTGCATTTAATCAGTAGGCTAACTGTTCAGTCAACCTACTAAAGGCAGCAATTAAAAATCTTTTCCAAATTATGCAACAGTGTGAGAAGTGGTCTGTGTGTAAAAGGTGGGAACTGCTAAAAAAAAAAACTGCATTTTTGTCTATATATGTATATGTTTGCACTTAAAGTACACACTCTGTGTATATTCTGTTGTTATTCTGTGGTGTATGCTTGGTGTGCACATTCCAGTATATCTTAAAGAAAGGAAATTTAATCTTCTATGCTAACCACCAAATCTTGGGAATTCTGGAATAGCAGCCATTTTCTGTTCACTTGATGTTTGGTATTTCATTTTGCTGTGCCTGTTATAATCTGAATTAATAAACTGTGATAGCTAAAGCCTTAAACAGCTAAACCATAACAGCTTGGTTTAGTAAATACACCATGTCTACTTAACTTGGTTAACTTCTTTGAAAGGGTCATAGAGGCAGTAGGTAGGTAATCATTCAGTCAATACAGCTTATTTGAATCTGACAAAGGCATTGACACCTTCCCGCATGCTGGTATTGAAAATAAACTAAAAAAATAAATATATGGGTGCACTTAAGTAGTAAGGTGTATAGCAAACTGTCTGTAAAAGAGAAAACGTGGTGGGTAGAACCCCTTCTAATAGCAAGAAGGTAACTACCACTGTACCTCAAGGCTCAGTGCTGGGATTCCTCCTTTTTAGGATGTATTTCTGTAATCTCCAAACCATAAATCCAGACTTATGATTAGCTTAATTTTCTGATGAATGTAAGCTGGGTACCATTGTTCAATCAAGCCTTGATATGTCATCACTACAACAAAAACTAATCCTTGCAAAAATAGTGTAAGAAAATGGGTTGAGATTAAATTTAAGAAAAGTGCAGTATAGCCATTTCCCAGCTACAAACTGATATAGTTTTCAGGGTCTTGCCACCATAGTTGACAACATCCTTTCCTTCAACCACCATAATATAGCATTAGTAACTAGAAAATCCTTTTATCTGGCCCAGCTGACCTAAGGGCATAGCATCCCAGACCCACAGAAGTTATCTTTCCTCTGTACTCTGTGCTAATTAAATCAGTAATGGAGTACAATGCATCCTTGTTCATGCTCCTTTCCAGGCATATCATGCAGTTAGAAAGGCCACTGACTTTCAGAATTATAAAAAATCATTAGTCTATAGGTACTTGGCTATTAATTACAGACCTGAAGACCTTTCCCTTTACACTTGTCTCTTACAGACTCTTGCATAGTGATTTTTGTTGTTCACAGTAAAGGACCCACCCCTCAATCTCTTTCACCTCAGCAAAGCAAACTCTTACTTAAAAATTCAGACTAAGACTTCAACTTCAAATTCGTTCTAAACTAAAGCCTTGCTCCAATGCCCCTGACAGCATTCCTTCCTCCTTCCTAAAAATAGCCTCAGACGTTATTGCTCTGCCTATCAGCATCCTGATCAATAGATCACTACTTGAATCCTATGTACCCAAACTATGGTGTACTGCATTTATTCTTCCACTCCATAAGGGTGGCAAAAACTGTAACGTCTCCAATTTCCACCCTACAGCCATCCTCTCCCCAATCTCCAAACTTCTTGAAAAATGCATCTACCTGCAGCTCTTGCCATTCCTTACCAAACACCAGCTACTCTCTCCTACCCAACACGGCTTCCGCCCAGGACACAGTACCAATTCCGCCCTTCTCTCCTCCTTACATTCTGTCAATTTAGCCCGTGACTCTGGTAATATGGTGTCCTCTATTCTGCTGGACTTATCTAAAGCTTTTGATACCATCTCCCATACCCACCTACTAAACCATCTCTCTAATCTCAGCCTCTCCCAAAAAACTCTTTCATGGTTCTCCAGCTATCTTTCTGACAGGTCCCAAGCTGTGAAATGGGACCAGGCCACCTCTAGTTTCCTTCCTAACCACACTGGAGTACCCCAAGGTTCCATACTTGGCCCATTGCTATTTAATATCTTTATTAATGACTTCTACAAAGCCATACCTAATACCAGAATTGTGCAATACGCTGTTGATTTCACTTTGATCTGCTGCGCCACTAACCTAACAGAGCTCCAATTTCTGACACAAACTGCCTTCTCAACCACTGAAAACTGGATGCTCCAAAATCACCTCTCACTAAATGCCAACAAAACTAAGATCCTTCTATTCTCTCCCTCAAAATCCTCCCCTCTTGATAAAAACTTACTTCAAATTACCAGCCATAACAACTCCACTATCGGGATCGTACCCTCCGCCAAACTTCTTGGTGTCACCATTGATGATCACCTAAAATTTAACACTCATATCCAGCTAAACATCAAGAAAACACACATAAAACTTGGCCTACTTTACAGAAACAACCACTTCCTCTCTCCTACCACCAGACTAACTCTCACCACAACCTATCTCCTTCCCTCTCTACTGTATGGCGCCCCTCTGCTCACTAATTTATCTTCCACACTTACTTCCAAACTGGAAGTATGTTACAATAAAGTCTCCAGATTTGTCACCAATGCCAAATCCTCCTTTCATCACTGCGCCTCCCTTCACTCATTAAACTGACTTGAACTCCACAATCAACTTGACTTTCTCCAAATCACCACAGCCCACAAATTATTGTTCCAACCCACTAACTGCTCTGCACTATCCTATATACTACAACCATATACCCCGCCCCCCTCAGATCCCTTAAATCTACCCACCAAAACCTGATTACCGTTCAAAAACCCAAGCGCCCAGCTGGTCAGCTTCTGTTATCCTTTTCCCTAGCTAAAAAATGGAATGCTCTGCCCTCCACACTGAGGACCTGTGACAACCTTAACTTTAAAACTCAACTTCATTCCTACCTCTATCTAAACTGGAAATGCAACTGTACCCTTCAGCCCATACCTCTCAAGCTCTCCTCCCCCTTTACTCCTGGATAACCTTCTTACCTTCCTAACCTCGCTATCAAATGTAGATTGTATATGTAACTAAACAGTAAAAATCTAGCTATTATGCTATATGCCTGTCCTTGTCTCCTGAACAAAACTGTAATTGTTTTTTTTTTTTTTTTTCATTTTTTGAATGCAACCTGTTGTTTGTAATGCAAACTGTCTTTGAAACTATTTGTGTAAGTAAACTTTGTGTTGTGGAGCTTTTCTCCCCGGGCCTCCACTGAAAATGGGCCCCCCCAAGCCCAGTGGACCTCCCCGGTCATCAAACTGGAATAAATAAATAAATAAATAAATAAATAAATAACATGTAGATAAAACAAGTCAGAGGAATAACTGTACTGCTGAACACCTACCATGTCTATGGAACAAATTAACCCTGCATGTAAAGCAAAGCAACATTCTCATTTCATTCAAGACCAACCTTGGTGATTGGTTTGGCCTTCATAAATGAATTGGCCTCACCAGATTGACTGTCCTGGAAACAGCAGAAACATCATGAAGATATTCTACAAAAGGGCCTTACAGAAACAGATGCTTGGTGCCAGAGCCATGGGCTCAAGCTCAATGCCAAGAAGTGTATAGTTATCCCCTTTGGGAAAAACTATGTACCCATGAATTACCACATAAGTGGCAGTACACTATTCATTGAAAGTGTGATAAGAGACTTGGGAACACAGTTAAACAGTGGTCTCACCTTCGATAACCACATTGCAGCAACAGTCAGGAAATCCTTCTATGTGGCACACCTCGTCACTAAGGGCTTTTCATCCAGAAAAAATGGAGGTCATTGTCCCACTGCACTCATCCCTCATTAGACCCATCATAGAGTACAACGCCCCATTTGGTATGTACCTCACAAGACATCTGCAACAACTGGAAAGGCCGCAGAAACACCTCTCTAAAAGAATCACAGGCCTAAAGTAGATGCCCTATGCTGACTGACTAAAAAAACTCCAGCTGTACTCTGTCACATATCGTCTCTTCAGAGGCAATCTCTGCTTAACATACAAGGCCATGTTAAACCCAGAGCTGTTGGACATGCTACACTTAAAGAAATCCCAATCCATCAGAGCCACACACTCCATGGACCTAAACCTTGACATCACAATGAACAAAACATGCTGGAGGGATAGGTTCCTGACCCAGAGACTCCCCATACTCTGGCATAGACTGCCCATACATGTCAAGCAGAGCGCCTCCTTGGTCCTTTTCAAAAGGAACCTTGACGACTGGATGGGAGATAGGAAATTTACCCCGGGGATCACATCAGTCATCCTGCTAGACAGAGGTCCAGGGAAGTAAATATTATGGGAAGAAATAGCCAGGGAATTGTTATGGCTAGGCTTATATAGGCCCTAGGGCTGATAGCCTAGTACCAACTTATGAACCTATTGGTAAGGGGAAATGGTCTGTCAAGTTATTTGTCTATGAATCCTATTACTCTTGTGTTTAGGTAGTGAGTCACAATGTATTAGTACTTTAGATAGATATTAGTATCAGAATTACTTGTCTAATTTCTCAGTCTTTTGAATGTCTTGGGTCTGTTTAATAGTTGGTGTTTTATATTTTTCTGTGCACTTGCATATCTGGCTGTCTATTTCATTTTCAAACTGTATTGCTTAAGTTCCTTTAGTAAATAATTTTATTTATTCACCTCCAAAAGCTTATGGGCTTGCTGCTTAACTTATATAAGAATAAGTACATTGTGGCTATAACTTTTAACTGTTGTCTTTCACTGTTTCAGAGAAAATAAGATTATGTATTACAGCTGTCTTATTTTCAAGGGAAGAAAATAACCAGTTTCAGTTATGTACCACATTAGCCTGGTTTGTTTTACTAAACTATGTAGAAAAGAGGGAAGGGGTTGTTGCATTGGAAGGTACTAATAGCCTCTCCTGTAAATGTGTGTGTGTGTGTGTGTGTGTGTGTGTGTGTGTGTGTGTGTGTGTGTGTGTGTGTGTGTGTGTGTGTGTGTGTATAGTGGTAGCAGTAGTAGCAGTTTAGTCAAGTTATTGTGTATAAGCTGTCAGTGTGAAGCACTGGGCTCAGACTGAGGTAGGCAAGTTCTTAAGTAGCCAGTGTTCGTATTCCTGCACTGGAGACATTTGTTGTGAACCTTATTTAGGTGTGTCTTGTGTCAGCCATATCCCAGGACAGCATCATTCATTTGTTAGATGCTTTTGAGCGCAGATTCTTCATTTATATTTATATTGATGTATTTTTGTCATACTTTCCATACTCAGTGGAAACAGTGGTATGGATTTAAAGTCCATATCAAATAGTCATTATATATTAATTAGCTGCAGTGGTGCAGATCATGAGACAGTATCCCTGTCACTGTCTTAAGCATACTAAATAATTACATTATGCTACTCACAGTTGCTTAACATAAAGGACTATGGTTCATAAAATGCATTTTTTTCCAGATCTGCAAGCAGAGCAATAAACAGTTGTCTTTTTTTTGGGTTATCATATAAGAAAGGGTCCAAATGCCTCTTTTAATTTTAACCTAAATCCGTGATGTGGCCTTGACAGATGCTCTGCTTAATCAGTAACGATTAAGCTTGGATGCATTTTGCAGTAATGTTGAAGAGTGTATTATTACGGGCACTGGTTTGCAACCATCTTTGAATCAACAGCAATATCCTTTGCAAATGGATAGCCTAATAACCCATTCTGTGTAGCTGGAGCCAACAAGATAAGCAAAGATGTCACTATTTCATCTCCAGCTGTTTTAAGGAATCTGAGGTGCAAGATGTCTGACCCATGTCTTCTATTTTCATATCAATAAGTGTTTGTTTCATTAGTTTATTAATTTATTGAACTTGTAGCATGTCAAAACATGGGTACTCAGTCTCTGTTTGCAAGGGCTAAACTCCTCCATTTCAACTATTACAGTGGAGGCATCCTTATCAGACTTGTTTTTAAGTCGCTCAGTAAACTTTGGTTGATGTGAAATGGGGACCTCTACACATTGTGATATCTTTATCTCTCTTGCCTCCAAAAAGTGCTTTGGGATTTCTGGTGACTTTCAAAGTCCTTTGCAAGTGAACTTTGTCTTTGAGGTAAATGAAGACTGGATGACCCTCAGAATTTCCCTCCCAACTAAGATTGTCATTTTTATCTTGAATTGTAATGTGCGATGTTGAAGATTTTTCCTTCTGATTTGTCTCATGTTAGGTTCAGGTGATATTTGTCCTGTAGGTCAAGAAGTTAGAAGTGTAAAGATGATCAGCAGAAGCAGAAATATTCTGAAACAGAAATATGGGGTTTAATATCAGAGGTCATCCTGTGAAATGCTTTTACTCAAAAAAAAAAAAAAAAAAAAAAAAAAACTGTCCTGAAGATCATCTCTAGAGAACTTAACCCTTCTCCCTAAAGAAAAAAAGAAACACTGTAAAAGACAGTATTGATTTCTTAACACATTGTTAAATATCCTTATTTAAGGAGGTTTCTTGACACTGATTACTGAATAACTAAATCCTACTGACATTTTTCTTCAGAGGTCACAACTCCTGCATGTGGGGAGTTGCTCCTTGTAAGACTATTGCATTTCAGAGGAACAGATCCCACTCCGAAATGATTTGTGAGAAAAAGTTGGTATTATTTGTCAAAACAGTCCCAGTCCTTTCATATTTCTCCAGGTTTTGCAGTCGGGCATTGGGCATTATATCTCCAAGGGGTATCGTGCTATCAGGTGCTCCAAGATGAATGCTTTCAGGGGTATTAACAACTTGTCCATCAGTATAGCACTTGCTCAAGCTTGAAGACAGCATTACAGCTTGAGTGACTGTGTGACTTTGCTATATACCAAGGCCATCTTAAATTCACCTTGCAGTGTTTCGGTCCATTTGAGACTTGCAGTCCCTCAAATGGTGATATTTACTTACTCTCTGAGTCTGTAAAGTATGGTAAAGAGTGAGTTACGTCTGAATGGGAAAACGTTCTGGTTATGTATAAGGACCACAAACATTTGACAAAGTAAATATGAAATTAATTCGGGCATTTCATTTTTTGATGAGCAGTGTTTTTCATTACAATTTTGTTATCTGTCATTAGTTTTCTTGGTGTGTTTTATGGTATTCTCCATATGCTTGTTTTAATTCTTTTTCTTATAGCCTAGCAAAATAGCTGATAGCAATTTTTTTTCTTTCAGATTTATTTAAAGATATGTAACTTACCTAATAAGCACATTAAGATCTAGCAAACTATTTATTACTGTGTAGTCCATTTATTTATTACTATTTGCTAACCAGGTAATGGGGTTGGTCAGTTGACCATTTTCCCCCACAAGTCGGGCTGAAGCAGCAAAACATAATTACACATATAGCACATGGTAAGAAGAAGACACAGCAAAAACATTTATAATATGTACAATGTACTAGACAGTAAAACAGATGAATTCCAACACATTCATGGTATAAACAACCACTTCTTGTAACTGAATACATAATAGTGACGCAATAACTGTGGTATAGTATTGTATGTTCCACCTAACCATTGTCTTGGAAACTAGTTATGTCTGTTTCTTTGTGAAAGTATTGTTTCAGTTTGGTCTTGAAGCTTTTCAAAGTTTGCAGTTTCTTAAATTCACTTGAATGATGATTCCAAGAACCTGGTCCCAGCCTCCTTAGAGCCCCATCTCCTATTGCCATTTTGTAATGTGATCTTTCTAATGCAATAGTTTCTTCTTTACTCATTCAGAGTTGATAAGCATGATCTCTAGGAGCTAGCTTCACTTCTAATTAGTGTCAATAACCTAAGTTAATTATTGTTGAATATCAGTGCTTAGTATTAAGGTAGCCTTGCTGGGGACTGGCAGACAGTTGAAGCTGCATAGTAAGGTCACAATAGTGTGTGTGTGTGTGTATTTGCCCACAGGTCACAACTATATATTTTGTTTTATTTTCTGCCATTTTGGAACCTTTGTGGATAGATGGAAGAGTATAGTGTTATGTATGTGATGGTATGTTTTAGTTTGAGTAGTTGTACATTTTTTGCTAGAACTTTACAGCCAGCTGGAGACAGGGAATGAGACATTTTGTAGCATAATTTAATTTGAAGTAGAACTTTTAACTAATGCAACATCACATATAAATACAGTTTTCATCATGATGAATCTAACTGCTCTATTTGACACAGTAAAAATGACTAAAATACAATTAATAAATTTAGGTCTCCATCTGAAAAGGTATGAAATGCAGTTAAAAAGTTTGCTACAGTTTTAATAAGGGAGACCTCTTAGAAAGAGACAATAGCATGGCATCCAGGAAATTATCATGCTTGACAAATTTTTGGGCCAATTTGCCATTAGTTGAAATACAAGTTCACAGCTTTGCCATTTGTCAACAATTTTTGGACACCATTTCAAACTAATAATGTTGTAAACTCACCTGTAGAAAGAAAATGGTTTGTTTGCAGAATTCCTTCTTAAAAGGCCATTTTGCTCTAGATATATGAAGTCTTTGTTGGTAGAAGTTTGTAACAGAATGATTCATAATGGCTATGCTGAACATTTTAGCTCACAATATTAAAACATTGGCAGCATATTTTGTTGCTATCATTTAAAAAAACTATAATTGCTTGTTTTATATATTTCCGATAACTTGTGCTTATATATAGACTTGTTTGTATAGTACCAGTTGACATAATGTATGGCGTGACATATTACTTGCATGTGTATATGTGCTGTACTTTTACAGTAAGTGTATCCACCAATGTAAGCTGCATTTCCTAGCTTAAAAAATCCCAGGTGTATCTTGGGTATTTTTCCCATCATACTTTCTGCTTGAGAATAGTTTGAGCATAAAAGCTGACTTGACAGTATAATACTGTAATTTGTACTGCTTATTGAGCTGCCTGAAGCAAAATCTCTCCTGATCATGGTGTTGTTAAGATTCACATTTTGATTTCCGCTCATAGGTGGCACAGTTCTAAAATACATCTTCCATTATACTGCTTTAACACTCTGCCTCTCCAAGCCTGACTTGTTTTCCTCACTGATGTTTTTTTTTCTCTCTTGTTTTTCAGGAGTTTGTAAAAGAACTTTTAAATCGAATAAAGGGGATGAGAAAACTTAGCCCCCCTCAAAAGAAGAGTCTATAGATACAAGAAGTAGATTACTGGCCATGAGGGAACAACCTACAGACTGAATTCCGAATGCATCCAGTTAAGGGTCCTCTCGTGTTTTATTAATGTCTTTCTGGGGAACTTGGTTGTAAGGAGATTTCCAAAGGAGATGTTCTACTGTTCTATTCACATTAAAATAATAAAAATAAAAATGTTCAATTCCATGTTTCTTGAATTGCACCAAAATCTAAGACACTGATAAAACTGTCCTCATTCTATGTGAACTGATGAAATCCTGGACAAAGGATGCAAAGGGAATCACGATTTTGCTTGAAGTGTGATTGTAGATTTTCTTGCTTTATGCATCATTGGAGGTTTGTGTTACAACATGGAGAAACCATATGGAAAAAGTAATGACTTTAGTAACTGCACAGTGGCTCCTGTACTGAGGTTATGTTTTCATCTTTTAATTTTAGAATATAGACATGTTTTGCATGTGTTTACTTGGTGTGATTGTAAGCAGTGTTTGCTAATTATGTGAAATCTGAAATGATAAAAAGCAACTGTATTATGCCATGTTTTAAGAAGAGATGCATTTTGTAGTAATTAGGAGATGTCTGATTAGATGTGTTTAGTTTTGTAAGGGAATATGTTTGAGAAACAGCTGGGCATCGAGCTAAAGACCTGTTTTGTTGTATATCTGGAAAAAGCTAAGCAAAATGTTGCTTAGAGAAGGCAGTTTATTTTCACAACAAGAGACTTTAATGTGCTTAAAGTATTCCAAAAGCAGTCTTTTTCAAAAAGAAAAAAAGTTACAAAATATGGCAGTTTTTTTTTTGTCAGTCCTTTAATGTAGATAAATATATATGGCTTATATGATCATCTTCAAGAAATTGTTCAGATGGTCTGTGCTGTCATGGGAAATGCTTTAGTCTTGTAATTTGTTACTAGGTAGTGCAATATACATATGTGCACACACATCTACCTTCCTTAGCAGCAGGGTATTGTATCTATGAAGTTTATTCACGAAAAGATGAAAATGTATGCAAGTTACTGAAGCTTGAAAGAGGTATATGGAGGTACAGAGTATTGAGACCAAGGCACTGAAGATTATGTATGCATTTAGCAGTGCGTTGTACATATCTGGTGTGACTGAATTTTTACGTGAGCAACATAGCCTTGGCATAGAGGTCTACGGACTGTAATGTTTGCTGCCTCTTGCTTTGTTTGCTTTCCTCTTGTCCATTTTTCCATGTATGTTATGTTTTTTGTCCGAAGCACGGATCTTTTAGACAAAGTTGTGCCAAGACTTCCTCTGAGTGAGCTGGTGTGAGCTAAATTTTGTTGCAGAGGACTCAAATGATAAATGTGAAAGCCTGAAGAAATTTGTTTAAATTTGCTGAAAACTGTACATTAGGACAGTTCTACATCAGTTCACTTTTTCAACCCTACTCTAGATTTAGGAGTCACAGGGATGTTTGTGTAAGTATATAGATGCCATATCGGTCCACTGTGATAAATGTTCATGCTCACTGTTTCGTCAGACATCAGTTAACACAGAATAGAAAAGTTTCAGTTTATGTAGTTGTACTGCCATTTATATTGGAAGTGATATCCACCAAGAGGTCCTCACGGTTCTGCTTTTGTATTTTAAATGTGCTGGATGACACTAGGTTTTTAATAAAGGAAATGTATTTGTGTGAGTTTTCCATATACTGGAATTTTTATGTATTTAAGTTTTTTTAACGTCTCTGTAGTACATTTGTAAAATGTACCTAAAATAAATTACAAGAACTATTAAAACTATCTTCACTGAACTGTGTAATTTGTTTTACAGTACAAGCCAGCTGCAGTTGGATTATGTGAACAGGCAGAAGTAATTCTTTACACTTGCTACAGATATGTATTTTACCAAAACTGTGTAACATGTTTGCAGGCCTTCAGAAAGATACATCATATACTTACCTTTAAGCTTATCTGGCTGCACCCATTAGATCCTATACAAAAAGTAATCTCATAACCAATGAGCAGCAAAACAGACAAGTCATCCTCTTCGAACAACACAACTGCTGCAGCTGTGGTGACATTATGAAAGAAAGTGTTTTCTTGCGGGAAGCAAGCTCCTCCTGCCTCCTCCTCCTCCCCCAAAAATCTTTCTTATTTAAATTAATTCCATGGTACACAAATATGGAGAAAAGTGAAACATCCTGAAGTTATCAAAAAGTGGTTAACACAAGTGTGATCTCAGAGTACAGCTGAACAATGTGAAACCATTGTGGGAGATAGACATCAGGATGTTGCAATTCATTGAGAGCTAGGACTTTGTATACTCAACACCATATTTGTAACAGGCATTTACAACTTGCTGTATTTTTGATAAAACAACGGTAGTACCGTGTACAGATTCTGTAGCTGTCAGAAGTTTTTTTCCAGCATCATCCACCGGTGACCTGCTCTTAAGTTCACAGGTGATCTCTTCTCAACAAGACTGTATTCTAGGGCCTTCTGCCTTCATCTTGACGTGTATTTTGCAAGGATATCTGCAGTTAAACTGCTGCCATATCACTCTTTTAGTAGTCAGTACTATCTCCATTTTTGTATCATACTTTTTTCAGTTAGATGTTTTAGAAGCACCCGATGGAACATTTTCTCAAACAAAGTTGTATACGTGTACTGTGAGCCTTAGTTTTTCATGTGACACTTCGGTACCGAGCTATCAAACAAAACGTTTTAGTAGCAGTGTGTGTGTGCAAGAGCATTTAGAGATCTTACAGTAAACCAAATGAACACACTTTTAAACATGAATCTTCTGGATTCTGTACTGGACTGGAAATGGCAGCAGTAATGTGGATAAGCTCTGGATATCATTAATAAAAACAGGAAAATACTGTGCAATTTTGTTTTTACTGACTTTTACTTCAGAGACCACTATATGTCCTTTATGAGCATGTAAAGCCATTATTGATCCTCTTTCTGTAACCGTAGCCATGTCATAATTTGTTATGATGTCTGTTCTCAAAATGAGAGGGCGGTCTGGATACTTTAATTGTGTTGTCTCATTTTTTTTTTCACCCAGAAAGTAAATCTCCTGCTAACCTAAAGGCTTCCCGGTAATTCATTTCAATAATTCAATCATTGAGGGTAGGCTGTCTCTCTTCTCTCATGCCAGTATGGTTAATGCCTTTGTATTTCTGCCTGCACACTTTTCTTCTTCAATTCCCATTCCTTCTACAGTGGATGTTTCATCCTGGTGTGACATTGTCTTTATTCCTTATGTGGAATATACCTTTCTGTACTTTACCGCATATTCCCCCCTTGCCCCTCCCTTACCGAATTCTTATGGGCAGCTCTCAAAGCATTATGTCCCTCCTAGTTAGGAAGTACCTTTATGTATCATCCTTACTTTTCTATGTAAGTATAGAAAATCCTGTTGCACAAGAACAAGAAATCCTCAGTGTATCGTAGTCCCCATTTTTCAAGTTCTTTGCATTTTCACTTATTTGTTTTTGTTGATTGGGTTAATCTCACTAGGGTTATAACATCTTCTCTGTGGAGACCAAAGGTAGTATTTATACCAAGTAGGGTAAATTTGGACAGGGCATCGGGGGAATTCCTGTACTCTTTTTAATAAATGCCTTTGGATTGTTTAGATCCAAATGAGCTACCATACCTCAGGCAGATGAGGCCTTGGTTTAACATCTCATTCAATGGATGATATACTTAAGAGTGCAGCATGCCCTAATGCTGTAGTGTGGTGTCAGTAATGGAAGATTAATCCAGTCACCTGAGATGGGAATAGAACCCACACGTTTCCAATCTTCCAGCATCAGAGTTGTGTGTGCTACCTGTATAGCTGTTTCTTATTTCATCTTGTTTTCCTGTAAGTGATATGGACTTTCAACATTTTATTTTTTTATGAAACTGTTCAAAGTTGTGTCAGACATAAAGTTCATTGCAATTTATTATTATTTAATGTACTAATTATTCTTTAACCAGTACTCCTACTGTCTTTAAAGCCCACTAAGCACCCAACTAATTATTTGATTAATTCCACATGTATGTACCAAACCCACCTTTACAATACCTCTCAGTTGTATCTTATTATGAAGGACATTGCTCATTCTGAGTATTAAAGTCTGTGTTCCACATTGAAAGGCTCTCACATATTCATGCTGGAAATCCCTACTGTTTGGCATCTACTATGCAGATCTTCAAATTGCAAACTGGAATCTCTGGCTAACCACATTTGCAAATAACTGCAAGCTTGATGTCATCCTCAAGTCTCCCTGTGATACACAGAAACTCAAAATGGAACTTACACTTGTCAACAACTGGTGCACAAAAAATGAGTTAAAATTAACTGCAAAAAGTGCAATATTGTCACATTTGTTTCCCTTCATCCAGCTAATAGTATGGACTTTGCTCTACTTCAAAATGAAAGTGTGGTGTGAGACTTTGGAACATGGGTAGGCAATTCCTTTGACCATCGAGTAGTAACACTATTTAGGAAGTCTTTTCACCTGGTGCAGATATTTGCATTTGCATCATTTTATGTGGATATAACAAAAGCTGTTACCCTTCTGTATCCTACATTTATCAGATCTATTATTGAATATGATGCTTGTGGAAAAATACTGAAGTCAACATATCTTGTATTCTGTATTTAAAGGGTTAAGCAGAAAAATGTTCACTGCGTGCAAACTGAAATGTTCTGGAAAATGTTGATCACTGAGGAATGTAGGAGTTAATCTTAAACCACTGATAAAGTTAATGGTGCAAGAATAACTGTGGTACTGGCTGGTAAAAACAAGTAATCAAACTATCAATTTTAATGAATGTTCTGTGTGCTACGTGTATGTACGTGCAGGAGGGTCTATATAAGGAGAACTCAAAGTACAAGTAGCCAGACTGCTGGCATATTACTATCATGAAGCAGATCTCCATGCATGTAAAATTAAAACTGTTTTACTTGCTTACAAGAACTTGGTGTGATTCTTCCAGAATATGTTAGAAGTGTAAAATCTTCGACATAACTGGCGCAACGTTAGGGCCCCTGCACGGCCTTGAATCGAACAAAGAGAGGCTGAAAACCTGCGCAGGTGGAGAGAGATCAGGCTCTCCTCGAATGAAAGACCTCCAACTGAAACAGGTTGAAATTAGAGGCCAGTCACTCTTTCCAGATTCAATCCGTGAAGTGGCAGCGAAACAGGGCGGAGGAATCACAAAGGTAAGCAAAAAGAAAAGCTATTTTTTGTTTCTGATTGGAATTTTTTGTCTAAATTTTAAGGGACTAGTCAAGGGAGAAATTGAATTTTCTCAAAGTATAAGGGGTATATGTGAATAGATTCCATATACAAGAGATCTCAGGAACAGGAATAGTTTCTCGTAAGAGAAATGGGAACAGGAACCAGTTAGCCAAAGGCGTGACAAAACTGAAGATGAAAAGTTTATGTTTGATTTACACCCAAAGAATGTAAAGTATTTAGATAAATGGAAAAAGGAACATGGGTTTAGTGGATGTTTAAATAAGTCAGAATGTCAAAATCTAGTAAGATTACTGCGCAAACAGGCAGGAAATAAGACAAGGAAGCAAAAGAAGGTAGGGATTCCCCAGGCACAGAAATGGCTGGAGGAAGCAAATAAAAACATAAGGAACAAAATTTGAAAAAGGGTGTGGTAATTCAAGTGAAAAAGATGTGTACTTTGTTCAAAAGGAAGATAATGAAACTTCCATAGTCAGTCGTAGTCACCAGAATCCCTCGGCCCCTCCCATCCAGTATCCAGACCCTGCACAGGTTATTGAGGTGCCCCGACCAGGACCCACCGCAATACCAGGCTTGGTGAGTGTCCCCACGCCACGTATTATATTACAGAGAGAGCCTGCCAACACTCTTGACTTACGAGGAAGTATTAGGAGAGAAGGGACTGGAAAATTAAGGAGAAGGTAGATCAGGAAGGAGAGGAATACCCACTGATAGAAGTGGCAAATCCTCAAGCAGGCGCAGAAGGCGAGGGTCCTACCATATTGGTCTACCGACCGTGGACCCGTGATGATATCCAAAAAGCGGTAGAGGGGATTCCCCATCCAAAAGTAGATATGCGTAAATTCCATACAGGCGAGGGGGCATGAGAATGAGTTATAGATTAAACGCTGTAGAATTTGAACAAGTAATAAGGCAAATCCTAGGACCTGATTGGCACCTTATTTGCGGAACTTGGGACCCCTGCTACCAGAGGAAGGGGAGCCTTGCCGTTTAACTCAAGTGTGTAGAACCAGAATAAAGACTCTCCTAGATAAAATAGAAGAACATTGGAAGCCCAAAGCAGATTGGACTTGCATTAATCAATGCGTTCAATCAGATGACGAAACCGTAGACAATTATCTACATCGTCTCACACAATGTTTTGATGCTCATAGTGGGTTGATTAAGGCAGAAAATCAGGCAAATGACTCGCCCTATGAACAGCAACTGAAAAATGCATTCCTAAAGGGCTGCAAGACAGCCATTGGTAACTTTATACAAAAGCATATGATCACACACAGGACAGCTCGTCTACAGCCCCTTATGGATTATGCTAGACATGCTGAGAAATACCTGAAGGAAAAAAAAAATAAAAAAGCCCAGACTTTTACAGTTAGTGAAGATGGAACTTTAATGTTAGTTCAAGGTTCCGCAAATCGCGGAAGAGGGCGTGGCAGGGGAAGAGGACGAGGAGGCATAAGTCATTCTGAGGATTTCGAGGGTAGGCAAAAGAGGGGGGAGTGTTTTAAGTGCGGTAAGAAAGGACATTTCGCCAGAGATTGCAGAGGACCGGAGAAACCGATGGTTGCTTCCGGTGGTACCGCATGACTATATGATGGTCAAAAAGACGTAGATGGAGGGTATGAGGAAGAAGAAGAAAGTGAGAATGGGGAAGTAGGTACAAGTGAAGACGATGGGTGGGGACAGGAAATGGCAGAAAATGAGAAATATCAAATGGTAAATCTAACAGCACTAGCATCAACTATGCAATTGGAATCCCAACCAGTGATCACATTGCAAGTTGAGGGCCGAGACATAGAATTTCTTTGTGACTCAGGGGCTTCTCGAACGTTAGTCAGTACTGCCATATCATCCGATGTTACCTCGGATGAATATGTGCTTGTAAAAGCAGCAAATGGTCGTATTTACAAAGAGCCATTGTCCAAACCTCTGTGGTTTACCGACCCAGAGACGAACCAAACCATACGGTTCGAGTAATAATTTCAGAAATCTGCCCAGTACATTTACTAGGAAGAGATTTAATGCAAGTGTTCGGTATAGCAGCCGTCCCAACCTCCACGGGGATGGTGGCAAGGAGAATAGAACTGAATAGTGCAATGCTATTAGAGGGGCAGGGAGATCTACATTACTGGTATAGTAATGATTTGATAGAGACAGGCACCCAGAGTGTAGTGACGACTCTTACAAATTTGGCATTAAGCAAATACGGCATAACTAATCCGAAGGTGTCAGATCCATTACATTGCACAATGTATTACAGAAGATGTGCGGACCTGATTTAGAATCTGAAAAGAAATTTCTTAGTTTTAAAGTCACCAAACTAGTATTGCATAGCCTTTTTGGGACACACTAGGTAATTCTGCAGTCACATGTAGCCTTACAAGGGATATGCAGCTGCTGTATAAGAATGAATTAACCACACATATTTCAGTCACGGAGGGTAAAGGAATGTCATGGTACCTCGTGGGTAAGAAAATAACTGAATGGGTAGGATGGACACCAGAACAGTTGGCAGGTAAGGGCATTCAGGTTCAAAAACTTAACTGGGTTACACAAGCCAGACCGACCGTGCACCTCAGGGAAGACAAACCGATACAATCCCCTGGGACATTATGACTATGTCTCCTTACCCCATGGAAGAATCTCAATTGCAGATGATTCCAAACTCATTATGGTCGAGGGTCAGCACGATATCGGACTGATTAGAACGGCAGGACAGGTGAAGATTACACCCAAGTCAGAATTTAGACCTCATAAACGGCAGTATCCCTTGAGCAGAAAGGCAGAGGAGGGCATTTTACCGGTAATCACAGCACTTTTGAAAGCTGGAGTATTAATTCTGTGCACAGACTCACCGTAATACGCCCTTATTTCCAGTAAAAAAACGGATGGGACATGGAGGATGGTACAAGACTTACAGGCAATAAATGCCGCGGTGGTACCTCGGGCCCCCATAGTCCCGGATCCGTCTATTCTGCTGAACGATATCCTTCCAACGGATAACTACTTTTCTGTAATTGATATCAGTAATGCCTTTTTCTCTATTCCCTTGCAGGAAGATAGTAGATTTTGGTTTGCATTTACGCTTTATGGGCAAGCGCTATACCTATACCAGGTTACCGCAGGGATACTGCGAAAGTCCGACCATCTTCTCACAAGAGATGTCCACCAATTTGGCTCAGTTCCAACCAGCCCAAGGGTGCCACCTACTGCTGTACGTGGATGATATCCTCCTGGCAGCGACTACGGAAGAACTCTGTAAGTCCGAGACTATTCGACTACTACACTTTCTGGCACACGAAGGACATAAGGTAAATAAGTCTAAGTTACAATTTTGTAAATTAGAAGTACGTTACCTGGGTTATACTATCTCTGGGAAGGGCAGGCGATTAGATGACAGCAGAAAGAATGCTATCTTACAAGCCCCCATGCCAACTACAAAAAAAGAAATGATGTCCTTTTTAGGCATTACGAACTTCTGTCGTAGTTGGATTCCCAACTACGCCGAAGAAGTGCACCCGCTATCAGACTTAATTTTTGCAATACCGATGGCGGCAAAAGATTTGCTGCACTGGACAGACAAGGCAGTACAGGCATTTACTAGGATCAAGCAACTGATAGCTGGGTCAGCAACATTGGGGTTTCCAGATTACAGTAAGACCTTTATACAGACTGTAGATTGTAAGCAGGGATTTATGACATCTGTTTTAATGCAAATGTATGGAGATAAGTTAAGACCATTGGCATTTTACTCTAGCAAATTAGACTCAGTAGCACGAGCATTACCACACTGTGTGCAAGCAGTAATTGCAGCCGCTTTGGCGGTACAAGCGTCTGCCACGTTGGTATTGTTCCATGATCTTACGTTAAAGTCCCGCACTCTGTAGCAGTCATCCTTCTGCAGGACAAGTTAACATTTCTGTCACCTAGCAGACATTTATCTTGTATGACTACGCTGTTATCGCAGCCACACATGACAATTGAGAGATGCACTACCTTAAATCCAGCGACATTGCTACCTGTTGCTGAAGACGGTATTCGCATGTATGCTTAGATCTCATACATTCTAAAGTTCTACCAAGACCGGATCTTAAAGATCAACCCTTACTACATGCGGACTGGACACTGTTTGTAGATGGGTCAGCACGCAAAACAGAAACAGGCACCACGCAGGTAGGGTATGCAGTTACTACTGCAACTCAGATAATAGAGGCAAGTCCACTCCCGGGAACTTATCCGCTCAAGCAGCGGAACTGATTGCTGTGACAAGGGCATGTCTCCTTTCAGAGGACAGGAACGTCACTATCTATACGGATAGTCAATATGCTTTCTACGGTGCATGTGTTTGCTCAGCAATGGAAAAATAGGGGATGGTTACAACCTCGGGAAAGACATTATGCACAAAGACCTAATCCTTGAATTACTACAAGCCGTCCAACGCCACGGGTTTGGCCATCTGTAAATGCGCTGCTCATACCCGTGCTAAGGACCCGGTATCACTTGGTAATGCCCTAGCAGACAAAGCAGCCAAAGAGGCAGCTATGTCCAGTACCTTTTCACTTGAAACCACACCTACAGAATTACAACCAACAGATAAATTTGATTTGCAAACCTTACAAGTCATGCAGGAACTTAGCACAGTACAGGAAAAACAACGCTGGACTAGGTATGGTGTTAGGCAGAACAAAGGAATCTATGTGGGACCGGATAATAAATATGTTTTGCCTACTAATCTTTTTAGATATGCAGCACTAGTTGTGCATGGCCCTTCCCATCTGGGCCCTGCAGCTATGGTTAGAATTATCCACCTTACCTTTTGGACCAAGGGTTTCATTGCATATGCAAAACGTTTTTGTCTATCCTGCATAGTATGTGCTAAATACCACGGGGAGGGTCAGAGTTGCTCGGCATCATTTCCAACACCCCTATCCTTTTCATACAATATGTATGGACTTCATCGAATTGACCCGGCACAACTAAAGAAGTTTGTGTTAGTAATAGTAGATGCATTTACTAAGTGGGTTGAGGCTTTTCCGGTGACACATCCGGATGCACAATCAGTGGCTAAAATTTTGGTCAATCACATCGTCCCGCACTTTGGACTTCCTACACGCATCTACTCTGACAACGCACGCATTTTGTCAATCAGATCATACAGAAACTGTCTACAGTTTTCCAAATTGAATTGAAACACCATTGTGCCTACCACCCACAGTCAGCAGGGTTGGTGGAACGCCATAACGGCATTCTAAAAGGCAAGTTGAGAAAACTCATGGCCGAGACACATCAGTCTTGGATTACCTGTCTACCTCTAGCCCTCCTTTCCATGCGCACAACTCCCACCTCAAAAGGAGTCACCCCATTTGAGTTGTTGTATGGGAGACCTTATTACGCCCGCAGTGGCAAAACTTGTTGCCTGCGGAACGTGAGGGGTGAGGAGATAGCTGAGTACATGAGGAAAATGCTGACCAATACTAACAGCTGTTTAACGAATGATTGTTTTTCAGGTTCAAGAGACGACAAGATCACGGAAATCAGACCCGGTGAGTGGGTCTGGATCAAGATAATAAAACGCAAAAATTGGGCATCCCCCAAATGGGAGGGCCCCTACCAGGTGCTAATCGCAACTCCAACAGCAGTTCGGATTAAAGAAAGGTCCTCATGGATCCACCTAACGCATTGCAAAATCATAAAACATTTTAAGTTTAATAAAGACTTGAGTTCCCCTGAGGAACAAACAGACAGCAGCAATCATGAAGGACAATAATGAGAATAAGAGAAAATGGTTCTATTGCAATGTTTTATTGTTTATAACTATTGTGATTGTAATATTTCTGTTTTGGACATTTCTGTCTTTTAATGAAGCTAGCCATTCAAAAGAGACAAACACACCAGCTGGCATCCAAACTTTAATACATATCAAGCGATTAAATATGCATATGCATCCTCAATGAATGTCTCAAATTGTTGGGTATGTACTGCAATACCTACTGTACACAGTGGCTTAATGTTAGGGACAGCCCCTCTGGGAATAAATGATACTTGGAATAGTTTGTTGTTTGAAACCACAGAAGTACCACTAAGAGACAAGGTGGCGCTGCCTCTTCTGGGGCCAAAATGGAACAGTGTGTTTTCAAAAGATTGGGAAAGTTAAGGTGGGGCTGAGCCAATGTAATTTGACAATAGTTCATAATTGTACCCTAGAAGGGCAGTGTGAGACCAAGTTTGGAGCTATAAAAAGACATCAATGTAAATGATATTAGTTTTGTTGAAAAAATGCTGTATGTATATGGCCTGTTATTTAAGGGGCTAAAGCCAAATGGGAGTTATGAATTTGCAACCAATATTACCATCAAAACAAATGATTGTTATTTTATTTGTGGTAGGAAAGCATATAAATGGTTACCATATGGCTGGTCAGGAAGTTGTTTTTGGGATATCTGATACCAGCTATCAGGCACGCAAATGCGTTGCCTCAAGGTAAAATACGAAATGCACGTTCTCTTAATAAACCTATTAATCCCGTAGGTAACATTGATGCATCATGGATTTATCACCATGACTTGGCACACGTCAGCAGCAAAGGACTCTCACATATGGACCTAGGCGATGATGTAATTGCTTGGGCTGGTATTTTGCCAGCATATGGGACAGTAAAATCCATCTGGGAACTGAGAAAACTGTCAAAACTGTTAGAGACTCTGAGTAATGCGACATTTTCAGCGCTAGAATTGGTGACGGACGAATTAACGCGATGAGAACAGTAGTGTTGCAGAACCGTATGGCGCTCGATTTCACCCTAGCGGCGAAAGGAGGTACTAGCGCTCTGATACACGAGGAGTGCTGCTCGTTCATCCCTGATAACGAGCACGATTCAGAGCCACCTTGAAATAATTCAACAAGTTTCTGAACTGACTAAACCTGGTCCAAACCCCTTGACTGACTTTTTCCAAAACCTGTTTGGAAACTGGGGTTCTGTGTTGATGAACATTTTAATTGCTGTATGTGTTGGTGCAATCATATTTTTGCTGCTTGGCTGCTGTTGCATACCATGTATCAAAATGATAATATCGAAGGTTATCTCTGCCAATGCTACAAAAGCATATTTCTCTGATTATGAGAAGGTATACAACGTATCTGGGATTGTGTAAAATAAACAGTATACAAAATGTTGTAAGGGGGGAAATGTGGAAAAATACTGAAGTCAACATATCTTGTATTCTGTATTTAAAGGGTTAAGCAGAAAAATGTTCACTGCGTGCAAACTGAAATGTTCTGGAAAATGTTGATCACTGAGGAATGTAGGAGTTAATCTTAAACCACTGATAAAGTTAATGGTGCAAGAATAACTGTGGTACTGGCTGGTAAAAACAAGTAATCAAACTATCAATTTTAATGAATGTTCTGTGTGCTACGTGTATGTACGTGCAGGAGGGTCTATATAAGGAGAACTCAAAGTACAAGTAGCCAGACTGCTGGCATATTACTATCATGAAGCAGATCTCCATGCATGTAAAATTAAAACTGTTTTACTTGCTTACAAGAACTTGGTGTGATTCTTCCAGAATATGTTAGAAGAGTAAAATCTTTCGACAATGCTCCTTTCAGGATATTTCTTACTAGCCATACTGAATAACTAGAAAGATCCCAAACTTTACTAAAAAAAGTATCATAGGCTTAAAAGACAACAGCTACTGGGAGAGGCTGAAAGCATTGTCCATTTATTTGGTATTCTACATTTTCTTTAGGAGTGAGCTGTATCTTGCTTTTTCTACCAGTTTTCCAAGACCTCTTAACTCTACAAATCAATCAGTTGACAAAGATCACCAGTGGCTCTGGTAAATGCATCTCACATCTAAGAAACTTGTATACACCAAGAGTGAATCATAGGATGAACCAGTACATACACCACAGCACAGATGTGAGGAGATAGCTGCTCCCAATGAAAAAAATAGTGAAATGCCTTTTTTTCCTTGTTATTTGAAAAAAGAAAAAAACTCTAAAGCTTAGAATTAAGAATTATGAGCAGCAAAGTGGTGCAGCAGTTAGAGCTGTCACCTCTCACCAAGAGGTTCTCTGGTTCGATTCTTTGCTAGGGTGCCTTCTGTGCAGACCCATCTTGTTCTCCCTGCATTCGTGTGGGTTTCCTCCGGGTGCTACGGTTTCCTCCCACATTCCAAAGACGTGTCTGGAGCATTTCTCCCCAGGCCTCTGGGAAAAAGGGTTCTGTCTCAGTCGAGCTTTCCTGGTAAACAAATATTAAATAAATATAAATTATAAACAACTGTAACTAATAGTCCAAAAGTTCAAATGTTAGTTCCTTTTCTATAAAACTACTGAAGAAATAGTTGAGCAGACATTGATCAATGGAATATCCCATCTTTTATTTATGATTGCTTTCACCCATCAAACTTTTTAATAACAGCTTTAATGTGTGGAAAATTGATATATACTTAATGAAAACAAAGGATGATAAATCACGATTGACGTGCAGTAATGAGCCAAAGTAGAGTGTAACTCATGGTAGGGTAGCCTAACAGTGTAAGCAAACATGATGTAGCAAAAGTCAACTTAATCCCCCAGAGATGGGTCACAGCAAAAGGCACTAAAGCTGAGATCAGTCTTGAACCGCAGATTCACAAAGATATACCTTTTATATCGGTGATAGAAAAAGGCCACATGGTTGTATTAACAAAGGTAAGTCACCAAATGTTCTACCCACAGGGGAACACAGTAGAAGACAAGTAAACCATGTGGCAAAAAATGAGCATAAGTAATCCTAACAAAGAAGCATACTAAAAACAGTACATAAAGTATAAAAAATAATAGGCACAAGAAATTAACCCAGCTGTAAACGTATAGCTCAGATCCAAAATCTAGACCCAGAAAGGAGTATAAATAATGGCAAATCCTTATAGCTAAGATTGTAAAAGTGAGGGCCAAAACAGTTTGAAAAAAAAGTGCCAATGCTGAATCAATTGTGAGTAGTAATCATACAACAAAAAACAAGAATTTCAATCCAAAAGGAATTAGATTAACCGTGGGACCAGACCCTAAGCTGTCTAAAAATCAGTAATGCAATCCAAACTAAAATAAAAAATACTCCTAAAACAAAGACCAAAAAAATGGAGTGCAGAACTAGTAATTATGTACTTGTCTGTCTCCAGACAAAAACAAAGTCTAAATAAAACTAGAACCAGGAATCTAAACCTGCTTCTGCAAATAAAATATGGTGGAGGCATATTTGTCACGCAGTGCTTAGCTCTTCTCTGGAACAAGCATCAACTCCAAATAGGGTTACCATATTTGTTTGTATGCAAAAGAGGATGAAAAAATATGTGCTGCTATAACAGCACATATTATTTCGTCCTGTTAGGGCTGAAGAGCAAAATAAAAAAAAAAAAAAAAAAAAAAAAAGGTCCATGTTTGGGGATTGGCCCATATGCCAGTATACGAGCCATTCAAAACCTCGCACAGCGGACCCTCTTCTGTTCAATGTGGAAAATCAAGCAGTTCTGCATTGAACAGAGCTCCTCTATTTGATTGGCTCATATACTGGTATATGAGCCAATCAAAAACGCGCATAGTGGACCCTGTTCTGTTCAATGCGGAACATCAAGCTGTTCCGCATTGAACAGAGCTCCGCTTTTTGATTGGCTCATATACTGGTATACGAGCCAATCAAAAACGCGCATAGTGGACCCTCTTCTGTTCAGTGTGGAACATCAAGCAGTTGCACATTGAACAGCGTTTTGTTTTTTGATTGGCTCGTACACCGGTATATGAGCCAATAAAAAAATAAATAAATAATAACAAAGCGGAGGAAAGACTCCAAAATAGGGACAAATCGCAGAATTTTCAAAAACCGCCCGGACAGGAGCCCAAAAAAGAGGATGTGTCCGGGGAAACCCGGACGTATGGTAACCTTAACTCCAAATTAAGCAATATGATACATTATCTTCCTTCAAAAAGGAGCTAGACAACTGGATGGGTTTCAAAAAATTCACCCCTGTTATGACTGGCCTGCTGATCCTGAAAATGGAGGTAAGGATTGAGGGTACTGGCCACAGGGCCCCATAGCCTTGTGTTTTCTATGGTTCATTGCTAAGAATTTAACTACTTCCCATGGTAAATAATACTGAATAATAATTCATAAAAATGTCTTTTTATATGTATAACCTAGGGTATGTTAATGATGCTGTGAGCTTCCTTGCTGAAGATTTATTGAGTTGTTAGTAATTTTTCGTCAAGTTTTCCACATTTGCACACATATTCCATATTATATGAGAGTGCTCCACATTTTGGAGGTTAAAGGTTGGGAGTTATTACTTTGCATATCCTAACACAAGATGGTTCCCTAGCGATAGTCTTCTAACACATCATGAAAGATTCAGCACACACTGCTTGTGTTGTCATCTTTTTTGATCCCCAAGGTAGGACATTTTTATGGAAATGTGAGATTTTGAAGGACAAAGCATACCCACATTCAGTGAAAAGAACAGGATTTCACTTTGTTGCCAAAATAAAAGCTTCCTTTTTATGGAGTTTGAATGGTTTCTCTTGTTTCATATCATATTAGAGTTTCAGACACAAAATATTTCATGTAACTATTAAGGAAACACTAGGAATTGTTTTTGAATTGAAATCTCAGGATATTTGCCATTTTAAATATTTTTTTGCAGGCCACAACTGTCCATATAGGGGCACTGTTGCTTAATGAGGAACAAGTAGTCCTAACACTACTGTAAGGAATCAAACACCACACACAAATGTTTTATCACATTTGTTACTTATGCTTCTTTGCAAAATGGCGCACATACAAAAGTTATGCTTAAAAAGCCAAAGGTAAAATCATGTGACAAGATGAACCAAGAAAATTTGAGTGTCAGTTTCTACCATACAGAACATTCCCCCTAAAATTTAAATCATGCATCCATGTGTTTAAGCTAGCTGCATTGTTTTTTGAGAGACAGTTAATATTTGATGCAATCACTCAGACCTGTAAAACGTGGCTTTGATTCTAAATTGCCAAAGTAATTTTATTTTTAACAAAATTTCATGATCCCCACAATAAGAAGACACTTCAGCTTGGTCCAGAACAACAACAACAAAAAAAATCTACTGAAAGTCTTAACAGTCGATTGAATGTCTGTAAGATACATTAGTAGTCTGCTTAACTTTGATAGCTTTTGTAATGTTAACAGAATTACAGTCCAATCTTTTTGAAGCCACTGCAGCCCTTTGCTAAGGTTCTAGACCCAAGTAAGGACATTTTTGCATGAACTTGCATTCATTGCTTAAACCTGAGGAGAATGCATCCTGTCCTTTCTTTGAATGGTGATGACCAGATTGGTGGAGTTTTCAAAACAGGATTTAAGACCGGTGTTTTGTGCATGAATCTGGGCTATAACTTGAACTATGGAACAAATGTTTTACTATGATATTTTCCAATTGCTAGAAATAGCATTCCAAAGCATGCTGCAATAGTATCTCCAAACCCACACCATATCTGTGGAGGTTGTCAGTGACAGTATGGTCCAGTTTTAAATGGGAGGAAATGTGGAAGCCCTCTCTGCAGAAACTTCATCAAATATACTTTGGACCATGGTTTGCTCATATCATTCCTATTAGTAAATGAAAAGCTGCTTAAGAATGTTTAATTTCTGGAGGAAAACTTTGTCATCAGAGGTGAGGCATGATGCATACATAGCTTGACTCATAACTAGATTTCTTTTTATGTAGGGGGTGGCTACTGCTAGCATGTAGGTAGATGTCATACACTGGATGAGAGTCCAGGTTGAACAAGGCCATCACATTATTTGGCACAATTTTTGACTCCCTGTCCTGGTGTACAGTTGGTTCTGGTGCCTGTCACAATGTCTACTAAATCTTCCACACCCCACTGCTTTGGATGTGTTATGATGATGTTCAGGGCTGGAGAGGACATTAGGGCATCCCAGGGCAGCATCGTACTGCCGACGGAGTGTTTAACCTAGTATTTAACACCACTGCACATGCCCACTAACACCATAAGGGTGGAATGTACAATTGGCATCAGTGCTGTACTGTCCCTTACTTCCACAGTAGGCCTCACCAACCCTCAGCAGCAGAAAGTGATTCTTTCCCCAGCGCAGTGGTGCAGCTGTAGATTTGTTACCTCACAGCAAGAGGTTCTCAGGTTCGATTCTCGGCTGGTGTGCCTTCTGTGTGGAGTCTGCATGTCCTCCCTGCATTCGTGAGGGTTTCCTCCGGGTGCTCCAGTTTCCTCCCACATTCAAAGACCTGCATCTGGAGTGTTTCTCCACAGGCATCCACTGAAGATTGGCTTTGTTCCAAGTTGGACTTTACCGGTTAACAAATGTTTAAAAAAAAAAATGTTCTGGGGAAATCAAACCATGAGTGCGCCCCCTCCGGAATGGACATGACGGCATGGATTTATTAGGTAGCCTGATGCCATATGTATTGACCAAATAACAGGGAGAAGATTTATGTCCACAGTACCGGTGCCTGTGTTCTGTCTGAGTGTTGTAAGCTGTGAATGGAAGTGCAGTTCCCTAGCCTGCAATAGGAAACTATTGAAGCAGCTTATACCTGCCAAACCCATGCTGCCCCTCTGAGGAGTAGGACAGCGATCAGGTCTGCATCTGTTCATCTGGGAACTGTGTGGCTTGTGAAATCCATGATTTGGACCTCTGCAGCAATGTGATGATGAATACATTTTAGGTTTGCATCATAGGATTGTCATATCTGTTGGCATAGAGGAATAAAACTGACTATAACCAAACCAACCTGAGTTCAGTTAGTGTCTCTGGCTCCTGCCAGAATTGTCCTAAGGGGAAGAGGAATGATTAGGTAGTTTCCTGTTCAACTCTTCCAAGAGAAGGCAGTGGAAACTTGCTGGGGGGGGGTTGCAGATATTTCACGAATCCTGTTGGTGAAATTGAGACTGTGCTGTAGAGCTCCTCACCTGGACATCCCATCCAGCAATGTGTAACAGGCTGTCACCCCAGAGAACCTATACATGGAGAATTAGAGAACCTCCATTCTTTGGACTCTTCTGAAAGGGAGATCCTCCCAGTGCAGGTCACAAAAGTGAGACTTCACTAGCAACAACTACCAGACATGGAATTATAGGGAGCTGGCAATGGCATAACCTAAGGTCAATTGCAGTGGTGAGCAAACAAAACCAAAAAAACATAGCATTCACTTCTGGAGTACTATTCCTTACCTGCAGGAATTAACTGCAGGTTGACATTGTGGACATCCACCTGCACATCTAACGTTCTCAGCATTTAGACATCCACTGCATGGACTTAGTCTCCTCCCCTATTCTTAGACATCAGTTCATACACTGCTAAAAGGGGAGATACACCTATGCAATCTGTTCTTTCTCTGCCTCAAGAAATGATCACTCAGGCCATTAATCTGTGGTTTCATTCCAGCTGAATTAAAAGCAATGTTTTCAATTATAAAAAAGTTTGATCATGATAATCCTATGAGGGTAAAGGTTCAGGAGTACCTTTCTTTAATACTTCTAACAAAGGTTGCACTACTATTGCATAATTATAAATAGAATCCTACACACCATTGTGATAATCTGGTCAAAGTATACTGATGTCCTCTATAAGTAAATGCAAGCTGGTATTGGCTATCTGGATGTATAGGGATAGAAAAGAAAGCAGGTGAAATGGCTATCACTGCGAAGGTATTAAAATATAAAGGAACAGCACTCAGTATTGTTGCATGGTTAGAGACCACCAGAAATGTTGGTACTACTATAGCATTTGTTGCATGTAAACGTTGTACAAATCTGTATGTACCTTTTCCCATTTTCATAACTGGTAAAACAGGAGTATTATAAGGACTGTGAGTCAGGACAATGATAACTTGTAACAAGGCAGAAATAACAGGTTCAATTCTCTTCTGTGCTTATACTGACAAAGAACAGATAGTATTTAAATACAATCCTAACAATTCATTAGGAACACCTAAAAATACACCTTCAGGTGTGCAGTAAAGAGTATATCAAAGTTTATATAGTAAATTTCTTCCTGACAGATTTAGGGGAGCCAAATTTCCTACAATAAAAGTATGCTGATCTTTTAGTGGAGAAATCTGAATTAGAACAAGATTAGTTTCTGGATAGGCTAAAGGAACTCTGGACAACACACCCTGAATCATATGTTTAGAAAATGGAATGCATTTGCTGACGTAATCCTAGATCTAGTAACACCTGCAGTGACAAGAAATGGGATAGATATATTTTGCATGGTAACATTGGCAAAAGGAACCACTTGGTGGTAAGGGAAATGACTGTGGTTCCTGCTCATGGCTGTCCTAACAATATTGCTGCCAAGCACTGTTTCATACAGGAGAGTTTCTTTCAGGTTACTGTGGTATTTGAGCACTTGCCAAACTCGCTTGCTGTACAGATAATGGCCATTCATTTTGCCAATGTCCAGTTTGACCACAGTTAATACAAGCATTTAAATGTGGTGCACTTGCAGTGATGGTGGTGAATCAGGAGGATAATAATTTTGCTGATGCTGTCCTAGGGGTTGCTGAAAGAATTGGAATCTGCATCTTTCCCTATGATTTCTCCTTCTTGTTCCTTGCCCTTGGGACTCATTATCGAATTGCTGGAGCTGAATATCTACTAACTTTTTCTTTGTTCTTTTTCTTCCCTTCATATATTTGCTGCAAATTGTGTTGGATTTACAGTTTTATGGATGCCTAAGCTTGGCTAATTCAAACAAACCTTTATAGTCTGTTCTTTTGTTGTTAGTAACAGACCTTCTGCAATAATAGCAACCCACTGGCCAATGCACCTTCTGTAGGCTCTGGATGTCCAGAGAAGGCTTCAAATTAATCTAGCATGTGCTACAAATAGAAATCAGTAGATTCATTATTCTTTTTGCAAAATAACTTATCCTTGTCCAGTTAGGGGTAGGGTGCATGCTATGGTAATGTCATTTAAGAGGTTGTTTTTAGCAGCTACAAATTCATCATCTGTATGCTTTGGAATGTTGTCACCTATGTTAAGATTTAGTCCATATTTTCCAAGAAAATATCAGGAGGTGTGGAGGCTTTTAATACTGCTGTTAGGCCTTCAATGGTAGGGTTTTGCAGTTGTATGTTTCCTAAGATTTTTGGCATATTTAGCCAAATGGGAGGGAGAGACTCTACAATGGTTTGAAAATCTATGCTAGTCCATGGTCATACTACTCTTCTAGTAGGGTCAGCCTTGCTGTCCTGCAGTCCTCCATGGTTGTACTAGTCTTCTAGTAGGTTCAGCCTTGATATCCTGCAGTCCATGGTTGTACTACTGTTCTAATGGGGTCAGCCTCGCTGTCCTGCAGTCCTCCATGGTTGTACTAGTCTTCTAGTAGGTTCAGCCTTGCTATCCTGCAGTCCATGGTTGTACTACTGTTCTAGTAGGTTCAGCCTTGCTATCCTGCAGTCCATGGTTGTACTACTGTTCTAGTAGGGTCAGCCTTGCTATCTCTAGCTGCAGCAGGATTTGGAACTTCTCACAAAGGGTGCATCTGTGTGGAAGGTATATGAGAATCGGTAGAAGAGTCAAAATATGTCTCTTTTCCTGCAGTTTGCTTTGTAGGGCTTGTCCATAGTTGTACTATTATCAGTTCAGCATCGCTATCTCAAGCTGCTGTGAGGTTTGGTACTTCTTGCAAGGGGTGCATTTGTGTGGAAGGTACTAGAACATTCCATATGTCTCTTCTCCTGCAGTTTGCTTTATCGGGGATGCCCACTGATATTCATGCCCATCTGTAACAGTTGGTATTTGGGTTAATCTTTGTTAAGGTGTTTGCCTTACAAACACAAGGTGCAGGGTTTGAATCTCACAAGGAATAATTGGCTAGGCTTAAAATGGCTCGCAAGGGCAGTTAGCCTAGTACTAACCTATGAACCTATGAACCTATGAACAAATGCTACTTTTTGTTGGTGAACTTTTATTAGAAAATCTTTGTTTTCCCACATATTTAGTATTTCTTCTGTGTTTGCCTGGGATGCAGCTGTTTCCCTTTATTAGCTATACGCATTAACATTTGATTTGAGGATATTACTTTGGGGACTGAATGACATTGCTGACAGAATCTAGTGTGATAACCTGACAATGAGGGGCAACTGAAAGTTCTGGAAGTAAAATTAGCTGCATCTCTGGAAGTGGTAGTTTCTGCAAATGTCACCTCCACCTGCCTTCATGGAGAGGGAGAACTGTCTGCTTCTGGAGGCATGGGGTCATAAGGTGGTGAGGATGCAGAAGGTAATGGAGGCCAGTCATCATCTAATGATTCTGGTTGTGTGACTGATGATTTCCATAACTGCCTTAATGGATACATACCCCAGGAGTGGGGACTTCTCATCTACATATATTTGAAGCTTCTAACTACAGATTAATTTTCCTTATTTTTAGATTTTTCTGCCAGTCATTATAAGCTGACCAACAACAGACTGGTAACGTATTACCTTTTTGTTTCAGTTTATTTTTTTTACTTTTCTAAAATTTTATAATCTAAAGTACCTTTTACCAGAAACTGTAAAGTGCTATCATTTCTTGAGCTCAGACCATTTTACCAAATAATTAGAGCTATCTGCTCTCTTCTTCTTAACCATATACCTGCCTGGAGTCCCATATGCTCTTTCTTTTAAACGCCCATTATAAAAACCCACTGTCATACCAAAGGGGTAGATATGCCACTAATATTTAGGGTCACCGATAGTCCCAGTGAGTGAACCTGTCTGTTTCCTTTATTTGTATTTGATTAGACCCAACTCTCACTCCTGCGTAGGATATTCTGCCCTTCTGACAAGGAAACTCTGACTGTGACAAGGATACTCTGTCCTTGTATATATTGAATAGACCTCACTAGCACACAATTATACTTACGGCTGTTAATATGGGTGAATATGAGCTCAAAGTTAATGAATTGGACAGTAAATTATATAAATACAAAAAGCTGCAATGGCACAGGTTATGTTTTGAAGCTCATCATCAATTAAACGTTGTCCCTAGAGGGTATGTATTCTTAAGACACCTACCAATGGAAGTGCTTTCCATGAGCTTTTGAAACAATGGCAATGACTGAACTTGGATTCGAGCTTTGGTTATATGAAACTCTTGAATGAGTCTTTCAGGCCAAGTGAAACTATTTTGAATGAAATAAAGCCTTTGTAGTCTAGATTAATGCTTATAAGTTTTTTTTAAATAGGAGTAGCAATTGTGAATGTGTGTG
Organism: Protopterus annectens; assembly: GCF_019279795.1. Lineage (NCBI taxonomy): Eukaryota > Metazoa > Chordata > Ceratodontiformes > Protopteridae > Protopterus > Protopterus annectens. Next base: position 152,482,967 of record NC_056725.1, on the reverse strand, counting down.
CCAGTTGCTATGCTAATTTAGTTATGATGCTTTGGGAATCTACTTGTTTTCTGCAGAACTTTTTTGGGCAGTTTGTACCTTATGTTGACAGGCATTGTGGACCAACTGCAGGATTTTGACTTTTTACATAGAACAGATTTTTTGAGATTTTCCATAAAATGCAGAACACTAGATAATTTATAAATATTAAATATGTCTCTGTACAAGAAAAAATGTGTAAAAATGCATACATGTACAGATCTAATATGCATTCTAAGCATGTCTATAAAAATGTGTTTAAAGGTCACTTTTTAAGGGCTTCAAAATTGACCATGGATTTTGATGCATCATATACAATGGATGGAATAAGGACAGATGTTATAGTTGGGGGGCTACCAAACCAAAGAAGTTGAGATAACCAATAACATAGTGATGAGAAGTAGAGCCAGACAAGCTAAACCTGATTTTTTTCAGGTATTATTTTAATTAAGAAATGGTCAAGCACGATCCCTTGAGGGTGGACTGTATTCAAGTGACATTGATTATTTTTGTGAGATTATTGAAAGGAGATGACCCATTCTGATGATAAATGAAGACAAAATAATGGGGGAATTCTCCATTTTTTGCCTTTAAAAATTGCAGTTCTCTCAAGAGACACTTATGCTATAGGAATATGATTGGCTTTTCCTTGTTTGAATTTAATGCATGCAAATATATTGCTACAGCCACACATTTTATGCATCCAGATTCAGGAAGATGTTATACATTGAAAATTTTCACTGATTGTAACACATCCAATCTTGTTTTTTTTTTTTTTTTTTGGCTAGTGGTGTTGAATATTCATGTGTTTATGTAGACAAAACAAATAGGACACTTAGTGAAAGTATGTTAGAACACATAGAAGAGATTAAGAATGTTAAACTGAATAATGCTCATGGTAAACATGTCAGTACGAAGGGTATACAACATTAGTTTAAGTTTTTATCATTACAGGTTATATATCCTAATGTGAGTAATGGTGATATGGTGAGTGCCTCCGAAAGAGTTAAATATAAATGGTTTGTTGGATGTTGTGCTACAGTGAGATCTGGTTTGAATGATGCCATTTCTTTAAAACCTGTATCGAAGTCATGTAAATTGATGCATCGATCACGTGATTGTAATTGCATATTTTTATGTGTTATAATTAATGTTGATTTTAAGGTCTGGTGATGCTCCAGTTTGGTGTGAAATTGCTCACCATTTTGATTTAAAGAGGTTTTTAAGCTGTTAGTCAGCAGTCCTTTTGTTATTGTTTTTTCTTTTTTTGTTTATACTGTGTGTGATTCCACAGACATACAACGACCAGCTCACATTCAATCAAAACTAGTAAAGAAAGCTTTAATAAAGCTATCTGTAAAGATTTTAGACTGCTGCATATTGGTATTAAAGAAACTTGCGTGACAGAAAATTTCTCTTTAGGGGCAGACAGGTAATTTCTAATGCAGCAGCACACAAACTGCTCATAAGTCTGATAATACACCACAACAACTCTTAAGGTACTAAATAACTTTCACATGAGGCAGTTCAGTAGACTATAACAACCTCCTTTATTCCACAGAGAAATGTACGTGGGAGACTAGGAAATAAATATCCTGTCTTCTCAAACTACTGAATGCTTGATATTTTATACTTTTAACAATTGTAGAAGAATCACTGACCAATTAAAGATGCACACTACAGCATTAAGATCACATGACTGCTTATTTATGATATTCCATATTAGGGACAAGTTCCGAATTTGATGATAGAACATTTTACTCGGAACAACTATACTTTTCTAACACTGTCAACATTTACTAATATTAGGAAGCAAATGAAAAGATACATACTGCAGAGCATTCAGGAGTCCTTCTTCTAATGACAGCATATTAGAAATGAAATGCATGCACTAACATTTTCCCTTCTCTGTATTTACCCTTCACATCTCCAGCCTGATCCTCCAATAATGTAACACTTCAACCTGCTGGTGACCATGATGGTGATTCCTTGGTTTTGTCCTGGAGTTATGACTTTAGATGTCGGCTATGAGTAATGTCCTATATGCAGTCTCATTTGTTTGCTGAACATATTGTAGATTGATTTAAGGCAACCTTGCTGATTAAATCCTGCTTGGAGTTCATGGGTAACATTATTTTCCAGATTGTGTGAGCTTCCTTGAGAACTGAGTTATTTCTGTCCAGCTTTAAAAGAGGTAGTATTCTGTCAGCTCACCCATCCTGGGGTATGTGTGGCAGCTTAGGTACACTAAGCAGCATATGAGCCAGACAAGCCCTGTGCTGCAAAGGAGGTGAGACTTAGTTGTGAAATTGTACATGCACTGCACAAGGGCAGTGACTGAGGCTAGCAATATTGCTGCAAGGTGGCTGGAGTTAGGACACATTGCCAGCAGCAGTATGATGCTGCACCAGCGTCCTCAGTCTCCTTACTATCCCCTGATGTATTTATAGAAAATATATCCAAACTAGCTGCCACCGTTCCTCAAACTAGCCACAAGTAGAATGCAATACCAGCTCAACATTCCCCAACAAACTCTTCACCCCAGCCTTTCTCCTTCTCTCCTGTTCTTACTGTCACTATAACCAAACTCCTGCTAAAGCATAAACCGGTACTACTGCCCCAGATACTCTATCCCCAGAATACGTACAACTTTCAGCCAGCTCTATCAGCTACCCCATCAATATTCTCATAAACTGATCTATCCATGAATCCTTCTACCCTCTGTCTGGAAAAAAAAGCCTACAGCATTCCCTTACACAAAGGTGGCAACAATACAGAAATCTCTAACTTGTACTCCATAGCTATATTATCCCCCATCTCTAAAATAATGGAAAAATGTATTCAAACCCAACAATTGAACTACCTTGCTGCAGAATCAACTCCTTTCCACCACTCAACATGGCTTTCATCCCAGACACAGCACCATAACTGCTCTCCTATCCTTCTTGAACACAGTTGACCACAATCGTAATGATGGTAAACTTGTCTCTGCACTTTTCCTCGATCTCTCTAAGGCCTTCGACACTATCTCCCATTCTCTTCTCCTCCCCAGTCACATCTTGGCAGATCCACTCATATCCGTGACTTGTTTACCAACTACCTTACTAAAACAGACCGCAATCCACTAAATGGCTAAACACCCTCACCTTTTCTCACTATTTCCACTGGAGTTCCCCAAGGGTCCATCTTAGGACCTCTTCTCTTCAGTATCTTCAATAACGACTTTCACTCTGCTCTCACAAATGGATCTGTAGTACAATATGCCGATGATTCTATAATTATCTGCTCCAGCACCTCAGAAACAGAACTCCTAACCATGACCCAAAATGCTTTTTCCACTACAGAAATGTGGATAACCATTTTGCCCTTAACCCCAATAAACCAAACTCTTGCTCTTTACACCCAAGAAAAACACCACTCTTAATAAATCAGAATTTATCATTTATTCTTCCAACAAAGCAGCCATAGAAGTAGACACCCACACCAAGCTACTCAGCTTCACTATTGCTGATAATTTAACATTTGACCTACACATACATAACAACATTAAAATAACTCACCAAAAACTTGGCACCCTGTATAGATGCAAACCCTTTTTAAACTTCTACACTAGAAAAACACTTGCCGTAACATTTCTCCTCCTCTTACTCCTCTATGCTGCCCCCATTCTAACAAATATCCAGTCTTGCACAAAAATTAAGTTGGACACCTGCTACAACAAAATTGCTAAGTTTCTGACTAGTGCAAAATATACTTCCCATCATTGCTGTTCATTACAATCCATGAACTGGCTAGACCTCCCACAACATCTCACATGCATACATCGATCTACTGCACACAAAATTATCTATAAACCTCTCAAATGCCCATCCCTTGCCTCCTTTTCGACACCATATCAACCAAACGGGTATCTCAGATCTGAAAATAAATCTCTAATCCAAGTTTATAGACCTAAACTCCCTGCAGGTCAGTATCTCTACTCCCTTTACTGTAGCTAAACTCTGGAATTCTCTTCCACCTCCTCTCCGGACCATAAATAGTGCCCCCTTATTGAAAAAGTCTTTACATAAATATATCTCATGTGATTGGCTGTGCCCATGCTCCTTCTGCAAACCCTCGCTAACCTGATTTCCTGATATACTCCTATCCCTCCACTCATCATTATACTCATCATTATTCTCATCATTATCATCAATATATATCCTACTATTATTATCATCATCATTATACATATACTCATCATTATTCTCATCATTATACTATTTAATATTTATTATTATCATCTCATCATATTCTTCATCATTATTCTCATCATTATTCTCATCATTCCTCATCATTATACATTATACATTATCTCATCATCTCATCATTCATTCATTATTCTCATCATTATAGTTATACTCATCATTATTCTCATCATTATACTCATCATTATACTCATCATTATTCTCATCATTATACTCATCATTATACTCATCATTATTCTCATCATTATACTCATCATTATTCTCATCATTATACTCATCATTATTCTCATCATTATACTCATCATTATTCTCATCATTATACTCATCATTATACTCATCGTTATTCTCATCATTAGTCTCATCATTATACTCATCATTATTCTCATCATTATACTAATCATTATTCTCGTGTCTTAAGTGCCACTCTTAAAATGCACTTTCTGTGTCCTTCTGCTCTACATGGTATAAGAATAGTTTTTGCAGTTTTTCCCACTTGATCTAAGAATATTGTATAGGTTACTTACATAATCGATCAGTCTAATAAGTATTAAGTAACTGTTTAATTGTATAACTTACCTGTCTCTTCAGGTCATCTCTTGTTACACTGGATACCTACCAAGAGTCAAGGTTCCTTTTCATAACTTCTAGCCATACAGTTGCACAATGTTCCAAGTGAGTTACTTGTTTGTTGTTCTCTGAAAACTATTCCTTGTAAATATTTGTTCAACAAATTTCTGTTCTCTTGTATATTGTTTATGGAGCTTTCCTCCCCAGGCCTCCTCTGAAATGGTCCCATTTCAGCCCCGTGGACTTTCCTGGTTACCAAAAGCAAATAAAATAAATAAAAATAAAATCATATTGATTAGGCTGAACCCTGAAGAGGCTAAGACATGTCTGGTCAGGTGGCAGCTGTTGGTCAGATGTAGGGAGATAAAAATAGAGGTCAGTAGTCCTTGTTCTTGTGATGGCCGTGGTTAGTCTTAAGAAAAACAAAATGAGGATTTTCTGGACTGTGTTACTTCCTATATTTGGTGAAGGTTATTTGTTTATAAACAGCTGCATTTTGCTAGCTGATAACCTCTTGATTCCACTTTCTTCCCCTTTTTTTTTATCTGAACACAGGGCTGAAGTGGCCTCTTAAATGTAACAATCAATTACCTTATGGCAAGGGATCAAAGACATTTATTCTATCCTGATAATGATTGAGCTCTTAATGGTTTTTGTCACTGGGAAAGATGAGATCCTTTTTGAGGAGCTTTAGAATTATTGTGGTTTCTTTGGCACTGTTCCAAAGAGGTTTGTATCTTGCCTCTCTAGTCATTTTTATAGGGAGCTCTCCAAGGTTAGTTCATCTGTGAAATATCCCTTTTCAGTCTTTTTAACTTCATTATCATGATTACAACTCATTTGCCTTAACATTGCATGTTCTCCATGTACCCACCATTTCCTTGGTGCTCTTTAAGGTACATTGAAATCTTCAACCAGCTTGTTGCCTCAAAGGGCTTCAAAGAATGTACTTTCAAATTAATTGCATATTTGTGCAAGTCAATAATTGTATTAGGAAATCTTGATATAAGCACCAGGTACAAAACTCAACCTTTTTTGTTAAAAAAACGTCCTCAGGTGGTGATGTGAGCGAATATCCCCTTAAATAACATTAATTCTCAAGATGAAACATACATGAGATGATTGTACTGCTTGTTGTATTCATTTTTACTCTGTCACTCATTCCTGTTCTGGAGCTTTCTATAGGGTATGTTTGCTGCTTCATTGTAAAGAAACCCCATTTTCAGTGGCAGATTGCATTATAGAGGAGCCCAACTCTTCAACATCCATGGAGAAGCCTGTAGCAGTGCACTGGGAAGGAGACGTCACCTGATAGCTGAAACTCTGATTCAGAACCAACAATGCAGGTTCTCCCATCTAAGATTCGTAGATTAGGTGAGCTTGTTTTTCTTCCATAGATATTGAACGGGTCCTGTTGTTTTCCTTATATGTTTTACATGTATGTTGTATAGATCTGAAGCAGCATTGTATATCCCAAAATGCCTTGAGGGAGTTATTGCAATAGTAAGGGGTATGCAAATGCCATTCTGTCTCTGTATTTGGAGAGGAAATTGTATGTCTATATTGTTTGCGTTAAGTCAGGTACGTTCACAGATGATGTGGAACTGTATGAAGGATATGCTTTATCTAATTGTTCGTGAATTTCATGGACAAGGTAACATGGTATATCTGAGGTTTGGCAAGTATTTAGTCTGGGGACATGGGGTCTGTATCTCTGTTTTCAGTGTAGACCTCTTGGTCTCAAGGGACTGTAGTTTTCATTACAGATTAAAAAAAATCAATATGATGCTTTTTCAATACAGTATTCATTCACTGTCTTAGCTGGAAAAAATATGCCTATGTCCATTATGGACCATAAACTTCCAAGAATAGGTAGTAGCCATAGTTATCCCCATGGCAGTCCCCTCTAAGTTGTGTATAAAAAACACTTTCAAAACATGCTGTTCTAAGGCATAAGTTACATGTCTCGTCATCACTGGAATCATTGAATGAGATGACAACAAAATGTCTAACAATGCCCATGATACATCCTGTGTAATATATGTATATAGTGGAATAACAAAAGTACTTTCATAAATGTTTATATTTTTGCAAAGAGCTTTAGTAGTCCTGTATGTTTCTGAGGTGTGCAGCTGCTCTGCATGCAAATCCTTCTAGACATTAATCTACAAAAGTGGTGCAGTTTCCATAGTTTTATCACCTACACTTAATAAATACTTTAAGTTAGTGCATGTTTAGATAATAAAATTGCGTGGAAATAGTCCTTTTGTTCAACACTATCTTTTCAACAAGACTGCCATACTGACTTCCACACAGTCAAATTATGCAAGGACTGACAATTTAATATGTTTCAACAAATGGCATATCAAGTAAAATTTGAACATAATAATGTTTCTGAATTATGGCTACAGAGTCACCCCTGACATTTTTTTTTCTATTTCTGCATTGGGATTCGAAACACCTACTTTTAAAGCTGAAATTTCTTCTGTAATGTAGTTAAATAATTTTCACAGGTATTCACCCATTTCTTGTTGTAGAAGACGCATTTAGGCTACATATGGGAACAACTCAAAGGGTTTACAAGATAGTGTTTATGAATCAGTTACAAATTAAGTTTCAGATTAATTGATTGGGCTTATTTGTACAGATCAATCAGTGACAGAAATGTTAATATTAATGGCAAACTTTTTTTTTAAGAAATGTTTTTATATAGCAATGTCTTTCGGCTTTTCACTTTTAGGGGTCACAACAGTGGATCACCAGTCCGCAGGTTGAATGGCAGTGGTATTTTTACGGTGTTGCTAGCAGTGCACTCACACTCAAATGCATCTGCTTGCATGGCTTTAAAGATTCATTCAACTGCAGGGAGGACATGCAGACTCTGCACATAAGGAGCTCCAGCCGAGTATCAAACCAGAGAACCTCTTGCTGTGAGGCGAGAATGCTAACTGCTGCACCATCATGGCCAGCTAAGAAATGTTCTCGTATACTGGGTATAAAAGAGATGCCTTATTGAATAATAGCAAAATAAGTACATCTCTGACTCATATGTCAAGTCCAAACATTCCTGGGATTATTCCGCCGATTGGTTTACTGTCTTCTTATTCTTATTCTTCCTCTCACTCATTCCTGAATTAGAACTTTGCATAGGTTGTAATCAGGTTCAGGACATCTACAGTGCAACCCCAGACCAGAGAGATCCCATTTTCACCTGTGGATGTACTGTGGCTGTTCTGAACAAATTGATTTCGAAGTTGTTCACTTGTACATTGTTCTTTTCATGTCATCAAATTTACTACCATCCACAGTGGAAGATTTATTTATTACAAGTAGCATTATGACATGGTTACTCTTGTCAAATGACACATTTCTATGAAATATACTGCCCTTAGAATAATAACGTTTATCCTTTGTAAACAAATGCATACCTTAAGAACTTTCTCTTTAATTCTGGCATCATCGTTGTTAAATCTGTTCTACATAAAAAACGATTTGAAGCTTGACAGCTTTATGAACTTTCCAAACGTTATTTTTCATTAACTATTTTTCATGTTTCAAAGTGAATTTCATGTAATCACTATTAGATTTTACAATGATTTCTTGCAATCTATACAAGAAGTATTTATTTTTTTCTGCTGAAATATAGCTGTTTCAGTGACTGTAACCCTAGAGGAAATCTGTTGATTGATAAGTAGGCAATAAAGATGGCCTTTTCTCCATAAATCTACCTGAGATCAGTAACAAATTGTGCCAAGTTAAAGAATGTCTTCTTACATGTTCAGTAGACTCAAATTTCCTGCATGTTCAAATCAACTTGCTGTTTCCCCAGGAGGCAAGCCCAAGTCAGTACAGTGGAATTCACAGCTTCAATCTCCATACTAAAAGCACATGAACAATATTAAATAGCTTAAAAAACAGTGACTGGTAGACAAGCAATTACCCAGGAAAAATTACTAAACTAAAAACAAAAAATAAGTGCAGAGTGTCGACCTTAATGTAATTCACAACATTGTAATAAATGATTTTCGGCATCTGCCTTTCTTGAGACTACAATAGACAAATTGTTGCAGAATAAGACATTTAATTCCAAAGTCTGATTTGTATAAATCAGTTACCAAATAAATAGTCATGTATCCACATTATGTCATTTTAAAAATGCTAAGTAACTACCTGGTTCTTTTCATAATGTGAAGTAGGTCTGATTGAAATCCTGGTTTGGTTTCATAGAGATGTGCTACATGCTTGCACAGCTTGGTGGCACTGCATATCAGCACATACATTAATTACAGAGGTAAACAGCATAGCAAATACACAGGCAGACCCATCTTTGTAGTGAAATACATACACAGAAGTCATAAAGAGCCCACATGCCACTTTGCAGAAATCTCATGAGAACTGAAAATGTTGTATCACAGATATCTGCATTTTGTAATAAATCAGTATATATAGAAGCTATGCTGTGGATGCTAGCAATTTCCTTGTCAGGATAGCACAAAGAAACATGTACGGCTTTATAGTTATATAGTACTTGTAAATGCGGTTTTATGGTGTTCATATGGTTTTCTGGCATAAGATCAAACATTCAAATGGCAAAATGTTGATCCTAAAAGATTGAAACTGTACACATTGAAAAAAAAATCATGTTTATGTAGGAGGCAAACTTCTGTACCCCCACAGCAACTGCTACTTAATATATACCAGTTCTGAGGACACACTCCCACTCTCCACTGTACCACCCCTCACAAACTGCAAGCAGGGCTGGTGCTAGCATTTTGGGGGCCCAAAGCAAGTTTCAAGTTGGGGGTCCTACCCAGGAGAATATAAAAAGTGTGACCACATTGGCATCATGCCCCCTTCCTTATCAAGCTCATGCAGCACCATTTAACAACCACGGTGTAGTGTTACTACATTCTGACCATTAAAAAGACTTGAAATGTCAAGGTACACACTAACTGGCATTTAGTGCCAATGTTACATTATGGCAAGCCCCTGTATCACAACAAGGTAGATTCCTCCTTCCTTTTTATTGTATATAACCCCTCTTCAATGGTTTCAGTCTTGATTTCCAAATAAAATTAATATTGCTAACATATTTCTCCATTTTAGCTAGAAATATAAACACTCCTCTAAATGCTAGTTTTCCTAATATGTATGTATTTAACACACAAACTTTTTTGTTAAATGCTTAAACCTTCTCCACTATGGTAACATTTTTTGTTTCTTCCCCTGTTATTTGCCACTCTTCTGTTACATTTCCCTGGTCTCCAAATGTCACTCCTTTCTTTCCTAGTACAATATATCCCATTTATATATATTCCATTCATCTTTATAATATTCATAAACAAATCCATCTATCCCTTGTGCTGATTCATCCATTCCTTCTTTTTCTTTCATCAGTCTCCTTTTCTAGAGAATTCACATTTTCAGTTTTTTTTTTTTACAATCCATACTACTACAGTCAATCCACAAACGTTTCCACAAATGTCCTTTATTCTCCTTTGCTTATATGTAATATTTCTTTCTTCATCAAACATTGCATCCATTTTCCTTCTATTTTTATATCTTTTCTCAAAACATATGTGAAATTTTGTACAGTTTTGTGTCCCATAATTTTTCAGTTTGCTTTGATTTTGTGAGATATAAATGTTTGTGCCTTGTAAACAGATATTAGCTCACTAGCCTACATAACATTCCAAAACAGACAATTTTCTGAACTTGTTTACAAGACAGCTGACATTAATTGAGACCACTCTGACATTATCCCCCCGCCCCTTTTTTTTCTTTTGGAGGAATATTTATAAACTTTTGTTTCCTTACTCTTACCCATTGTCCTGTAGAATTTTTCCTCTCGGATCTATCTAGTTAGTCCATTTCTCCTCTTTCCTGATATGATTGTTCACTTAAGTTGCCCAAACCAAACAAGTCACATGCCTGTTTCAACTTGTTGCAAGCCTATATGTATATCACTTTGTTGAACAAAATTAGCCTCACCTTCATCCACATCCTCCTTCCCAAACACCCTTGCTACTTCTATAATTATACCATTTGCCTTTTCCATAACTTCTACGTTTTCCTCTTATGCTGTTACACTTTCTTTTTGTGTAGAGTCAAACCATAATTGTCCTTCCTCCCCACAAACATTTCATTCCTTTTTTGCATTTATTCATTGTATGACCCATGTCTCCAGATTGGGTACACTTAACCTTTTTGCATCCTTGAACTAAATGTTCAATACTCTCACAAAAATAGCAAGTTTTCATTTGGCCTTGATATTTTAATGCATCTCTAAGACCTTCTACAAATCACACACTATCTAAATTTTGCAAAACATCCTGTTTCACATTTGACACCATTTATTTCCCAACCACCATTCCATACATGTCTATCATCTGCTTTTTGCTTAATATTTGCAGTTTTGTCACACTATTTTAAGTAAATATTTATTTAATTCTTCCTGTTTATAATAGTTCTGAATTGCGCTATTGTATTCTTTTTTAAATTCAGTCCTAGACCAACAAAAATATAATCGTTCATTGGATAAATTTCTATTTTTCTTTTCCCGTTCATTTAGGAATTTATTTTCTTATTGTATTTAATTTACCCTTTGTTGACGAGGTTAATCCCACTAGCTAAGTAACCTGTTTTCAGGAAGGTGACCAGAGGTGGTACTTATACTTCTTCCTAGTCACCTGTGCACATGATGATGACTGTGACCCTCTTGACCCTCAATACTATAGGATGTATGTGGAGATATCTGGTACACAAAGCGACCCAACCATGCACTGTAAAATATAGCCAAATGTTAACACTTTAGTATTGTATTTGCTCCAGCTGCTTTTCAGTTAACATAATTCAGGGCTATATGTCACTGGGTCACCTGCAGTGTCACATATTATGCCCATCACTGTTGGGGGGGGGCACGGTTGCAGCTGCTGCTTGCTCTTTTTCCACCTCATTGTCATCAGCTAGTGATGTTGCTTGGCTTCCGTGTCAGTTGTCTGCATGTGTGCTTATGGTATGACTGAATCAGTACCATGGGGCTGGTTGCTTTACATATGTAGCATGAAATATGCTAGAAACATCCTGTAGGCTGTGATGTGTCAAACTGTAGTTCCTCCTTAGATGCATCAAGGCAGTGGAAGAGGGTTTTGAGATGACCAGATAGATGCTCAGTGATGTTACAGATTTGTACACGTGTTGTGCTCAAGTTTGCAAATGGTTTGTGGTGCCATATTGGCATAATTACCTAGGGCTATAGCAGATATCAAGCATCACCTACACAACAGTAATGTGGGGAAGGTGTATATATATATATATATATATATCTATATCTATGCGAACAATATATATGGAGCCATACACTTTTCCTTTAGCCACAGTGCCTGCACTTACCAAAGAGCTGGTTCTGTGGAATGACACATTGCTGGAAGTGGCAATACAGTTGAGCTACATGCCATATATATGAATCATGCAAACTACCTTGGTAAAAATCTGATGTGTATTGCACCTGGCAGGTTTCTGTTCACATATGTCTGTGGGCCAGGTGGAGCCTTTCTTGCTATGTGTGCAGTCTTTGTCACCCATTATGCCCAGTATCTGAGAGTAGTGCAATATAGGATGTACATAATGATGTCACTTTCCTCTGGTGTGCTAGAGAAATAGCTATGCTCATATGAATATTGAAATAAGTAAAAAAAAACTTGTTCAGCATTCTAGAGGTGGAGATTTGAGAAATACCTAACATGTCCACTGCTTTTTTTGAAAGGTCCCCATGCCGCTGTTGGAAACATTAGACTTGAGTACAAAATGTACATTTCTGGCTGTACTCTTGGTATCATATCTCCTTTTCTTATCAAGTAGATGTGGAAGTACCTCATCTTCCTACATTCATTCTAATGTTCTTGGCTTAGAATTCTGAAATTTCATTAAATATTCTTTGCATCTAAGATTCAGTCCTCTTTATATGCATTAATATCTGTCACCCTTAAACATTTCATCAACCATAACATTACTATCGCTCAGCCTTTTACATTTCTTCACTCTTCGCATTAATATCTGTCATCCTTATACATTTCATAAACTAAGAACATCAGTATTTCTCACACTCCTTGTGATCCTTATAACTTATCGTCTCAGACGACTATAGTGACAAGTGGTATAATGCAAAATGATATGGTTTCTTGTAAATTTGGTAAATCAGACTAGTAGTATCTTTGTAAGGTTTGCCATCAAGAGTATTGTACTCTGTTGTATCTGACCTCAAACTTTAAGGGGGAAATATTTATAAATATGTTTAATGTATTTTGGTTTGTCAGGGTAGACCACTGAGCCAGCAGAACGCACTTCAGTCTCAGTGCAACGGATATGTTAATAATCTTCTTTCGGTTAGGGGTCGCCACAGTGGATCACCTGTCCGCTCATGATTGGCAGTGGAGTTTTACAGTCTCAAGTTGTCAACCCGGTACCCAACCTTCCGCAGAAGGCACACACATGCATGCACTCATGCCTAGGGCCAATTTAGGGTGTCCGATCCACCTACAGCATGTCTTTGGGATGTGGGAGGAAACCGGAGCACCCGGAGGAATCTCACATGACCACAGGGAGGACATGCAGACTGCGCACAGAAGGCACCCCAGCGTGTAAAAAAAAAAAAAAGTAATTAATATAGTAATACTTGTAGTAAATTCAAGTATGTTCACTATGGGTTATAAATGCACAAACATAGCTAGGGCTATTGATTATTTAAGGTATGAGAGTAAATCAAGGCTGTGATTGGTAGAAGAGAAGGGAAAAGAGCATGTTTGTGGAAAATGTATTTGTGTGTCCAGTTACATTTGGGCTATCATTTTATCTACCAGTTTTTGTTTTATTTAAATAAGGGGCCAGATTCCAAAAGACTTGATCTTCTTGTAAGTGATGTACTCCATTGTAGGCTTGGGGCCAGTTTAAATGCCTTATTCTCTGTGTAAGAGATTTACCCTGCTATAAGCCTGGTGCATTTCTAAACTGTAAGTGACTTACTTTGGTGTAAAGTATATCTATAATGCAGGCTTACACCTTGGGATAGATTCCAAATGACTTGCTGTCTATGCAAGCGACTTACACAATAAGGTTATTAGGAAAGACAATATTTGAAGGAGTGGGCTTACAGGCTCTTAGTTCATTGAAGACTGACATGATCATCTAAATTAATTCCTTACAAGTGGTGCAGATTTTTTTTTCATCCTCTGATTGCCACAATGACTGCTTTCTTACCTAGTTTTTGTAAAATATCATGAATTTCATGTCAAAACAGGACCTAAAATGGCTTTTCTCAAATATCTGCCCTCTGTCTTGCATACGTTATTATTGGTTATTATTTTAATAATTCCCGATGTTATCACTTATTACTCATGAATTTCTTCTACATTGTTGCCTTTACTTCATTAGGCCCTTCCTACATTCAGAATTGTTACATAAATCATAGAACATAGACCAATTATTTATTTGAAATTTGTTTACTGGGAAAGTCTGACTGGGTAATAAATAGTTATGTTCAGAGGAGGCCCAGGGAGAAAAGCTCCAGAGTTAAATAACATCAATTATACAACCCCCCATTAATATTCCAAAACGTGCATGTTGATTGGTCAGTGTGCACGTTGTAAATCAGACTTATACTAATGGAAATAGGTCCAATCGCCCGGACTTTTTCCATTAGTATAAGTCTTTTTTTTTCTTTTTTACAGCAACGGAGAACGCAAGGTCTCTGTTGCTTTTTAGAAACTGTCTTGCTATGTTAAAGGAGTTTAACATAGCGAGACAGCTTTAAAAAAAGTAACGGAGATCTTCCTTTCTCTGTTGCTTTTTTTAAAGCTGTCTCTCTATGTTAAACTCCTTTAACATAGCGAGACACTTTGTAAAACGCAACAGAGATCTTGCTTTCTCCGTTGCTTCCACCCACAGCTCTGATGTACTGTGTAAGCATACACAGGTGCAACACATCAGAACTGCCACAGAATACCAGACAGCTGCAGAAGGGCAGCATGGAGGCATTATACAAGTATTTTTTTTCTTAAATAATGTCATTGTATAATAGCAATAACTCACTTCTGGGTGTGGGTAATGCTGGATTTACCCACGGTTGTCTTTGTTTGGCCATTCGGGCTTCACCCTCATGACCAAACCACACCAACCATGGGTAAATACAGCATTACCCACACCCAGGCATGGGTTATTGCTTAAATAAAACACTAGTATGAATGTAATAAAAAACTATATACATACAAGTTGATAGTGGAATACATAGGCTACAACAAAGCATGAGAAGATACCAGTGATGTAAAAAAATGACAAATATGGCGAGCAGCACGTACAAAAGTATATAAAATATCATTGTGATTTGGAAGAAGAATAATCCAGACAGCAAAACCAAATGATTGAATGGAGGCTAATAAAACTAATCGTATTTTTTCTAATGTCTGAGTACCATCCCAAATGTGGCTATACCTTTACACTTATTATTAAAGGCTAGCATGCACATATATGTTTCAGACTATGTATTATAACTTAAAGTTTGCTGTTTCACAATGCAAATGACTGCCAGAAAATTAAAAAAAAATCACAATACTTGCGCATTGCTGCTGATTTATCTTGCTTCGTACCATTTTATTAATGATGTGTCCATTTATAAGAATGTTTAGCTTTTCAAATGTGTTTTTAAGTCAGAATGGTGCTTGTTATAAAATGAAAGGAAATTAAGTAAATGTGACCATGGAAATGAAAAATAGACGTTATAGTCATTCAATAGACTGTCTCTTTAAGGGTATAGAAAGCGCTTGGAATGATTCAAAAAATTAAGTAGCAGTTATATTTTATTGATAGTCTGATAAATAGAGTACATTAGCATTCCAGTAAGAAGTAATTAAAAAGCCTAAATATTTCAGTGGTTGTGATGAACTGATATGATGCATGCTGTCATCTGGGTGATTGTGTAAATTAAATACTGTACACACTGGGGAGTAGTAAAATTAAGCCCTGCAAAGCATGAATTACTGCATGGTATTCTCATAATAGTGCCGACATATCAATCTTAATATTTTTCCACTCTAGCTGTATTGGAAAGTTTTTATTTTTGCGTCTTTAATATTTACTTGAAAGTAAAATGAGCTTGGTGAAGAACATCTCAGAAAGCTAATTAGTTTTTTTTAATCTAAGCTGTTTTAAAGAGAGAAAATAAGCAAGAGTTGCAGACAGAGATAGGAACTATTTACCTCTGCTGTGGCTAGCTGATGTCATTGCTAACGTGCAGTCATGTTTAAGAATGAGTGAACCTGATTTATGCATAGCTTTAGTGAGACAAAGTATAACACACGTGAATGCAACTTCTCTTCAAGCTTTTCAAACCAATGAAGATATAAACATACATGTACCGACAGCTATGAATTATCTGCTAAGTCTGTTTGCAGCAATCACTTTTCAGTTGCCTCCCCCTAATTTCTTCCATCTGTTGTCCACTTGTACCATAACTCTTGAAGGAGTATTTTCTTCTTATGACCTACTCTGACAGTGTGTTCCATGTGTTGATTGCTCTGTCTGGAGCTAGCGTTTGTCAAGTCTAACCAGTTGTATCTTTTTTGCAGTCAGTGACCACTTCTGCCCACTTTTGGTTTTCTTAATTTTTTTCCCTTTGAAAGTTCCCACTTCTTTTATATACACAGACCATGTCTATTCCTTCTGCCTGAAAAGATGGTTACATCAAGACTAAAAACTGCTATTCCCAGAAATAAATCAATAAGGCTTTTTACATTGATTAAATTAAAGATAACTCTTCAGACTGCGTAAAAGCATACTCAAAACTATTACATTCTCAAATTAGATTGCTTGGGAAAACATGTCCAGTCACCTGAAAACCTTCAACAAAGCATGTCAAAATATATTAAAAACGTTAAACACTGCAAAAAAAAAAAGAATAATTTATTAACTATACCACAGAGCACTGAAAAACGTGGACAGGGCTATTAAAATTTAAGTGGTCTCCTCCTAAGAATACACAAACAGTCTGTCTAAGATCTGCTGGACTGCACACATTTAAAAGTAATTGCTGCATCTGATCCTTACATTTGGGTTCATTGTCCGTCTCCCCTTGGATATCTAATGCCTGTTGATGTAAAACAAAGTACTTTTTACAGGAGGTACACACTTGACGTTTATAAAGTACACTCAAGAGATGCTTCTTAATAGCTGATATGTTCATACACATTGCAGAACCATCCTTCATAGAAGCTCTACAACCAGAGCATTCAACAACATAAACCATGTAATTAGTTGTACAAGTAAAAAAAAAACTGTACGTAGGTAATATAATTTACACAACTGTAAAAATTAGGGCCCTGAGATATGTATCTACAAAAATGACATGCTTCACTCCTGTAAGTGCCCATTTTATGCAGTTACAGTTTTTGTCTTAGCTGAAGATTCAAAATTTGTTCTAGATTATGTCTCATTTATATTAATATATGGCTTTTCCTGAATTTATGGGGAAAAAAATTCTGGAATTTCAAAGAAGATCCTTCAGCTGTTTTTAAGTATTGATTTTACTGAGTCAGTAGTAAAAGTCAAGGTCATACCTACAGACCCAAGTTACTTGAATTTGGGCAGGTGCAGTGGGTTAACTATCCTTTTCTACCATGTTCTTGTGTCTCTAAATAGTAACAGCTTGTATGGCTTCAGGGATAATCCCATCTGGATATCCTCCCTGCAAGAACCTATTTTCAGGGCTCTTAACTAGACCCATAAAAGAATATGCACACGGATTCATTAATGCTCTAGCACATCATGTTAAGTGCTGCTGTAAAAAGACCCTGTTTCTGCAGTGCAGTATTTTTGGCCACAATGAGGAAAGGCTACAAAATGCAGATCAGCAATTCCTATGGTAGCTAATGGTGGTGGATGTATCATGTTAGCACAGGCACACGGCCCTCCTTCCCTCAGTCATTCACACACAAGCACATAGTAAAACACACACACCCCATGCCTGTTCCTGTTGTCAGAATGGCCGCAATGTCTTCTTTTTTTTCCAGCAGTGGTAATTCACAAAAGATTATAGTCAGTCTGTAATATCAGATATTTGAGTTTCACACATCATATCTTCAGTAAATGTATCATAGGACAAAAACTGTTATTCTTTGAGGTTGACAGGTATGCCTGACATTTCCTCTTCCTGTTTCTCATACATCAGAAAATGTTGCAGGCATCACATAATGTCCATGATTCTCAATATATGTTAAGATAGTGCAGCATAGTAGTTTTTTTATGAGATAGTGTAGCACACTAATGTGGGGGAGGGTTCTTGTATTGTTTGTGTGCAGTTTAAATCACCCCCCGATGTTTTTTTCCATTTATTTTTTTTATCTATCTCTTGTGCCTAGTGGTGGTGCAGAGGACTGCTATCCTCTGAGGGAATTCAGAGAGTACAAGGTTTGAATTCTGTTTAGTGCCTTTTTAAGGCACAATATATATCCCTGGTGTCTAGTGGTTTCCCTGCACCTTTATTTTTTATATGTGCCTTTAAGGCATACCATATTGAATATCTGTGGTGTCTGTTGTGTATCCCCACCTCCCTATTCTCAATCTTTGTTCAATGTATGTGCCGTTCAGGCACTTTAATTAGTTATTCCTTGTGTCTAGTTCTCCCCCCATCTCACCAGTCCAAGTTCTGTGTATGTTCTGCTGAGGCACTTTAATTAGTTATTCCTTGTGTCTAGTTCTCCCCCCATCTCACCAATCCCAGTTCTGTGTATGTGCTGCTGAGGCACTCCTTTAATGAATCATTCCTGGCGTCTAGCATTCCCCCCGTCTCCATTCCATGCACATGCCACCCGGACACTCCTTTAGTAAGTTATCCTTGTTCTCTAATGTTCCTCCCACTCCCTGATCCCCACCCTGTGTATGTGGCACTTAAGCACTCCTTTTATGACTTATCCCTGGTGGCTAATGGCTCCCCCTATCCAATATTGTAGATTCTGCTCATTAGTCTAGGGCTGTGCGGGAGTATGACAGCCACCCCAACATAAACACACACTAAACTGCTCATTCCACTCCAATTGCATTCACAGCCAGTTATGTAATCACCCATAGCCACGCATGCACATCGGCCTAACTCCGTATCACTATCTTTCAGGTAAACAATCTTGTTCACTTACACACACACACACACACACACACACACACACACACACACACACACCTCTAGGTTGATGCATGTGTTCACTACTGTGAGGTGCAAGGTGTGGCCATGCTAATGTACATGGCTAAGTAGTTCATCACAGTGTGTAGCTACCTTCAGGAAGGGAATTCTGGGGGATGAGCACATGGCTAATTAGCATATGCCTCACCCCCATATGGCCTCATTGGCATTTAGTAGTGCTAAAGAGACATCTCACTTTGTTGCTACACAAATTTGTGCAAAAGCACTGTGGTGGGGCTGCCTATGAAGACAGAAAAGTTACTTGAAGAGTACACATCATGTACACCTCTTGGTAACTTTTATAAATTTCTCACACCATCTGTGCATCAGTTGCTAAGACACACACACACACACACACACACACACACACACACACACACACACACACACACACACACACACACACACACACACACACACTATTCTCCATTATTATCACACTTGCATCCCACCACACCCAATAGGTTTGAAGCATGTCATTTATGTGGATGCATAACTCAGACTCCTCATTTTTATAGTGAATTTAAAACATTTTAATCTATTTATTATATATATTTTAACACAGTTCTTTAGCTAATTGGTCAAAATGTTTCTCCATATGGTTTAATTTTTGTATTTAAATAATTTGAGTATGATTTTACACAAGTTGACAAGCCTCTTAAAGTGAATTGAGACAAAAGTGTATTATGCATTATTTCTGTTTTTGCCAGTATTATGCCCCCAAGGATTTATTGTATCAACATTTTTGGTACTTTATCAGGCTTTTGCTACTTGGTAAGTCCTGGATGAAGTAATTATTGATTTTTACATATTGGTATAGCCTGGAAGTAGTGATATGTACTTCAGAGGTGAGTAAAGTTGGATACATATCAGAAGTGCAACACCTGATATTGCGACTTCTGAAACTTCAAAACTTAAAGTGTGATTCTAAACAGAAATTTCAAACCTCACTGTTACACTTTTAAACTGGACATTCCCAGCAACTCTAGTACCCTACTGCTTAAGTATACTAACCCTGAGGCCACTGAACCTCAAAGTAGGTAGAGTACACCAGAATACCATAGTCCAAGAATTAGTATGCATTCCCTGTAGTAGATGAATGTGAGTGTATGTACCTGTAAGAAGATATCCAAGGGCTTGCACAAGTGTATAAATACTGAGTATGTGCGAGTCTGACTGCCATTTTGTAGTAAGCTGTTGAGCTGTAAGCATGTATGTATGTATGCTAGGTCTGTCTGTTAATCATTTTGTTTATATTTTATGAGGCTGCTACCCATCCTAATGTGTTTCTATGTAATAAAGCATCTAAACGAACTACTCCACCTACTTGTCATCTATATTAGAGAGGGACGAGCGACATGGTGCCAGAATGGCATCCATATTCTTCAGTTTGAGACCGAGAGGCACTCAGTTAAGACTGGAGGAATATACAGGAGTGAATCATCCCTACTCCACGTATAATTTGAAAAACAGGAGAGAAATGAATTTCAGATGTTAAAACTTGTTCAAATAATTTCTTATTCACAAAATATGAAATGATAACACTCAATGATATTCAAATAAACCAATATGTCCGATATTAATAAAAATATTCAAATTACTACGGAAAATGTTTGAAATAAAGTCCAAATTGCATAAAATGAATAAACTAAAAGGAAATGACCATATTTTAACTAAGCACATATTTTTCATATTAATTAAATATATCCGAATTAATAGAAGTGTATAAAGTATTTGCATGTTTGTGCAGTATTATAATAAAGTTATTTCACAAAATACAGCCATTTCAGAGCATATTTCACAGTGTTTTGAGGAGTTTCTTGTGCATTTGAATGTTATTACAAGCTCATAGAATAGTTTGTTCATACATAATTACAAGGGCCATATTTTCATTGTGTTTGTACATACTTTATGGGCATGGCAGATGGATTTCGAAAACCCAGTACACTTGTGTTTGACAATAGTACTGGAGAGAACCAGAGAGTGTTTGAGCAAGAGTACAACATTTTCATATAGGCTGCATTTTCTGATAAAGATGACCATATGTAGGCATTTATTCTATTTAATTTAGCTGGGTCAGAAGCCACTGAAAGGGAGCATTCAATTGTGTATGCACCTGCTATCTTTGCAGGAGAGGAGGACACCATCATATTGTTGTGCTGTCTGAGAAAGGAGGACCCTGAATGCTTGAAACATAAATTTAGAGAAATTTGTAGCCCCCAGACAGATATTACAATGGGAAGGCACTTGTATTACACAAGGGATCAAAAGCCTAGTGAAACTTTTGGAGCATATGTAACTGACTTCAGGAATAAAGCTAAAATGTGCAGATTTGGTGATTTAAGGGATGTGTTGATAAAAAACAGACTTATCTGTGGTATTAAAGATGCTGTGAGAAAGATTTTTCTTTGTGACAGTGATTTAACTTTGAATAAGGCCACTGAGATTTGTCAGCTATACAAGCTCACAGAAAAGCACACAAATATGCTTACAAATGAGAGATGTATGCTTCCAGTAACATCTAGCACTCATGTTGATAGTATGCAGCACACAGTTAAAAGAAACAGGCCCAAGCACAGTTCAGCAGCTGTAGCCCCTGCACCTCTCACTGGTAAACTGGTAAAAGAGCTTTCCAGAAAATTCCAGAGTGTGCACAGTCTCAGTGAAGCATAAGAGTGAGTCAGCAAACTCAAAGCATGGGCCCCTACCCAGTTTCATTGCCAACTGTCATAACTGTGGTTGAAATCATGAATCTAAATGAAAAAATGTTTAGGTTTTGGTCAGCAATGGCACAAATGCAATAAGTGGAACCATTTCAAAAGGTTTTGTAAATCAAAAGGCCCACATTCTTTCATTAAAAGGGAACATTTTAAGAAACGAGTTGATCAATTAGAAACCTGGTCCCCTACTCTTTATGTTGATGGTGTGTCAGTGCTTTATGAAACAATCAATGCAGTAGATTTAAGGGCACATAATGAAGTATTTTGTATTATTCAGATAAATGGTAAACTCATACAGTTCAAAGTTGACACAGGTTCCAAGAGCAATGTTATATCAGCAGAAACATTTGCTAAAGTGTGTCATGGTGAAAGGCTTGATTTGGCAACGTGTGTGAAGCTTGTTGCTTATGGTGGTGAAGAAATTCAGACTGAAGGCTCAGTAGTGCTTTTATATTACTCTGCTGGGAGATGTTACGACCTGTTATTTTATGTGGTCAAGAGGCACATCCAGTCATTATTAGGGATCAGTGACAGTTTGAAAATGGGACAGCTTTCATTTAACAAGGAAGTCCATCATGTTAGCTTAAAAGACCACTACTATAATTTTGCCCATTATATTTTTTTCTATGTATGCTGATCTTTTCAAAGACAAACTAGAGAAGCTTCCAGTTGTGTACTACATGAAGTTAGACCCAGATGTCAGTCTAGTTATCAGGCCAACTCGGAAAGTTCCAGTAGCCATGCAGGACAGACTCAAAGCCAAGTTAGAGGAAATGATGCAACAAGGTGTGATTTGTCCAGTAGATGAACCTACTGAATGGGTATCTTCCATGGTGGTAGCTCCTAAGAAAAGCACAGATGACATCAGAATATGTATTGATCCACAACATTTGAACAAAGCACTAAAAAGACCTCATCATCCAATGCACACAGTCAAGGAAGTTGTAGCTCTGATGCCAAATGCCACTGTTTTTTCTGTCTTAGATGCAAAGAGTTCATTTTGGCAAATTCAGCTTGACAAGAAATAATCACTGGTCATTACATTCAGTACTCCATTTGGCAGGTACAGATTTTTGAGAATGCCATTTGGGATAAATTCTGCAAGTGAAGTCTTTCAACGTGCAATGGACCAACTTTTTTCTGGGTATCCTTGTGCTGTTATAGTAGATGACGTACTAGTTGGAGGTCATGGTGAAGCCGAGCATGACAGAAACCTCAGAAAAGTTCTGGAAAGAGCATGTCAAGTGAATCTTGAGCTCAATCCACAGAAATGCAAATTCAGGCTGCAAAAAAATCACTTATGTTGGTCATTTATTTACCAGTTCAGGCCTACAACTAGACCCTTCTAAACAAACAGCCATTCTCAAGATGCCAGCTCCAGACAATGTTCAAGCCCTGCAACATTTTCTTGTCATGGTTAACTATGTAGGCAAGCTCATGCCAGACTTGACCCAACTTTCAGCACCACTCAGAGAGCTAACACATAAAGATGTATCCTGTTCTTGGTTAGAGCAACACCAAAGAGCATTTGATGTCCTGAAACAGAGAATTACTAGTCCGCCAGCTCTGAGATACTATGATGTTCACAAGCCAATCACTATTTCATGTGAGGCTTTGAGATTTTGTCTAGGTGCAGTCATTCTACAAGAGGGTCAACCTGTTGCCTATGCATCGAGAACTCTTACCCAAACTGAAATACAGTATGCTCAGATTGAGAAAGACCTTTTGGAAATTGTTTTTGCGTGTTCAAAGTTCCATGTTTATGTTTATGGTTGATCTATCCAGATCGAAATGGACCACCAACCTCTAGTCACTATCTTGAGAAAGCCTATGTATACGGCTCCAGCCAGATTGTAACGTATGATGTTGAGATTGCAAAAGTATAATTTCTCTCTTGTCTACAAGAAAGGCAAACTTCTCTACCTTGCTGATAGATTATCCAGATCCCCGAGAAACACCACTGAACAGCATGAGAATGAAAACCTTGCTTCTGAACTCATGGAACTGAGAAATTTTTCTTCCACACATCTTGATGAGCTGAGAGATCTCATAGCCACAGATCCAATTTTACAAAGACTCAACCACTTTATCAATCATGGATGGCCATCAAAGCAATCTAGTTTACCCCAAGACGTGCAACCTTATTTTAAATACAGAGATGAGATTTTGTCTGACAAAGGTATCATTATGTAAGGTCCAAACGTGATTGTTCCAAAGTCTTTGCAACACGAGTGCATTACTATTTTGCATCGTGGTCAGCCAGGAACAGACTCTACCAACTAAAAGAAGGGCAAGAGGGCTAGTATTTTGGCCTTCTATGTCACAAGACATTGAGAAAGTGCTATTATCTTGTTCTGTGTGCAATAGTACTAAGCCACTTCAACAGAAGGAACCACTTCAACTAAACCAGATTCCTGAACTACCTTGGTCGATAGTAGCTAACGAAATTTTCGAGTGGAATGGTCAACATTATTTGTTATTAGTAGACTCTTATTCTAATTGGTTTGAGATTGACCTACTTCCTAACATAGCATCCAGTACTGTCATCACTAAAATGACACAAAAAGGCTGCCGAAAAAAATGGACTGCCTTCAGCCTGAATGAGGCAATTCAAATCAACACAAGGGCACCAGTCCAAAATTCATATGAAAACTATTCCAATAGACTGTAAAGCAACACCATCACAAATCCAAAAAGTGAATTGGAAAATGTATTAGATAAGTGCTTTTGTTCTTGCAATAAGAACTTCATCAGATAAATACAGTTTAAAACTAAACAGAATTTATACCATATGTAACACAGATCATAGCATATCATAGCACACGTCAGAGAAACACACCCCCGTACTCTTACCAGTCATATTATAATGGCAATTGAATATTTTAAAGCACCAGAATATTGAAAATTAGGAACATCAAATGAAATACTAATGAAAATAAAAATAAAATAATAAACAATAAGGAATAAAGTAAAAACTTAATAACATTATTCATTTTAACATATTTTAAATATTTTAAATGAGTAATAAAACTTTATCTGTCCAATACCTTTAATCTTAATAGGGAACTAATAGAAACATGGTCATTTAGACCTGCCAGTTATCTGCGTTCAAATGTACCTGCCAGTAAAGCTCACATTTTTCCAGAAATAATGACCAAGCTCCTCCCTGTTGGTCCAAACAAATGCTGTCAATGACCGCACATTTAAAAGAATGGTTATTTTCTTTAATACAATGTTTACTTAAGGCATACGTTTCCTTTTTTGTCTTAATGTCATATAAGTGCTCATAGATTCTGTTTTTTAGTTTACGGTCAGTTTTTCCAACATAGAAACATTGACATTTACAAAAAAGAAGACAATAAATGACCTTTTCTGAAGCACAATTGTATTTCCCATGAAGTACCACATCCTTGTTGTTTCTGCATACAGTACTGCATTCATAAACATACTTACAAAAGTTACATACCCACATTTTCTCATAACACCTTCCCTCCTGATAACTCCACATTTTCTTTCAAAGATGTTTTTAAGGTTCCTGTCCTTTTTCTATACTACTAATGGACGTTCACCCACATGCATTCTAATACTCCTTTCATTACTTAAAATTATTCAAATTTTCCATAAAATATTCTGAAGTTAGTGACTATCCATGTTATATGTTGTTATAAATGAACTCCTGAAATAATTTCTACTATGGAAAGTCTCAAGCAAGTCTCTACCACTATGCCTACCAATTTCATTTACTCTGTCACCTAAGAATGGTACAAAATAACCCCTTTCCCTCTTATTAATAACCTCTAACATAATACTGTTAACAAATTCTATAGGGTAACCTCTCCTTACAAACATTAATTAAAGACTGTTGCACTCGTCTAAAAATTAGTCCATAGTGGACACCATGCAGGCTGCTCGTACATACTGCCCTTTTACAATAGCCTTCTTTTGTTTTGATGGGTGTGCGCTAGAAAAATATAAGAAAATATTAGAATAAGTTTCTTTTCTGAAAATTTTTGATAAGAATCTTCCATTATCATTGTCTTTAAGAAACAACACATCCAAAAAAGCTATCTTGCAGGCATCAATGTTGTGAGTAAATAAAAAATTTTTAACAGTACAGGGACTAATTCCCTATGTCAGTATTAGATCCCATCTGAAGAAACGGAGGTTTAAATATAAAAAAGAAAATATCTATATATATTTACACATGTGTATTATTCCTTACATTTAACTGAAAAAATTTTTTCCAAATAATTATAGGGGTCTAGGGTACTCTAAAAAAAATTTCTTGACATTGATTTGATAACGAATATTTGTACACTTTATTTTTTTATTCACCCTTTTTTTTTTTTTTTGATCTCAAAAATTTTTTTTGATGGTTTGTTTATATTATAAGAGACACTTAGATCACTATATTTTAAGCTTATATATATATTTATATATATATAAATGCTTATTTAATATGGCACTTAAGATGTATTCATTTTCAATGAGTTTTGGCTAGTGGTACTATTGATGTATGATGCAAATTCATCTACTTTAGCCCTTAATCCATCCCATAAAATAAACAAATCATCCAAAAAGTGGGTGTACATTTTAAAATAGTTTGAATAAGCAGATGCAAGGGCATACTTCTCCCATTGTAAGATTGCAATATTGGCGTATAAACCGCCACATGCTGATCCCATCACAACACCCTCTTGTTGTAAATAAATTTCATTATCAAATAGTATAAAGTTATTCTTTATCACCAGTTCCATCAACTGATTGGAAAGAACAACATCTTTGTGGTCTACACCTTTCGCATGCAAATATTCATTAAATCAATCAACACCAATGTTGTGTGGGATAACAAAATAGAGATCCTTGATGTCTGTAGTAACAAAGATGTATGTATCCTTAAAAGGAACCTTGTCCATCATTTTCAAAAAATCCCAGGATCTCTACAAAAATGTGTCACACTAAAAACAAAATCCTTCAACTTTATATCTAAAAACTTAGCAATAGGGTGTGTGATAGATCCTTTTGCGTCCACTATTGGGCGCATTGGGGGTTGGAGAAGATCCTTATGTAATTTAGGGAGACCAAACATAACAGAAATCCTTGGGTGAAGTACAGAAAGATAGTTCAATTCATCTATAGTAATTGAACCTTTTATGAATAAGTCCTGAAGTTCATTTCCTATTCTCCTGTATGTACCATTCAACTCATTAATAGATGACTTTAAGTAAACTTTACCTTTTAAAGTTTATTTCATCTTGTTAGAATAATCAGAATTATTCATAATCACAACCCCTCCACCCTTATCAAGTTTCATGATTCTAACGTCAGTTTTTAATTTCATTTAAAATTGTGTTTTCACCTCTGTTGAGGTTGTATCTAACTAATCTTCCCTGCTTGGAGAAGGTGTTATGTATGTCAAGTAAACACACCCTTTTGAACATCTGAATAATTGGATGGAGAGGGGGATTATAAGTTCTAGACAGAGTCAGGGGGTTAATAAAATTATCTGATGCATGATTTTGAAATAAAACATTAAAATTCAATTTATGGGTATACTGTTTCAAATCCATAATTACCATGTCAATATCAGTAAATTTGTGTGGTAAAATGTAAAACCTTTTGAAAACAAATCACAATGCTTCACATCAATATGTAATGTAAAAAAATATAAACTTTAAAATCACCTGCAGAGTTTGTTAAAATGACACAAGGTGGCAGTATAACATTAAATGTATCATTCTCACAAAAAAGATTGGAAGATGTAGTACTTACTTAATACATTGTGAGGCAGATTAAAATGACCACTTTCAACACCACATAACATATTAAAGGAAACATTAGGACAAAAAGTAATATTTTCTATTTCCTGTTGTAATTGTTCACTGCTCTAGAGTTGACCCATGTGGCATTCATACCACCCCTCCCTCTGGCCATGGGTTTCCCCCTTATGTTTCATTGTGTCTGTGGGGGGGTTAATGCCAGATTAGTCTTGTTGGTGTCGATGCCATTGTTGGTCAGTGGGAGGATAAGTCCTGTTCCTTAACCGTTCGGACTGTCTTAGCTCTGGATACTCTTGTGGATCTAAAAAAACTGTCTCCATTACCTTGGTTAGGTTGAAGAACTGTTTGAGCACTCCCACTTCGCAAATTCACATTCACAATATTAAAAGTTTTTTTACCCCACGTCTGCGATGGAGGAGGTTCAGGGTAAGCTGAACCATTCTCATATTCCCTTTTGTCTCAGAAGTTTTTTTTATTTTTCTGCCCTTAATAGTGTTGACCAACTTGTCAATGCTCTTAAAAATTCAAAGATGCTCATATTTGAAATTGTCATATTCTGCATCCTCACAAAGTAAATTATCAGTTTGGGTTACTGATGTACTTAATTCATTTATAGTGACTTTGTTATATTTAATAATTAATTGCATATATTCCTTCTCATGCTTGTCAAAAAGCTGAAACAGGTCTTGTTGTAAAGGAGAACTTGCTTCTAGCCCACTCAGGAAATGCCACATGTGTAAGCCTTTAGGTACAATGTCTTCTGTAATACATTCAATGAAGTATAAGTTGTCCATTTGTAACCATTTAATTTTGGACAGCTTATAATTGAGTTTGTTCAATAAATCATAACAATTAACGTGGTGAACAAATTGCGTACCTTTTTCATGTTGTAAACTCATACTTGCCATAAGCCATTCTTTAAGGTTTGGAAGACCACTGGAAGAATTATTATTAAGGTCCCAGTGCATGGAAAAAAACATTTGTGTCGACGCAGCATTGTGTACAATTTGAACATTATGTGGAGATGAAGCAGAAGTAATGGAGTCCCGTTTATTCACCACAGTAGGCAGATTAAGCTCAGTAAAATGGCGTACTTCACATGGGGGTGTGTACTTCAATGATTCTACACGCTGGGATAATTGCTGGACAATGGCAGTAATATTTCCAGCCGACTGCTGCTAAGCTACAAGATCAGGTTCTTGGGAGTAAAGTGAAGCAGAAGAGACTGTTGGTGGTTTGGTAGCCATAAGACAAACTAATTCAACGGGTAAAAGAGAAAACCAACCAAAATGAGACAAAAAGGCTGCTAAAAAAAACAGACTGTCTTCAAGCTGAATGAGGCAATTCAAAATAATGCCAGTCCAAAATTCATATGAAAAACTATTCCAATAGACTGTAAAGCAACACCATCACAAATCCAAAAAGTAAACTGGAAAATGTATTAGATAAGTGCTTTTGTTCTTGCAATAAGAACTTCATCAGATAAATACAATTTAAAACTAAACAGAATTTATACCATATGTAATACAGATCATAGCGTATCATAGAACATGTCAGAGAAACACACCCCCGTACTCTTACCGATCACATTAAAAAGGAAATTGAATATTTTAAAGCATCAGAATAATGAAAATTGGGAACATCATATGAAAATAAAAATAAGATAATAAGCAATAAAGAATAAAGTAAAAACTTAATAACATTATTCATTTTAATATATTTTAAATATTTGAAATGAGGAATAAAACTTTATCTCTCCAATGCCTTTAATCTTAATAGGGAACTAATAGATACATGATCATTTAGACCTGGCCAGTTACCTGCGTTCAAAAGTACCTGCCAGTAAAGATCACATTTTTCCAGAAATAATGACCAAGCTCCTCCCCGTTGGTCCAAACAAATACTGTCAATGACCGCACATTTAAAAGAATGGTCATTCTCTTCAATACAATGTTTACTTAAGGCATTTGTTTCCTTTTTTGTCTTAACGTCATATAAGTGCTCATAGATTCTGTTTTTTAGCTTACGGTCAGTTTTTCCAACATAGAAACATTGACATTTACAACAAAGAGCACAATAAATGACCTTTTCTGAAGCACAATTGTATTTCTCATGAAGTACCACATCCTTGTTGTTTATGCATACAGCCTTTTTGTGCCATTTTGGTTGGTTTTCTCTTTTAACTGTCATTACTAAGGTGAAGCAGTTTACTAGCCAACAGTTCAAAAGATTTGCTGAAGAGTGGGACTTTACTCATGTCACGAGTAGCCCAGAGTATCTGTAGTCAAATGGTTTGGCAGAACATGCAGTTCAAAGTGCAAAACATTTACTTGAGAAGTCAAAATGAGACAATAGTGATGTTTTCTTGAATCTGTTAAATCCCAGAAATATTCCTTGTGATAAACATCTTGGTTCACCTGCTCAGAGACTTCTGTTGAGGCAAACCAGAACCACATTACCAATCAGTAGTCAATTGCTGGTTCCATGTGTTAAGAACAACAGGTCAGTGAAAACCAATCTGTTGAAGAAGTGTTTAACGAAGAAGTCCTACTACGATAGGACCAGCAAGCCGCTCAATCCATTACGAGAAGGACAAGTGTTATGGATGCAGACATCCAAGGGGTGTAATCAGATTGGAGTTGTGAAGACTGTTTGCTGAGAACTGAGATTGTACATTGTGGAATCACAAGGAGTAGAGTTTAGGTGGAATCGGAAACATATGATGCCAGTGTCTGAGCCTATACCATAGCATATAGCCTGTGAGAAAGACTCTTTATCTCAGAGTGAGATGTCCAGTGTTCCAGTTCCAGAGGATATTCCAGAGAATATTCCCATTTCTGTGATGAATCCAGAAGTTCCTGATACGAGTTGTTTACCAAAGACTGTCTCTGTTGCTAAACCCAGTCCAGATTGTTATGTTACCAGATCAGGTTGTATCTCCAGACCATATTATAGATATACAGCAACTTGGACATGAACATTGTTTGTTTCTAATTTGTATAGTAATGCATGTCTAACTCCAATGTTGTTTTTACTAAGGGCAATCTTTTTAAGAGAGAGGATGTAGATCAATATGTGTGTGTGTGTATGTACCTTTAAGAAGCTATCCAAGGACTTGCACAAGTGTATAAATACTGAGCACGTGCGAGCCTGACTGCCATTTTCTAGTAAGCTGTTGAGATGTAAGCATGCATGTATGTCAGGTCTGTCTGTTAATCAGTTTGTTTATATTTTATGATGCTGCTACCCATCCTGATGTGTTTCTATGTAATAAAGCATCCAAATGAACTACCCCGCCTACTTGTCATCTGTGTTAGTGAGGGACAAGCGACACCTGTATTCTAAAGATCAAAATTAATTCCCAGTATCTCTGGTCATTGTAATCCCATTCAAACAATGCTCAGTATCTCAGCTCATTGTAATGGTGAACTTGATCATAGACAGCAGAATGTGATTCACCGATGTGCACATCAGTTCAGGGTACCGTTGCTTTTCTGAGTTTGGTAATGCAAGACTGCAAACAGAACTTTTTGCAGGGTAGGTGCAGATCTCCTGGAAATAAACTGCTGTCACAATAATTTTAAAATTGGAGAAAAACATCTCATACAAAGGTTAATATTTAATCTTACTTAAAAGAGAATAAACACTATATACTGCAGTCTGGGCTTCCCATCTTTGATTCTAATGGCAAATTTTATAAGCAGAGTTTGCGCATAGAACTGTTACACCACAAGCCATCATGGTCAATTAGCAATTTAAGAGGAGAATTCAGAAGATGCATTTTGAAATCATGTGTCCTAGGTACACATATGGGAGTATAGTGAAAAGTCAGTATTTAAAAGCTAGTTTAATTAACACTATTGTTACTTATTGTAGACTGAACATTCAGAATATGACTTAATAGTTTGTACAGACTGTGTATAAATTAGTTATGTTGAATTCCAACCAACAGAGAGCATGTCTAGAATGGAAAATGTGGGTAAACCATTTTTTTAATTTAGAAACAGAAAACTGAATGGGAAAAATAAACCCAGATAAACAGCAGGGGATCTACTTTTCAAGCTCAAAGTTTCAAAACTTTGAACTGCAAATGGTCGAGACCATAAGATCGAAGTTTTATCTACCTACATACGTGGCCTGCATGTTCTAAATATGCCAACGTGTGGCACTTTGTACCCAGTTTATAATAACAGTAATTTGGACATTATTGTTAGATGTGCTAGTATTGTGTGAACTGCTAAGACATGTTACAAGTGCTATAATGTGGCTGCATTTTGATAGTTAGCTGGCACTTCTGTTGTAGCATTCACACTGCAATTAACATGAGTATACACATGTATTTGTTGGATACTGAAGTAGCAGACTCCAAATACTATGAAAAGTATGTATCCATCCAAACACACTGACCTACGTAGATGGCTTGTCAAAATGTTACTTTAGACTTAAAGCCCAGCTTTTCAAAGTCTCAGTATTGGTTTATCCCAGCACCACCTTTCTATATTTGGTATTGTAGGAAGCAGACAGTATTGCAGGTGGACTTTACTGTTCCTTTCTCTTTCTGATACTCATGTATGCTCCCAGGTCATATTTAAAAAACAAAATCTGGATGACTGCAAACCTTACATGAACACAAAACAGTGAATTTATCATGAAGCAACCATGGCCTTAGCATCTTTACAGGTACTGAATAAAATGTTTTATATGTGGAGATATAAATGTTGCTGGGAAAATGCAACTGTGTGTATGAACACAACTTTTTTTTTAATTTCTAATAAGTAAGTGCAATGGTTGTATTGGCTATTCTCACAGATAATTAAATTCTGTTTCTGCTGACTTCTGGTTTTGTATTAGTGTTAATAATGTTTAGAGTATTCAAACATTCTGTTACGAGATTTTAACTGTAGCATTGGAATGGGACTGAGGCTACAGTCATGTGTTACATGTTTCAATTCTCCAGCCCTTGATTAAATCCTGTTGCACAGAACTGAGTCATAACTGCAAAGCCGAGATTTGCCTCTGTTATCAGCACATTGTGAAACTCCATTCATTTTCTTTTCTTAAATGTAGCATTTGCACAGAACTGACCTCAAGCAATGTTATCGGCTTGCAGGCAGAAGCGGGTAATATCTCTGTATCTGTCATATTTCCGCTTTAGAAAATTATTTGGTGGATTACATAAAATGACTTTGTTGACTGCCTGAAGACAACTGTATTTCTATATATTTCATTAGCATTTCAAGTACTGAGTCAGTCTGTATATTCAAGCGGACTGTTTAGTTAGCTCCATAAAGTGCACATTACGAAGACAGTCAAGTCTGCATTTCTGTAACAGAAATGTGTTTTTCCATGCTGAAATTTGCATTTTTCTCGCCACCTCTTCCTCCTTAGTTAAAGTCACCCACCACAGGATGCTTATTGCTATAAAAAATGAACAGAACACTGTATCACCTACATGCATGCTGAAAGAGGTATGTTATGTCAGCTAGGCCTGAAGAGTAGCTATATCTTTAAATGAATGAGGTAAGATTAAAACTTTAAATTACCCTGTACATGGGGTTTAAGAAGAAGAATGGAATGGTGAAGAATTTTACTACATGGAGTGGATCTCCCTATTACTGCTTGGTGTAGTACAACATGAATTAAAAAAAAAGATGAGTTAATGTACAGAATACTAGATACACAATACAGAGTAGCCTTAGATACGTTAGGCAAAATGCCTGTGAGGTCCTTCCTAGAACTACATGGTGACAGTGTGTCTCACTGAATAATTTATAAAAAAAGCAGCACATGTAGTTTTATCAGCATGCTGCCAAGGCCCACTGGTGACATGTGTGGCACACACATGTAGTTGAAGCACAAATGTCTCAACTGCAGACTGGATAGGAGTGAGTGACAGCTGTCAATGCATAGTGACAGGTACATAGATTACTTGTACTGTACCTTACAGATATGAGGTACAACATGAGCTTGTGGCCAGACTCCAAGACTGTACAACTGACTACCTGCCCAAATGTTTGCCCCTTTTCCATGAACTACTGGGCTCCTCCTACTGTGCACTGCAGGTATTTACATGCTCCTATAATATATAGTAGTTATCAATATGGCCACAAGCCACATATGATATTGCAAATGTATTTATGTAATTCATGACTCTCATCCATGTTGTCACGTATGGCAGACACTGGACTTGTGCCTGACATAAGTTATACATGAATCACACCCTTCTACAGTAGCCATAATTCTACAATGAAAAGGTCAGTAATAGAAAAAGTGGAGTTTACTACTTCATGGTAAAGCACGAGTTGCACTATCCTAAAGGTGTCCTATTTACACCATGATAGCGCAGGACACTACAGTGCATTGTATATTTCATTGATCCTGATGATATCTTAAGTACTGAGCAGTGTTCAGTGAGGACAGGAATGAAAGAAGGCTTGACTGCAGTGTACCAGATATTCATAAAGATAAAAACTGTGCTGCTTAGAAAACTGAGGATATGATTCTTTTAGAGAGAGAGAGGGGGAGACAGAACTACCGACATATGACTATATAACTTTCTTTGTGGAAGTAACTGACTCCATATCAAGCCCACCCAGATATGCTATTGTGCATTCCCATTCATTATTGTCACTTCCATGGTTTTGCTACTTCTTCCAGTAGAGAAAGTGTCTCCTCACATCATTTCTAAGTCTCCCACCTTCCACTTGTGTTAGAAAAATGTGTAATAGTAATGTGCATGCTTAGTGCATTTAGTGCATTCGAGATTTAAAAGGGTTAATACATTTTTTCTGTTCACACTGCATGAATCTGCACAGCCATTAGAAACTTAACAAGAAGCATTCTATTTTCTGCTAATGTCAGCAAATAACAAGGAGTAATTCATTTCTGCTAATGTCATGAAAATTAACAAAGGGATATTGATTTCTGCTTATGCCATGAGAAAACATGCAGCTGCTAGAAGCTATTGATAAAGAAAACAATAGATGCTTGAAAGTTTAAACCGTAGTCAGCATTACTTGTACTGAAGCTAGAAATGTACCTTGAATCTAGGTAAAATGTAACACATGTATTAGAACAGTACAATAGAAGAACTGAAATGCTGAAATGGACTGATATATACCCAAGGCCAGGTTGTTTTTCTCAAAATGATTTTGCAGAATGACAGATATTTTAACTTGGTCAGCAATAAGTCTAACAATATTTTCTGTAGAACATACAGAAAGCTGTGTCTAACTACGTCAGCAATAGAATGTAACATTTTCTATGTGACAGGAAGAGAACTGTATAAGTATAACCTACTAGTCATTAATCATTTAGACAAACCTTGTGCCTACATGCTTTGTCTCCTTGCTGCAAGTAATAAAGGGTGCCTTGCTTGAACCTAACGTGAATTGGTCTTTGAAGTTTTTTCCTTTGACAACTTGTCACTGAAGATTTTTCCTTCTGCCCTTTGTACCTTTATGGGGTGTTATGAGCTTTATACTCCACAGTTTTCCTTGTATGTGTTAATTCTTACATCATTATTACATTACAGTAGCCTCTCCTCTCCTTTCCTTGACAGTAAACATATATATCTTAGAATCCATGGACTTTAAGGACTTTATAACTTCACTGGCCTCTCCTACACTCCTCTTGCTAGATTAATACTTTTACTAAGGGACTGCCTCTAGAACTGGACACCACATCCCAAATTGAGACACCATTGTGAGGAATAGAGGAGGGGACCTTCTTCCTTGAATGAGTGACTTTCACTGTTTCTCAATAACTTGTTAGTCTTAGCTGCTACTTCTGCATGCTGCCTTGGATGGATCATTTTACTTATAATGAAGACTCAGAAAACCCTTTCTTTTACTACCATCTAGCATCATGTCACCAATCCACTAACCCCCTCCCCACTTACCTCCATAGTGTGCATCTTTGTACTAGTTTGCCTTCAGCCTCTGTTACTGCTACAATAGGCAATTTGTACCAATATCTGTAGAGCCCACTGTTAGGAGGCAGTACAAATGGGGAATAAGGCTTTCTATCAGCTCTCCTCATATTCTGAAGTGGCTTCAATAGAGTGAGGTTATGTCGTCTGGCCTGAGCTTCAACAGACATCCTTCATTTCTGTAATCTCCCCATCTGTTCTTTCACTTTCTTTCATTTCCCTTGTCCTCAGAGTTTGAGGAGTTCCCATGGTTTTGCTACAATGAACACGTACAAGAAAAAATATACAATACCATTGCCTTTTTTATAAAAGTTGTGAATCTCTTTACCCATATAAGGGAAAGTACTTTATTGTAGCTTCTCTTACGCATTACTCTCCCCCAAAAAGTAAAAAAAAAATAAAATAAATTAAAAAAACTCATCACCTTTCCTGATGATGGATAGCTATAATTTGTTTTCTTTTTCTGTAGTCTGCACCACCACTCTTTTTTTTTTTTGGTGGAAAGAGTTCTGTGTGCAGTTAAATTTTTTAGTTGACTCAGGAGCACACCGTTGGGGTAAGAGGACCCTACAAATCATGGCACAGGTGCACAATTATGCACTGTGTTAACGTTCTTTTTCTTAATTAGCTTTAATGTTACTGTGGATAATGAGTAATGCTACGTTACATCGCTTTTATCCTATCACTGCTGAAGTCCAGCAGAAACATAAGAGCAGGTTTCTGAAAAAAGGCTAAGGGATCGAATGTAACATCCATGCTAATTACATGCTATTTCTCTTCAGCACCATTCATAGAGAAAACATGTGGTGCAGCTTCATGTTATCAGTAATGCAGTCACTGCGCACATCTCCAGTATCTTAGGTATATTCATGATGTGTGCATTCAATTATTTATTGAACAGCAAAACTGTCTTTGCAATGCTTTTACGTGATCATTTAGCCCGTTATTCAAAAGCAATATTTATTGGGAAACTCTGTTGTAGAAAATTATATAGTAAGATATGAATTTATTCCTTACAACATAGCTGCATTGGGTAAAATATGAAATATCTGCAATATGAAATCTGCTATCTTGTTTCAGTATAATTAGTTTTATTATCATGTTCCTCTAGCTGTGAATATTTTCTCATTAAAAATGTAACAACACATGCATGTATGTATTTGTTAACCATGTTAGAACACTGATCTAACCATCATTATACCATTATCAGGCTCAGCCTAGGGAGAGATGATATTCATCCACTGAAATTATGATATTAAAAGTGAAAGAATTATGGCAGCACTAAGCAAACAAGTCAGTACAAGAATGCTGGCACAGAAAGCTATATACAGTCATAATACCTGAGATTCAAGTATATGAACAGTTTTCTCAAATTATAGACATGTGAAGTAAAGGAAACGATTCCTCATATAGATTTTAATGTTGATTTGCTATACTCCTGACCATACCTAATGCCCACCTGATATTTATTTATTTTTTATTTATTTATTTATCATTTGTTGACCGGGAAAGTCTGACTAGGTTCCACAGAGCCTGTTTTCAGTGGAGGCCCGGGGAGAAATGCTCCAGATGTCCCTTGCTTAATGGCATTCAGTCCTCTACAGTGGAGTGTTATAAAGACCAGTCACATTATAGTGGGTGCTAACTTTTGAAAACTGTTTGTAGTAGTCATATCCTAATTTGCATACTTATTAGATGTCATAGGACAACTCAGTTTTGTAGAATGCTTTCACTAAAAATGCTCCTTTTTTAAGGCTTATGGGTCATGCTGAGATTGGATTGATACGAACTTTCAACAGCTGCTCAACAGAAATAAAACAACAAAACAAAAAATGCTAAAATTCAATTGGACCTAGAATATAAGAAAAGACAAAAGTTTTTATTTAGAGTTAGGCAAAATTCCTGCAGTATCAGAATGTAAGAAGTGTATTTGTTTTTGGCAAAATGACTTTCAGCTTTCAGTAAATAAGATTCTTTTGACATTATATTTGGAAGTCTTGTCATTGAACTCACGTGTCTGGTATCATAAGTAAAAAAAGGCTTCTGATTTCTTGTGATGGCAGTTCAGAATCTTGATCTAAGTGAACTTTTACAGACCGACTCAAATTCTCAGCATGTTCTTTATCTTTGTTCTTTATTTTTATCAAGTTGTTATTTTACCAGCAATTCAACCACTTGTCAAATATGTTAGCTTTGTTGTATATACATTTGAAATTGTACTGATTTTGTATGATTACACCCCTATGCTCATGTTATTGTGGAACTTTTCTCCCATGCCTCCACTGAAAATGGGCTCATAATGGCCCAGTGGACTACCCCGGTAAACAAATAAATGCAAAATAAATAAATAAATAAAAAAATTACAGACCAAATTTTCAGCACGTTGAATTAAAATACATTGTGAGTGTCCAGCAAAGAATAACCAATACTGAGGTTTAACTGATTGTCATGGATATCAGGCTTCAAATAAATTCAAGCCTCTCTTCTATTACAACAAAGTCAGCCTTTGCTTAAGATGCTGGAAGATAAGCACAAGCTAGTCAGCATGGATAACTTAGTATTTTTGGTCTCCTTGAAGGCAAAGATAAGAATGATGCTCTAATGTTCATCTGCTTGAATTCCGACACTCCGAATTGGATTGGAAATGGCTCATACGTCCCTGGCATCTAAATCCATAGACACTCACCACAGACATGGCTCCATAATGCTTGACCTAAACTTTCTGTCCTCTTTCAGAAATCTAACATTAATTGGAACAGTGACTATTCCACATGTGAAAAGAATGATGTTCCTTGATCAAATACTCAAAGCTTAAAGTGTTCTGCTGTTTAGCAAACGTAAAATGGAAAAAAAAGTGTGTCTGTGTGTGTGAGATTGAGAAGAGTTGGAGAGAAAGTGAGAGCGATCATGTGTCACTGAATGTGTATGAATGCAGGGGAGACTGTGTGTGTGTGTGTGTGAGAGTGAGAGAAAGAGTGATCTTGTGTGTGTGAATGTGAGTATGACAGCAAAGGAGACTGTGTGTGTTAGAGATCAAGAGTGACTGAATGCCTGTATGAAAGCAGAGGAGACTGTGTGTGTGAGCCTGTAGCATCGGGCCTCATAACACCCCTGGATGGGTGTTAATTACACATTAACACACACCCTGTCAGGCATTATTGCTTGCTTATTTATATTTCCTTCTCTCCTGGCTATGCATTAATTAGGGAATCCTTTTGAAACTAAATGGTCACATGGTAAGCATGCTCATTTTGCACTAAAATCAGGTTTGCTTTTATTTGTGCACCAGCTTTGCTTAGTTAATACCTTCTCTATTTAGAATTTCTTATGTTGCATGTTTAGATTTGTCTGTAAAAGTTTTAAATACATTACACATATAATTTATGTATAGCTTGCTTTTATATGAGTTGTCATAACATTCTGTTTAAGTAGTTATAACATTTTGTGTCTTTTGTTCACAATGCAATGAATAACCCTTTCCACTATAACTTCTGTTAGACTGCATTGCCATTGTTGGATTCTGCATAACCTCCTTTTTCATATTGTGTCAAGTAGCTAATTCGGTTGTCTTTCATCCCGTTTTCTTGCTGCAAAGCTTGTGAGTCTTTTCCCTGAGCAGCTGCACTTCTGTGCATGCTGTGAGACCAGGTGCTGTGCTTTGGAGAATTGTCTGGCATGGAGTTT
Source organism: Protopterus annectens (assembly GCF_019279795.1). Classification (NCBI taxonomy): domain Eukaryota; kingdom Metazoa; phylum Chordata; order Ceratodontiformes; family Protopteridae; genus Protopterus; species Protopterus annectens. The sequence goes on along the minus strand of NC_056725.1, from coordinate 152,443,797 downwards.
CCCCAAGAGTGATGTTCCCATTTGATGCCAGATTACATGCACAATTCTGAATTTTGAAATGAAACATTTTTTGATTAAATAATTACTGTAGTGCTAATGTACAATACTGGAAAAAATTTGATTGAATCTGTTAGTGAGTGGTAGATTAAAGCTGGAGTATGTGTGTGTATGTATATATATATATATATATATATATATATATATATATATATATATATATATATTTTAGCTGAAGTTCCCCATTTATATTCTTTTATTTAGTAATTAGGTTTATTAACCAATGCAGTGGGCTTATTTCAATTTTGGGCTCATTTCAGCCACAGCTCAGAAAAAAACATGAATATAAACAGGAACAGAACAGTGCACATAGAACAGCAAGTTCCAAACATTTTCTTTAAAAATATATTTATATTTTATGCCATGTAACCTCTGTCTTGGACTTTCTACATAATGGTATCAACCAAATAGCCTGAAATTTTTTTGTTGTGTTCCTATCCTAGCTGTAATTAAACATTCTTTTTTTTTTTGTAATTAAACATTCTTAATCTAACATTAGGCGTAAGGCAGAAATATACTTTTAAACCTAATTTATAGATATGTCTGCCCAACAAAGCTGACTTACCAGATATTTATTTTTTGATTGACTCACCAGATGTTTTATGCAGTAAGTGATGATGTGTAGAGAAATGTAAACCTGATATACAGGACAAAACAATATGATAGAATACAAGAATTTTGTGCATTTCAATGGCTGGCGCAGTGGTGCAGCGGTTAATGTTGACGCCTCACAGCAAGATGTTCTCTGGTTCGATTGTCAGCTGGGGTGCCTAATATGCAGAATCTGCACGTCATCCTTGTGTTCGCTTGCGTTTCCTCTGGGTACTCCGGTTTCCTCAGACAATCCAAAGACGTGTCTGGAGCATTTCCCCCTGAGCTGAAAATAGGCTTTGTCCTAGTTGGACTTTCCTAGTCATCAACTATTAAATAAATAAAATAAAATAAAATAAACAGTTTGTGTACAACCAGAATAAGCTATTAAGCTATGATCTGTAATGGATAATAAATGTTCTTACAAGAAGTTTCCTAAGGTTTTCAGTTAAATATTATTTCAGTGAATGCAGACTGCCAAGTGGCCAATCACCTTTTTCACAGCTTTGCCCACCTATTAAGAAAAAGAGGGCTTGGGATCTAGCTCAAGTTATAATGTAACAAATTACAATTATAACTTCTGTACCATTGGTATCTTCATCTACTCATCTTATGGTGGTTTAGTTAAAAACACAACACCCATGGGCAGCACTATAGAACAAACAGGGATGGATAAATCCCAAATACACCACATAAATTATAAATGCAGTTTATTTCAGATTCTCCTTACAGTAATAAAACAGTACCATCTTAAAAATTCGGTGCTTCAGACCTTAATGACATTCAGTTTAAGCAGCACAAATGCATCGTGTTAGGCAACATAGTAACATACACAAATTTCGGTGTTTAAAGTATGTGCCACTTCTTCAGTGCAATTTTTAAGATGAGACTATATTGTTTCTATGAGCAGAATCTGAGATTAACTGTTCTTCTTGGGTTTTGTACTCTTGGACTTGGTACCTGTACACAAAATACTGAGAGAGAATCCTGTGTGTTTCTTAGTTGTTGTTGTTGTGTCTTTTGGCTTTTCCTGGTTAGGGGTTGCCACAGCGGAACTCTGGTCCGCTAATGATTGGCAGTAGATTTTTACGTGCCGAGTTGCCAGCCCTCATGCACAACCTTCAATGAAGGTACTCCCATTCACGCATGTCTCCACACAGAAGACGCTCTAGCTGCAAAATTGAAAAGAACAATGTCTTACTGTAAGGTGACAATGCTACCGCAGCACCACCACCGCAGTATATTGTGTGTTTCTTAGTGGATTAGACAAAAAAGTTGTATTTTTTAATAGGTTAATATGTAGACTGTGATTCCCAATATAGTTTTCTAAATTATTTCTATCTGATTGTAATGTGTATTTATTTAATTATGTGATTTACATTGTTTGTTAACTGGGTGAGTGGGCTGGTGCAGCACACTTTCAGCCACAACCTCGGCCAAATTGCAAACACGTGCCTCACATAGCACACAACACAAATGTAGACTAACGTATGCTGAGGCACTTAAAAGCAATCTTCCTAAACAATGAAGATTGCCTCTGCCACCCATTGTCAAAGCTATGCCTCAGCTAGCCGAAAGGCACTCAGAAAAAAACAACATCTAACACCACACATACTGTCACTGTCAGTAGAGCCCCAAACACTTAGCCCCTAAGGCAAGCAAACACACTTCCCAGGCTCTCATCATAGGAACGTCATTGGAAGATACACTGATGCCCCTCTAACCAGGCTGAACAAGGAAAAGATTACTGTTAGTTGCTTCTCTGGAGCCAGGATCCGCCAAATCACTCACACACTCAAGCCATTTCACCACAGATACCAGTGTGAGTCCATCATAGTCCAAATTGATGTAAATGACTTGGGATTTACTTCCATGGACTACATGAAGAGAGACATTATGGAGATTTTAGACTATGTGCCTCAATCTGGCATGAGCCTAGCATTGAGCAGCATGTTACCATCACTGAGAATAATGCCACAATATGAACAAAAAAATAATTGATTTAAACAACTGGCTGTCTTTCTGTTGTCATTCTAAGGGGATCCAATATTTGTCAGCTTGGGACGACATGGTCAACAGACCACCCTTCTTTGTCAAAGATGGCACACACCTTCCCATTCTAGGTTTTTGAATACTGGCTCCCCATAATGTCTTTTTAGGCAATGTCAAATTGATAAACCTACTGACATAGCAAAATCAACTCAACTGAGCCTCAGCCTTTACTTCTCAATGCCATTAGCCTAAATACAAAACTACACTCCCTCCAAGCCCTCCTCACACATGAGAATATAGAAATCTGTGCAGTAACTGAGACATAGTCTAAAGAAATAGAGAGTAACTCAGCAGTGCAAAGTTTCAGTTCCTTCCACACTTTTGGACCTAGATTTGTAGCTGCACAAAGGGCTGACGGTAGAGATGTCTCAATATACATCAATAACAAGAGGAAGGATGACAAGGAGACATGGTGGTGGAATGAGGAAGTACAGGAGAGTATACAGAGAAAGAGGTTGGCAAAGAAGAAGTGGGATTGTCAGAGAGATGAAGAAAGTAGACAGGAGTATAAGGAGATGAGGTGCATGGCAAAGAGAGAGGTGGCGAAGGCTAAGGTTAAGGCATATGAAGAGTTGTATGAAAGGTTGGACACTAAGGAGGGAGAAAAGGACCTGTACCGATTGGCTAGACAGAGGGACTGAGCTAGGAAAGATGTGCAGCTGGTAAAGGTGATAAAGGATAATGAGGGAAACATACTCACAAGCGAGGAGAGTGTGTTGAGGAGATGGAAAGAGCACTTTGAGGGGTTGATGAATGAAGAGAATGAGAGGGAGAGAAGGTTGGATGATGTAGGGATAGTAAATCATGAAGTACAATGGATTAGCAAAGAGGAAGTATGGATAGCTATGAAGAGAATGAAGAATGGAAAGGCTGTTGGCCCAGAAGACATACCTGTGGAAGCATGGAGGTGTTTAGGTGAAATGGCAGTGGAGTTTTTAACCAGATTGTTTAATGAAATTTTGGAAAGTGAGAGGATGCCTGAGGAATGGAGAAAAAGTGTTTTGGTACCGATTTGTAAGAATAAGGGTGATGTGCAGAGCTGTAGTAACTACAGAGGGATTAAATTGATCAGTCACAGCATGAAGTTATGGGAAAGAGTAGTGGAAGCTAGGTTAAGAAGGGACGTGATGATTAGTGATCAGCAGTATGGTTTCATGCTGGGAAAGAGCACTACAGATGCGATCTTTGCTTTGAGAATGTTGATGGAGAAGTACAGAGGTCAGAAGGAGTTGCATTGTGTTTTTGTAGACTAAGAGAAAGCATATGACAGGGTGTCTAGAGAGGAGTTGTGGTATTGTATGGGGAAGTCAGGAGTGTCAGAGAAGTATGTAAGAGTGGTACAGGATATGTACGAGGGTAGTGTGACAGCGGTGAGGTCTGCGGTGGGAGTGACGGATGCATTTAAGGTGGAGGTGGGGTTACATCAAGGATCAGCTCTGAGCCCTTTCTTATTTGCAATGGTGATGGACAGGTTGACAGACGAGATCAGACAGGAGTCCCGTGGACTATGATGTTTGCAGATGACATTGTGATCTGTAGTGAGAGTAGGGAACAGGTGGAGGAGACCCTGGAGAGATGGAGATATGCTCTAGAGAGAAGAGGAATGAAGGTCAGCAAGACTAAGACAGAATATATGTGTGTGAATGAGAGGGAGGATAGAGGAATGGTGAGGATGCAAGGAGTAGAGGTGGCAAAGGTGGATGAGTTTAAATACTTGAGGTCAATAGTTCAGAGTAACGGTGAGTGTTGAAGAGAGGTGAAGAAGAGAGTACAGGCAGGATGGAGTGGGTGGAGAAGAGTGTCAGGAGTGATTTATGACAGACGAGTACCAGTAAGGGTGAAAGGGAAGGTCTACAAGAGGGTAGTGAAACCAGCTATGTTGTATGGGTTGGAGATGGTGGCATTGACAAAAAGGCAGGAGTCAGAGCTAGAAGTGGCAGAGTTAAAGATGTTAAGATTTGCACTGGGTGTGACGAGGGTGGACAGGATTAGGAATAAGTATATTAGAGGGTCATCCCAGATTGGAAGGTTTGGAGACAAAGCCAGAGAGGCAAGATTACGTCGGTTTGGACATGTGCTGAGGAGGGATGCAGAGTATATTGGGAAAAAGATGCTAAGGATGAAGCTGCCAGGTAACAGGAAAAGAGGAAGGCCTAAGATAAGGTTTATGGATGTGGTGAGAGAGGACATACAGGTGGTTGGTGTGACAGAGCAAGATGCAGAGGACAGGAAGAAATGGAAACAGGTGATCTGCTGTGGCGACCCCTAACGGGAACAGCAGAAAGAAGATGATGAAGAAGCATACCTCTATGGTGGTCAAACAGGATGATGTGCTGGAATTCCTCCACATGCAGATTACCACAAACAAAATTTTGTAACATATCCTAGCCAGCTATAGGTCACTCTCCATGTCCCATAAGCTTACAATGCTTACTTGAACCTACTGGCGACACTTAGTAATGGCAGACTTTTATTATCCCTCAATAGACGGGGAATCCTACACAGCCTCAAATCTGCAGACACAGAGATTCCTGGCCATGTAAATACAAACACCCTTGACCAAATATTAAATACACCCACAAGAGGCTCTAACTTACCAGACGTCAAGCAAACAAATATGTGAAAACCCTGCACTGTCCCTATGTCTCATCTTCTCCGGTAATGTCTGACCATAAAGCTATCTCCTTCAAAATCAAAATCAACTCTATATTCCAATTAAAATTCGTAACAGTTAGGAACTATTTCAAGGCAAATTATCTTTTGTTAAGTAACAGTTTGTCAACATTTAAGGCTCCGCCAAACCCTGAAAACACAGCAGCCTATGCTGAAACTCTGTACAACCATGCAAATGGCTGCATAGAGGCTGCTGTACTTACCAGAAGTAAGCCCAGGACTAGCCCAAGAAACAAACTGCCTTGGTGACATTCCACATTAAACAGAATGTATAACAAAAGAAAAAAAATTATGGCAAAAATCAGGAAGGGTAATTCCCATAAAGATAAAAACTTTGTCATCAAACTAAATAGGCAACTAAGAGGGCTAATTTTGTCAAGCAAAGCCAGGTGAAAGATAACCATAAGGCCTTCTTTAGCTATGTCAGAAAACTCAAGGGCATCACACAGCATTGTTCTGAACTGGTGGCTAATGGTGTCATATTCACCAAGCCTGGTGATAAATCGAAACTGTTGGCAGACAAATCCATTTCAAACTTTACCCACCTTCTCACCCCTGACCATCTTCCCAAAAATACACTCAAACATTACACCTACAACTGCAACTACTGGCTGTGCACACTAAAGTCATGAACATAGCCACAATGGGCCCAAATAACATCCCAGAATGCCTCCTGAGGACCCGAAAATAGGACTTATCAGGACCCCTGGTGTCATTATTTAAATATAGTCTTAAAACAGACTTTGTGGCACATGAATGGAGAACTGTGATGGTCATCCCTCCTTCAGAAGGAAGAACCTACAACAGATCCTGGAAACTACAGATCCATTAATCTGACTAGCCTTATTTGCAAAGCTATGGAAAGAAATATCATGGAAATTATCAGCAGGGACATAGAAGACCTCCAGACAATGGATCCATCACAGTTTGGCTTTGTCAAGGGAAGGTTATGTTTACTAAATCTGGTGGACTTCTTTGAAAAGGTCACTAGGGAAATGGATGAGGGGAAAACTGTACATACTGCCTACCTAGATCTGGCTAAAGCATTTGATACAATATCTCATTTGGGCATTGTCAGCAAATGTATGGAACAAGGTACAAACCTCTTTATAACATGCTAGATAGCTAGGTGGCTCACTGATAGGACCCAGGAGGTTAGTATCGGTAAGGTCACCCTTGCAAAGAGGCCGGTCACTAGTGCTAGGCCCACACCCTTGCAAAGAGGCCAGTCACATGTGCTAGGCCCACTCCTCTTTGGCATTTACTTCTCTGATGTCAAAGACAGTATCAAAGGCATCTGGGTAACTGAGTTTGCAGATGATTTCAACAGAGCAGTCAGTGTATCCCCAAGAAGACAACACCCTTAAGGAAGGTCTAACACAGACAAACGCTTGGTGCCAAAGCCACAGCTTTTTAGAACACAATACCAAGAAATGTATTATAGTACATTTTGGGAAGTCTGTCACCATGGGTAACTACATCATCAATAAAACACCCCTAAAATTTGATTCATTGATCAGGGATCTGGGAGCTCATGTAGACAGTAACCTAACCTTCAACCAACATGTGTCCAAGGTAGTAAGAAAATCCAGTTATGTTGCATCTAGAGCCAGAGAGGTCATCATACCACTGTACTCAGCCCTCATCAGATCCATCATAGAGTATAATGCCCCCTTCGTTATGTACCTGACCAGACACATGCAGCAAATGAAATGTACATAAAGGTTCCTTACAAAAAGAATACAGGAAATAAACACAATGTGCTATTATGATTGCCTCAAAACCACGTTTCTTTACTTGGCAACATACAGATTCCTGAGAACTGATCTTTGTCTGGCAAACAAGGCATCCCTGGGCCCTGTTTTGATGAATCTTTTGCACATCCACAAAACAACATAAATTTTGCTTATGACATAAACAGGGCATGTTGGAGACTCTGATATGTTTCTCAGAGAATTCTCAGTATCTGGAACAGGCCCCCTGTTTGAAGTAGAGTCTCCCTATCCCTATTTAAGCATAACTTGGACCATTGGATGGGTAATTGGACATTTACCCATGGTCTGATGCCTATGTGTCTGATGGACAGAGGCAGCCAGTAAATCAAATTTGTGGGTCACATTTGCGCTGCACAACCAGGCTTATAACGGCCCTAGTGGTTGTTAGCCTAGTATACACCTATGATCCTATGTACTGCCCAATGTCCATAAGCTGGCTCCCGGCCCATTCTGTGTGCCCCCCCCATTTAGTTTGTTAAAACATAAAAATAATGTATTTTCATCCATCTAACACCTACCTATTACTGCTACAGGTCTCTGACCTCTTCTGCACATAGGTTACTTCTTAATTTATTATTTATGGGATCGTGCACAATACAGTTTATGAAACTGTTATGCACTGAAGAAGTAAGATGTAGAATGTGTACAACAATGCTTACAGCTATGATGTCTCTCCCCTTAATTTCCTGATATGTTCTATAAGAATTAGATGGGTCTAATTGCTGCAATTTTTGAACCATTGAACAGTGAGGTTGGACCTGTAACCATTAAGCCACTCATCATACAGCACCATATCTAAGTAGGTTCTGCAGTACTGTCAGTGACAGAGTTTTGGAATGAAACCTGGAGCTGTACGGATAAAGGAAAACAGTACTTGTCAAGACACAACAACACTTTACTTACTCAAATGCTGTCTCATAAAAGCTCTAACAGTTCATTGTTTCTTTTAGGGTTCCTCTAAAAATACTAATAGACTGTATTTTGTTCAGCAAAGACTGCATTTGTCGTGTACATCAGCTTCATTAGATCTAGGGATTCAACAGGCTAGGGTCTCTGTTTAGACATAATTGAGGAGGTGAGGTTAGCCTGTCAGGGCTCTCTGATTTGTCTTTGTCTGAGTAAAATGTTCTCTAGCTGATTAGTGCATAGTGCCTAATTTTAATGATTTAAATGATTGTGTGATTGGATGATTGAAAAAAGTCACATTTTGAGATAGATTTGAGACAGGGGGCACTCTCCAGTAGTTTAATATTGTAGTAATATGGAAACAGGGGTCTAATGGTGATCTTTGTGGCACTCTCTAATATTGTAATATTTTAGTAATATGGAAACAGGGGGTCCAATGTTGATATTTGTGGCACTCTCTCCAGTAGTGTAATATTTTAGTAGCATTAATGGCACTGAGATGTAACTTGTTGGAATGTAAGTTGTAGATCTGAAAATGTGTTCCTGCTGTTTATTACTCATTAAAATGACATTTATCATTCATATGTTTTGAAGACTTCTGTCCTCTTGGGAAGCAGTTGTGCAGTGAATTTTGAAATTTTGTGTAGCTTTCTGTTATATTTGTTTCAGAACCATATATGTACATTTCTAAAGTAGTCTGTGGCTCAACTCCTTGATTTATTCCAAACACATTTTGTTCATCTTTAAACATTTTAGATCACCTCTTATTCATATTATTGTAAGACGAAATAGATGTTAAAAGTTCATAGCTTGATATAAAACTATTTTTGAATGCTGTAACATTAAATGAAAATAATCATGTTATGTTTGCTATCCTATCAGCAGGGATATGAAAAAAAACGTAAAAATCATGTTTCTAATATGTCTGACATTATGATTATGTTCGCTAGCTGATTAGGGCATAGTGCCTATTTTAAATGATTGTGTGATTGAATGAAAAAAGTCCCATTTTCAGGCATGGAAAATGATATCTATGTAACTATCTTGTGTAGGTTAAAGATAAGAGAGAAAATTATATATGTGTAATTACCTTGTGTAGGTTTTAGATAACAGCCCCATCATCTGTAGACCAAATAATCGCAATAAATAAATAAACCTTTAGCTTAATTCCAGTCTTTGTTAGAAGCAGGTTTTGTGTAACAGAGCATTCAAAAGATTGTGTTAAGTAATAAATCACTATTCCTAAATCATTTAATTTCTAGTAAGTTGTATAAAATGTTAAATTTTTAAAGTGTATTAGCCATGTTCCAGATCAATTCTTAAGTAACAAACCTTTCAAGTTGAATATAATCCCCTTACAATATACAATACCAAATTATGCAGTTTTTGAAGCAAAAGGGGTGTGTTGTTTTTGCAGTTTATTTTGTTGGTAGGGATAGCCCCCTGAAAATGTTTCTCCACGCTAAAAATCCCTGGCATACCATCATGAAAGACTGAACCCACAATGCCTGACTGCGCACATTGCTGCATAAACTGCTGTACTTCCATGTTAAATGCAACAGAAGTAGTTTTTTTTTCTTCCTAGAAAGGCAAGTTCTCAAATAGTTCTCGCAGATTAAATATGTCACACTGAAAATTAACACAAGATGATGCAGTAGTGAAGCCACAATGTAAATAAGACACAGCTCCTCCAGAGGTAAATTATTTTAATTATCCACCAAGCTTTGCAGTTGTATGTAATTCTTTGATTTGTACATACCATGACATCATTATGTGGGTGTGGTTATAGAGAAAAAAATAGTGAAACTAAAAAGTCAAATAGCACTCTATAATCTTTATTTTTTTGAAACGTCACTTGCAACTTTATCATGAGAAGTACAACAGGAAAAAATTAATTGTAAAACAAAAGTGTACCCAACTATGACCTATATATTTTAAAAAGCTTGAGTGAACTATAAAGTTGTAACATAATAAACAGTCATAAGCAAAAAGTAAGAAGTTCATTGCCTGTATCCTTATATACCAAAAGTTAACTAAATGCTGTAGCTGAAGTAGCTAAGCTAAGAAAGAATTTGACTTGAGATTTCAGGTGGCAAAAGGATAAATATAACAGTGAAAAGGGTAGATATATAAAATGTAAGGGTGTATATCTAAACATTGAACACTGAAAAGTTCGAATACCAAACCTCAAACTTGAAAGATCAAACACCGAAAATATTGAAGCCACTGAACATCGAATTCTTTCCCAGGGAAAGAATTTGGTGGGCCGTTTCTGTGGCTTTGCTATTTCCTCCACTCTGGTGCAATCTTGGAGTTGGTATATTTAAGTAGGGGGGTGTGGGGGGCACAGCCTCCCACATTAGAAATAGTTTGTAGTGTTTGTGTGTTTCGCGTTTTGTACTACAACAGCGATTTTTTTCCCAGGGAAAAAATCGCTGTTCTCAGTCTTCGAGGTTTTCAGCTTTCATGGTTTTGGGTTCGATGTTGTAACATTTGTTGACACTTCAATGTTATGATATAGACCCAGAATGTAATTGTGTGCTTTTTTTCTATCTTAAGTGTGTTAATCATCATTTCTCCAGTTCCCTACTAAAATGTTTTCTTTTCTGACGCATACATTTTTTTAATTGGGTGAATTATTCTTATTCACAGTCTGACTCCAAGAATAATTTAAAAAGAAATCACAAATTTTAATGGATTGTCTTATCTGGTACTGGAGAATGCAGACTATTGCCACATATTGAAACGTGTTGTTCATAAGTGATTACTAGGGTAATGATCCCAAAGGAGATGTTTCTTAAGCACAGTCATTCTCTCCAAGGTGAGAATTAAACACTGTACCTTGTCTCTGTGAGGTAAACACCATTATGCCAACACCCAAGTCTTTGAATTTGTTGTTTTCCTTGTTGGCCCCTAAGGTATTTTTTTCTTGACGCAAGCTTAGGATGGGAGAACACAGCAGCCTTACTAGAGTTGATTATTGTTAGAACTGGAGCAATAAGGTGAAACCTGGCCACTAAGCACTGTGCCACGTGCAGACCTGTATTTTTGTAAGTAATGCTATTCTACATCACTTGGTTACATGCAGTTCAAAACTAGAAATGTAAGGCAGGAACTATTGGATCACCTGATCACAGTTACACTTTCAAATGAGTGTCTGAGTTTCACTTCAGGCCTGAGACCTGCAGCTGTGAAATGGGTTCTGCATCTAAAGAACAACTAAACCACATTAAGAACACTGTGTTATTGAAACTGCTGGCATTCCACAAAAGTCAACCTCTGATTTGAAGTTCAGGATGAAACACAGGAGATGTAATGCCAAGGCTTTATCTGTCAGGACACTTTACCATGTGGCAGATTTACTGTTCTAGTTAAAGCACCCATTCCAATTGACTTGTACTTTCACTGGACTAATACTCTCTGTCCATAGTATCAATTGGTGTGCAGCCTATAGTATTGCTGGTCTGTCCCCATGCCCATTGTAACAACTGGTGTGCAACCTATAGTACTGCTGGTCTGTTCCCATGCCCAAAGTATCAATTGATGTACAACCTATAGTACATCTGGTCTGTTCCCATGCCCATAGTAACAACTGGTGTACATCCTATAGTACTGCTCAGTGGAGTATTGTTCAGCTTATAATTGTACTTGTCTCTCTTCTTGTGGTGTTTCTACTGCAGATTCTTATTGTAATAATGTCTGTAAATGTAAGAAGGAAAAAAGTAACACTGAAGACTGTGTTTTCAAAAATTAATTGTCTGACAATACTTCATCATTTGGTGCGGGCGCTAATATTTCTTTTACTTGTCAGGACACTGTAGACATACATAAAAAGTAGAATGTAAAACCCCATAACATCACCACACATGTAGCTACATTGAATAGGTTCATAGGACAGCTATGGACTTATAGAATGTAAGCCCAGAATCAGAGTCTTTTAAGCAAGTACCAAAGCCTGACATGGTGTGTGTTCTTATGTAAATAACACACAATGAGGCCTAGGCCCTCTCCACCCCTGGAAGTGGTTATTTACTTAATAATATGCACCCTGGATTGCACTATTGCACTTAGAGAATGGGTGTCTGTTAAATTGTTTTGTTTTTTAATTACTAAATATATTTTTTAATATTTTTGATGAAAATAGTTCCTCCGTGTAATGTTTCACACGTGTAGTATATGTAATGGTTGTTGGAGGAAGTATTTTACATCCAGAATTTCTCCTTGATAGTAAATTACTACAGTACTTTGGTGATGTTAATGTTGGTCTCCCAAGCCTTGCATAACTTGATACGTGGCCTCCTTTCCAGAAAAGATGTACAGTCCTAATATACACAATAGGTATACAAGGATACAGTAAGTAAAGGCATTATGAATGTATGTACTCTGCACTTAATTGCAAAAGTCAAATATTAATAAATGAATAATATCTACAACTATTCTAATACAATAACAAATTATGTTTTATAGACCTCAAACCTCTCCAATTTTTAAACAAGTATGATGCAGATAGGGTATCTGACGATAAATGTAAACTGCATTAAGGTAAAAGTACAGTTAAGACAGGAAGCTTTTCTAAAAAGGTATTTCCTTACTTGTAGGTACTAAAGCTGCTGCAAAGTTTCCTGTTCAAAATAAACGCACGGCATTGATGTATATTACTAATTTGTATTCAGTATCAGTATATTCTGTTTATCATTCTTCTTCTTCTTCTTCTTTTGGCTTTTTCCCGGTTAGGGGTCGCCACAGCGGATCACCTTGTCCGCTCATGATTGGCAGTGGAGTTTTACAGTGTCGAGTTGCCAGCCCAGCACCCAGCCTTCCACAGAAGGCACACACATGCACACACTCACACCTAGGGCCAATTTAGAGTGTCCAATCCACCTACAGCATGTCTTGGGGATGTGGGAGGAAACCGGAGCACCCGGAGGAAACCCACGTGACCACAGGGAGGACATGCAGACTCTGCACAGAAGGCACCCCAGCCGAGGATCAAACCGGAGAACCTCTTGCTGTGAGGTGGCAACACTAACCGCTGCACCACTGTGGCTGCTCATATTCTGTTTATCATTAAGATGAAGAATGTGGATCGGAGTTTGGCATAATAATTAAAAAGTGTTTACCTCACAGACACAAGGTACATACTTTTATTCTGACCTTTAAAAGTAAAATTGACTAGGCTTACATGACCTACAAGGGCAGCTAGCCTAGTACTTACATATGAAATAATGAAACTAATACTGACTATAAAATAGTGCAACATTTAGTAGTATGGAAACAGGGTGTCTAATGTTGATCTTTGTGGCACTCTTCAATGGTTTAATATTTTAGTAGCTTTAATGGCACTAAGATGGAACTTGCGTGGAATGAAAGATGTAGACTTGAAAATGTGTTCCTGCTGTTTATCACTCATTAAAATGACATTTATCATTCATATGTTTTGAAGACCTTTATCCTCTCGGGAAGCAGTTGTGCAGTTAATGTTGAAATGTTGTAGAGTTTTCTGTTATATATTATTTAGAACCACACACACACACACACACACACACACACACACACACACACACACACACATATATATATATATATATATATATGTGTGTGTGTGTATGCATATATAATTTCTGAAGTAGTCCTGGCTGACCTCCTCGATTTATTCCAAACACAACAAGATGCATCATTCCTATCTGAGTAGTTAATCTTTTAACAACATTTTAGATCACCTCTTATTCATATTATTGTAAGAGAAATAGTTGATCAAAGTTCATAACTTTGATATAAAACTATTTTTAAATGCTGGAACATTAAGTGAAAATGCTGCATCAGTTTTGTTTACTATCCTGTCAGTGAGGATATGGTTTTCCTGAAAATAATAAAAAAACAAACAAATCCTATATCTAAGATGTCTAAATTATGAATACTTTAAGCTTCAGATAATTAAACATTCTGAAGAAGAGTTTAAAAAGAAAATGCGAATTTCAGAAATGTCTCTTAAAATTCAAACTCCAGTAATACAGTATGTCAGTGTGAATATTTAATAGACAAATTGAGCTTTTCACTGATCTGCGCAAACTATATGACTCGAAACAACGTCCAGGAGAATGAGTGTGTGACTGATATGACAGATGTCACTGCCAAGGCAGGCCACTGTGATAGAGTTCATGAGCACTCACTCACACAATGAAGCACCACACAGCTGCTACTCATAGTCATTGAGTTTGCCCAGTGAGGATCAGCGCAACAATGTGACAACCCAGTTCATGGTATAAATAGAAGGATTTTGGTGGAAAGGGAATGTAGAAAGAGGATAGTAGGAATCAAAGGAAAACATATGGCATGGCAGGTGGGAGGAGGATAGGCAGCCATTTTTTATGTGGAATATAGAGCCTCATTTTCAATATATCTAAAACATATGCAGAAGGGATATAGAGAGAAGAGAATGTATCAAAGGCAGACAAACATAAAATGCAGACACAGAGAGACACAGGTGCTATACACTCAAAAGATGGAGACAATAGTTGATGGACAGAGGGCAACACCCAGCCATCACTCATCTGTGTGTCTTATGTCATGCATATATCTGTTGGTGCACCACAACAGGCACCATCCACTGCAACTTATGCCAATAAATAATGGGAGGGGCTTATTCCCCCCTCTCCTAAGAAGTGGTCACAGAATCTTAGAGAAATACTTCCAGGTCATCATCAGTAGATGTCTTCTGTTTCCCTGCTAACAGGAGGTTGTACAGACAGTTGATGACCATACATCAGAGGTGTTGTATGGGAAAGGCTAAGGTGACCACTGACATTCCACAACCTCTACAACAACTGAACATAAAGAAGGACAAGAAAAGGAGGACACATTAATGCACATACATATCAAACAGATACAGGTGCAGTTATACAGTACATTGGCACACATGGCATTTACACTCTAGTGTTCTCATGTGATATCCTGTCATGTAGAGCTGTCACTCTATTACCACTGTAAACTAAAGTGTGCACATTGCAGCATGCAGGTGCACCAAGTAACAGAGCAGGAAGTATAAATGTTAAAAAAATGCCATGTCTGCCTACCTAACCTTTTCCTTCCACTGTGGAAGAAGATCAGGATGGCAGTGCCATAGGTCACTTTATCATTGATCACATTGCTCACCAGAATAGGTAATGCCCGTGGCATCACCCACCATCCTGAAAAGCTCAAGGACGGCATTAACTTTGCCCAAGGGGCCATTGTAGTACCCCAACAAATGCTCAACAAAGTCCTTATGCAGGAAGAGAAAGTGGCTATTGAATTCACCCCCATAATGCTACTTCACATTATAATTCTGTTGTCACCTGTCACTGTGTTCCTCCTGCTTGATTAAATGGTGATTGTGTCCTGCCCTCCCCCTGACCTGTATGGTTATGTCTGATCCACAGCATGGCCACTTCTTGCTCTGCCCTACATAGCCTGAGTGTGATACTGCATATATAATTTTAATCTGTGCTGTCCTTGTCATGATCCATAGCTGTGGAACAGATGCCAGATTTGTGTCAGTGTCGCAAACTGTTGTACCTGCCTCTGTACTACATGTAGTATCACTACTGTCTGCACATCTCCAACCTCTATGCCTAGCTGTACTGCAGTTGCAGACCTTGCTGGGATGATTTCCTACAGATAAACAAATAAAAAGTGTATAGGATGAAACAAGACAGATAAAACATATAGGAATTTTATTAATAGGTAAGCATTTTTGCACCCATTCAAAGGTGCTTCATCAGACCATTTAAAATCACCAAAGAAATCCTTATATAATAAAAGCTTATCTATTACATCATCAATTCAACCAATCACAGAAAAGGATCATAAATAAGTGATATTCAATGTTGAGTGCTTAATTACATTCCTAAAAACAACATAAAATTCAATCAAATGAAACGGTCAAAGCATAAACAGTCAATAAAACAAGATGAATCATAAACATATAAAAGTACAAGATATAAAGATACAAAAATGTCTAAGCATTTCATTAAAACATTCCAGGAAACTGCTCCAGGAAATTATTAAGGTCACCCAAATGTGGAGCAATATGAAACCAGGTGGATTATTAGACTACATGCAGATAAGCCCCTGGGCCTAATGCAAATGTACCTTTAAAACCATATCTACAAACACGACCAATTAGATAGATTTCACGACTGTTTTACTATGCTTCTGTTAAATATTTTAGAATTACTAAGTGATGTTTTCAGGATAATTCAGATTGGCAAAATAACTCCTCTCTTGTAGAAATATTCTGCAATCTCACCTATATTTAAAGAAAGGAAGGAAAGTAAGTTAGTTTCCTCATATAGACCTATTTCATTATTAAATGAAGATTATAAAACATTTACTTCCATTTTCACTACAAGATTAAGAGATATAGTAGATTAATTAACAGAGATCAAATAGGATTTATAGTCAATAGATTAACGTACAATAATAAGAAAAGAGAAGTAACTATCTTGGATTTGCCAAAAGGAATGAACAAGAAACTAGCCCTAATTAGAGTAGATATCGAGACAGATTTTGATTCTGTAGATTGGAACTACTTGTTTAAAACTTTAGAAGCATTTGTATTTCTAGAACAGTTTATTGGAATATTAAAAAAATGTGTAGAGACTCCAAAGTGGATGTTAAAATTGGATCTTACATTTCTCAAGGATTCACTTTATACAAAGACACAAACCAAGGGTGCCCCTTGTCCCCTCTACTAGTTGCATTAGTTTTTGAACCCTTAGTTAATAGTATAAGAAGCAATGAAAAAAACTGATGGATTCTCAATTAACAGAGTTTGTCAATCTAAATTACAACTTTTTGCAAATTATATTTTACTAACTATAGGAGATTTAAATTATTCAATTGAAGAAACAGATGAGGAAATTGTAAAGTCTGAAGAAGTATCTCTGCTGAAATTTAATAATAATAAAACTGAAACTTTAGTGCTAAATAAATTACTAGATAGAAAGTTTAAAGATAAATATAAATATAATTGGAAAGGAACATAACTAAAATATTTAGTAATAAAAATGTATCAAGATGTGAGAAAAATCATTAATAATAATTTTGAAAAAATAAAAAAATAATTGAAGAAGGGTGTTACTTCTTATTAAAAAATTAAACCATTTTTTTACTTTTGAGGATTGGTTAGTAGTTATTAAAATTACTATAATACCTGAGATTATAAATATATTGCATGCAACAGGTTTAATACCTGACAAAAATATTTTAAAGAAAATGGAAAAATGTTAACTTCATTCTTATGGTATCATAAAAAGCAGAGAACTGCTTATAGAAATCATATAAGATTATGGGAGTATGGTGGTATTAGCTTCCCAGATGTAGAATCTTCTTCTATTGCTGCAAACTTTAGCTCTATTATACTCTAGATAGAGTCAACTTACACTAGTCAATGGAAAACCATCCAGGGGTAGATTATACTAAATTCTTATAAGTTTATTAAATATGATAAATTAGAAATATGTAATAATCCTTATATCTAATTAACAAATTTTACCTTAGAAGGAAATTCATTTCAATCTTTAGACTCTGCATATATGAAATTAATTCTTCAAACAGTTAAGAAACATGTTTTTAAAAGTCCATTAATATCAAAGTGAAATTTTTTGTGCTTTCCCATTTTATACACCTCTAGATTTAAGGAAGCTCAGAACAACATCTAGGGTGACTAGAGTTTGGTTCTGGCCTGTGACTTTGTAATTAGAAAGCTTGTTCAAGAATAGCCAGGAGTCCTTCAGGTAAAATTCTGCCTTTTGGGCAATGGGATTAAAAATACTGTCAAGCAGTTAGGAGATGAACTCCGTTTTTTTTTTCCCTGGACAAGATGATGTGCCTGAAGGGGGAATTCTGAGCATTCTTGTGGAGCTTAGGGATCCCAAACAACTTTCATAGGTGGGGGTGGCTGACTTGCATGTCTAAACTGCAGATGATTTCATGATGTCAAATTAAGTCAAAGGTCTGTAGCTATGCCTTAACTTCAAACAGGTCATAAATATGACAGCCCCAATCTATCATTGTCAGTTCAGCGGTGGATGCTGAGTGACATCACCTAAACATATGATGAAAATTCCCAATAACAGATGGACCTCTAAAGAACCAGATTATGATAGGATATTAATCTCTTAAAAATGTCTGAGATGGATAAAGCAGGACAGTAGGCCTATAGGTACTACGTTGCTCTCTAGAACTTCTGTTATAAACAGGGACAAAGACTATCCTCCTCTACTTGTAAGGAAACACTCCCAGTCATGTGGAATAACTAAATAAATGCAGTATGGGCCAAACCACACAGTTCACAAATAGCCTCAGAAACTACAAATCAATGCCTTTGGTGTTAACAACAGATTCAGTTTTGCTATGCATTATAACAAAATAAACCTGCTCTTGATTAAGCATAGAAAAAGTAAAACCAGTGGCAGAAAAGAAAGTCTCATGTAGGGGATTGTCAAATTTTGATGTCATTAAAATTAATGTTTTATTTGTTTACAATTTTTGTGACATTAGTAAAATCATAACTATCTACACTCAGACATGCTGGGTAACAACACTTTCGATCACCCATCATTTCATTTACTATGTAGCAAGTTATTTTTTTCTTGCATGCAACAAGTACAGAATTTCATTGCTCCTGTTTGTTAGCTATTATCTTTTCTGACATTTGCTTCTAGCTAATTTAGAATCTTAAATAAAACCAAAACTGTAGCTTCTGGTGTGGCTGCAATAACGATAGATGCCTCGACTCGGACACACAATGCTTTTATTCACAATTAATCAAAAAAATAAAAGTACGTTAAGCGCTTTCATCTGTATCCAGACTTCATCAGAACGTACATCTAGATGTTACAACTGTCTTTATATAGCTCAGCTGATCCATATTTGGCGCCAAAACTGATAACAGTTCTAATTAAACACACATTGAACTTGCATTTAAAAAGTTAAAAGATAGATTTCCAAGAGTGGCATAAATTTCCAAGTAATAAAAATGATTTGCAAGTGTTACAAATATTGATATCATTGTTAAAATAAATGACATAATAATAAATATACATTATAAAAATGCAAATATATACAAGATGTAAAAAATGTAATATATACAAAAATGTATACAAAAATGAGAGACCAACACTAATGTCCGTGTTGACTGTCTTTCCTGTGCCCTGATAGCCTAAAATTACATTGTTTTAAACATTTTATACACTAACCAAAAATTGGTCCAGTGCTCAATAATGCCTAATACATCAATGATGATGAATACTAATATATCAGACGCTAAGTTTCCACGTATGCCTGTCTATTTTTTCAATATGAGGAAAGGTTTGATGCTAATACAATCATTTATTCCTGGAAAATTTGTAGCATCAGAAGATATCTGCCACTTACTCTCTTTCATAGCTAAAATGGCTTTGATATTTCCCCCATATGGTGACTGTTCTACCTTGTCGATAATATAAAACAAAAAATGATGATTGTCATTTGTGTTTAATATGTGACGAAACAAGGCATTTCTATTGTCTTTTGCACTGATGGCGTGCTGATGCTCATAAATACGTCTTTTGAAATGTCTTTCCGTCTTACCTATGTAGAATGCGTTGCATGCTACACAGGTGGCCATATAGATCACTAATTTTGAGTTGCAGTTGCCATTTATACTGGGTATATATGTTCGATTTATATTATCTAACCTAGTACCTCTGCATATTTTGATGAATTTGCATTGGTTGCAATGCCCACATTTTGTTGTATTCTTATTTTCTCTAGCTGTTTTTCCTTTTTTACTTTCCAATAATTTTTTGATATTAAAGCCTGTCTTATATACAATTTTCGTTTGAATACCTAATATTGACATAGACTCTTTGTTGACTACAAATTGGTTCCAATGCTCTTTTATTCATGTTTCTATATATTGCACCATAGGAGAATAGGTTAGTACACATGCCCTTGGACCATGCTCCAATGACGCATTATCACCCATAGTAATTAATGTAATGTTGTTATTACCTAACAAAGGCTTAAACTTTTTTCCCCATTCTCCTATTATGTATTTATTGATGTCATTCAATAATTTTTCAGGATATCCTCGATTGATAAACATAGTTCTAATGAAATTAATTTCTCTCAGCATAATTTCTTTTGTAGAGGACATTCGGGCTGCCCTTATGCATTGTCCTTTATAGATGTTTTTGAAAACATAATTCGGGTGGTTGCTGCCATATGCCAGATAATCATTTGAAAAAGTATCCTTTCTAAAGATACGTGATATAAAACCAGTGTCCCCATGACTTATATAAGTATCTAGGTATGCTATTCCCCCTTCTTTGATGACATGGGTGAATCTCAAAAATTCGGTGGTACTATTAATATAGCTAATAAATTTGTCTATGTCATCCAACGGACCGTCCCATAAAATAAACAGATCATCAAGAAATCTAGTATAATACTTGATGTGCTGATAAAATTCAGATTTAAAAATGTATTCCGATTCCCATTCAAGCATTACCATGTTGGCAAAAATCGGGGCACAAGATGCTCCCATGGCAACGCCTCTGGTTTGTTTAAAAAACTCATTTTCAAACTGGATGTAATTATGGTCTAGAATTAGGCCCATCATGTCGGTTATGAGACAAATTCTGTCCCAACTCATATTTGTGTGTTTTCTCAGACTATTAGAAAAATAATCCAGCCCTACATCTTTAGGAATACAAGAGAATAAATCAACCACATCAATGGTTATAAATCTTAAATCCTTTTTCCATATCTGCGGGGTAAGTTGTGCTAGAAACATCCATGAGTCCTTAATTAAATGTGGCGTGTGCTTATATACTGGTTTAACCCATCTATCTATAGCGGTACCTAAGAGAAAAGTTTTGGCTCTACTTCCTGATATGATGGGCCTAAAAGGTGGATGTTCTAAACTTTTATGCACCTTAGGAATCCCCACTATGGTTGCTAACACTGGAAATTCAACTTTTAAAAACTCATATGTTTCATTAGTAATTCTTTTATCCAACATATATTCTTCCAAGGCCAGATCAATACGCCTGTGTCCAATATTAATTTCATTGAGAGAAGTTGTTTCATAGTTCCCTGACTGATATAATATCTTATGTATCTCATTAATATAGTCCGATCGGTTGAACATAACAATGCCTCCACCCTTATCTGGTTTCATTAATCTTAGTTCCTTATTGTTAATGAATTCTGTGAGGCATTCCTGTTCTATCTTTGTTAGGTTGGATTCATTATTAGTGACTGTACCTTTAAGCTTATACATGTCACTACATACCATTTTTTCAAAGAATTGTATATTGGAATTACTAGGAGGGATGAAGGTGCTTTTCTTTTTCAATTCAGTGTGTGTTCTAAAATCCGTCCTGTTTGGATGTTGGTCAAAGTGTAGTGCTAAATTCAATCTCCTACAATATAACTTCACTTCAACAATGGTGTCAACAAGGTTGAATTTGACAGTAGGTATATACTTCATGCCCTTAGAAAACAAACTAAAAAATTCATCTGTAATCTTGTGGGTCGTGTAGTTAAATACATTGAACCCATGTTTGGTGTACAATATTTTGTCTTTATGCTCAGTGTGTAAATTACTGAATGCGTTCTCACTGTTATCTTCACTGTCAGTAGTCTTGATGTAATCTGTTGACTTCAATTCGACCCTATCTATTATGTTATAATCTTCCTCAGTTTCTCCAGGGCCCCCCCTATGTTGGAGATTGATGCTGGTAGTATATTGTCCATTTATTTCCATTTCCTGTTTTTTGTCCCATAGAAGTTTTTTGGGGGGTAAATTCTCCCTCCCTGAAAGTGTAAATCATCATTGTCCTTCCTATGTACATTTGAAAACTGTTCAACATTATGCTGTCTACTGGTATGGTGTTTCGGCCAAACATATGCCCTATTGTTTGCATATGATTCAACATCACGTATTAATTTCCTTTCCTTCCTTTGATATATAACAGTAGCTTTTCTATCTGCTTCAATGTATTGCTTGTCATATAATTCATTCCACTGACTGAAAGAACTGTCATTCAGAATCTCAACATTAATCTTGTCCACTTCAGAAATTAAACTGGACAACTTTTCATCATTTTTTTGTAACAAAACCTTAAGGTAATCAAACCCAAAACTGTCAAATAACTTGTTAAAATCAACAATAGTATCATCATTGATGTCATGTCCCATTGGTAGTTTGAAAAACCTAATGCCTTTGGGCACTACATGTAACATTAAACATTTGCTAAAATATGCATTCTCAATTTTGATATTTTTAATGGCAATAAGTTTTTTGCCAAGCAGATATATTTTGTCCTTAATATTATTTTTTGAAACATATTCTGTTTCTCTATTGGCTCTACCATTGTTGCTAATATCTTGTTTATTGTATCTATCAAAATTGTAGTCATCAGTTAGAAATCTATCAAGATAACAATTGTTATTAATACTGTTAACTCTGTTCATTTTGTCAGTTAAGTTACTACGTACTGATTTTTTAACATAAGGACTGGATGATAAGTCAGTACCTTTAATTTTGTCCATATGTGTTTTTGCACTTGCTGCATAAGTCCTAATCGGTGGCGCCCTTTTGGGACGAGCACCTAAACGCTCGGTTTCGTCTCTTAGTTGAAAGAGGCTGAAATCAAAAGTAAAGTCTTCGGAAAGGGACTTGCTGTTCCGTTCCCTCCTCATATCGTCTCCTCGTTGTTTGGTGAGTCTCAGCGTATCATCTGCTGGGCTTCCTTGCCCATTTGGTATCGTTATTTGCGTGCTCGCATCTATCCCTGGTTTTTTGTTTAGATTTTTGTATACATTTTTGTATATATTACATTTTTTACATCTTGTATATATTTGCATTTTTATAATGTATATTTATTCTTATGTCATTTATTTTAACAATGATATCAATATTTGTAACACTTGCAAATCATTTTTATTATTTGGAAATTTATGCCACTCTTGGAAATCTATCTTTTAACTTTTTAAATGCAAGTTCAATGTGCGTTTAATTAGAACTGTTATCAGTTTTGGCGCCAAAAATGGATCAGCTGAGCTATATAAAGACAGTTGTAACATCTAGATGTACGTTCTGATGAAGTCTGGATACAGATGAAAGCGCTTAACGTACTTTTATTTTTTTTGATTAATTGTGAATAAAAGCATTGTGTGTCCGAGTCGAGGCATCTATCGTTATTACAGCCACACCAGAAGCTACAGTTTTGGTTTTATTTAAGTTGTCGGTACTTGTGGACAGTCATTGTCAGCAGCTTCAGGTATGGAGAACAACGAAGGCACTCAGGCTTTATTGGACCAGGGCGAATTAGCTTCCATCCGCACTGAAATCAGCGCACTCAAAGAGGAAGTGACAAGGCTTATGGAGCTGGTAGGACGCTCCATTGCAATTGGCAGCATCGAAACAAAAGGAACATTGCGGTGCAGACAAACCTCTTGTTCAACAAGTGAGGAACGAATGGACAGAAATGAACTTACAATCTCCTCGACTGCACTAAGGATAGATGCGAGCACGCAAATAGCGATACCAAATGGGCAAGGAAGCCCAGCGGATGATACGCTGAGACTCACCAAACAACGAGGAGATGATATGAGGAGGGAACGGAACAGCAAGTCCCTTTCCGAAGACTTTACTTTTGATTTCAGTCTCTTTCAACTAAGAGACGAAACTGAGCGTTTAGGTGCTCATCCCAAAAGGGCGCCACCGATTAGGACTTATGCAGCAAGTGCAAAAACACATATGGACAAAATTAAAGGTACTGACTTATCATCCAGTCCTTATGTTATAAAATCAGTACATAGTAACTTACCTGATAAAATGAACAGAGTTAACAGTATTAATAACAATTGTTATCTTGATAGATTTCTAACTGATGATTACAATTTTGATAGATACAATAAACAAGATGTTAGCAACAATGGTAGAGCCAATAGAGAAACAGAATATGTTTCAAAAAATAACATTAAGGACAAAATATATCTGCTTGGCAAAAAACTTATTGCCATTAAAAATATCAAAATTGAGAATGCATATTTTAGCAAATGTTTAATGTTACATGTAGTGCCCAAAGGCATTAGGTTTTTCAAACTACCAATGGGACAGGACATCAATGATGATACTATTGTTGATTTTAATAAGTTATTTGACAGTTTTGGGTTTGATTACCTTAAGGTTTTGTTACAAAAAAATGATGAAAAGTTGTCCAGTTTAATTTCTGAAGTGGACAAGATTAATGTAGAGATTCTGAATGACAGTTCTTTCAGTCAGTGGAATGAATTATATGACAAGCAATACATTGAAGCAGATAGAAAAGCTACTGTTATATATCAAAGGAAGGAAAGGAAATTAATACGTGATGTTGAATCATATGCAAACAATAGGACATATGTTTGGCCGAAACACCATACCAGTAGACAGCATAATGTTGAACAGTTTTCAAATGTACATAGGAAGGACAATGATGATTTACACTTTCAGGGAGGGAGAATTTACCCCCCAAAAAACTTCTATGGGACAAAAAACAGGAAATGGAAATAAATGGACAATATACTACCAGCATCAATCTCCAACATAGGGGGGGGGCCTGGAGAAACTGAGGAAGATTACAACCAAATAGATAGGGTCGAATTGAAGTCAACAGATTAAATCAAGACTACTGACAGTGAAGATAACAGTGAGAACGCATTCAGTAATTTACACACTGAGCATAAAAACAAAATATTGTACACCAAACATGGGTTCAATGTATTTAACTACACGACCCACAAAATTACAGATGAATTTTTTAGTTTGTTTTCTAAGGGCATGAAGTATATACCTACTGTCACATTCAATCTTGTTGACACCATTGTTGAAGTGAAGTTATATTGTAGGAGATTGAATTTAACACTACACTTTGACCAACATCCAGACAGGATGGATTTTAGAACACACACTGAATTGAAAAAGAAAAGCACCTTCATCCCTCCTAGTAATTCTAATATACAATATTTTGAAAAAATGGCATGCAGTGACATGTACAAGCTTAAAGGAACAGTCACTAATAATGAATCCAACCTAACAAAGATAGAACAGGAATGCCTCACAGAATTCATTAACAATAAGGAACTAAGATTAATGAAACCAGATAAGGGTGGAGGCATAGTTATGTTCAACCGTTCGGACTATATTAATGAGATATATAAGATATTATATCAGTCAGGGAACTATGAAACAACTTCTCTCAATTAAATTAATATTGGACATAGGCGTATTGATCTGGCCTTGGAAGAATATATGTTGGATAAAAGAATTACTAATGAAACATATGAGTTTTTAAAAGTTGAATTTCCAGTGTTAGCAACCATAGTGGGGATTCCTAAGGTGCATAAAAGTTTAGAACATCCACCTTTTAGGCCCATCATATCAGGAAGTAGAGCCAAAACTTTTCCCTTAGGTACCGCTATAGATAGATGGGTTAAACCAGTATATAAGCACACGCCACATTTAATTAAGGACTCATGGATGTTTCTAGCACAACTTACTCCGCAGATATGGAAAAAGGATTTAAGATTTATAACCATTGATGTGGTTGATTTCTTCTCTTGTATTCCTAAAGATGTAGGGCTGGATTATTTTTCTAATAGTCTGAGAAAACATACAAATATGAGTTGGGACAGAATTTGTCTCATAACCGACATGATGGGCCTAATTCTAGACCATAATTACATCCAGTTTGAAAACGAGTTTTTTAAACAAACCAGAGGCGTTGCCATGGGAGCATCTTGTGCCCCAGTTTTTGCCAACATGGTAATGCTTGAATGGGAATCGGAATACATTTTTAAATCTGAATTTTATCAGCACATCAAGTATTATACTAGATTTCTTGATGATCTATTTATTTTATGGGACGGTCCGTTGGATGACATAGACAAATTTATTAGCTATATCAATAGTACCACCACATTTTTGAGATTCACCCATGTCAGCAAAGAAGGGGGAATAGCATATCTAGATACTTATATAAGTCATGGGGACACTGGTTTTATATCACGTATCTTTAGAAAGGATACTTTTTGTAACGATTATCTGGCATATGGCAGCAACCACCCGAATTATGTTTTCAAAAACATCTATAAAGGACAATGCATAAGGGCAGCCCGAATGTCCTCTACTAAAGAAATTATGCTGAGAGAAATTGATTTCATTAGAACTATGTTTATCAATCGAGGATATCCTGAAAAATTATTGAATGACATCAATAAATACATAATAGGAGAATGGGGAAAAAAGTTTAAGCCTTTGTTAGGTAATAACAACATTACATTAATTACTATGGGTGATAATGCGTCATTGGAGCATGGTCCAAGGGCATGTGTACTAACCTATTCTCCTATGGTGCAATATATAGAAACATGCATAAAAGAGCGTTGGAACCAATTTGTAGTCAACAAAGAGTCTATGTCAATATTAGGTATTCAAACGAAAATTGTATATAAGACAGGCTTTAACATCAAAAAATTATTGGAAAGTAAAAAAGGAAAAACAGTTAGAGAAAATAAGAATACAACAAAATGTGGGCATTATAACCAATGCAAATTCATCAAAATATGCAGAGGTACTAGGTTAGATAATATAAATCGAACATATATACCCAGTATAAATGGTAACTGCAACTCAAAATTAGTGATCTATATGGCCACCTGTGTAGCATGCAACGCATTCTACATAGGTAAGACGGAAAGACATTTCAAAAGACGTATTTATGAGCATCAGCACGCCATCAGTGCAAAAGACAATAGAAATGCCTTATTTCGTCACATATTAAACACAAATGACAATCATCATTTTTTGTTTTATATTATTAACAAGGTAGAACAGTCACCATATGGGGGAAATATCAAAGCCATTTTAGCTATGAAAGAGAGTAAGTGGCAGATATCTTCTGATGCTACCAATTTTCCAGGAATAAATGATTGTATTAGCATCAAACCTTTCCTCATATTGAATAAATAGACAGGCATACGTGGAAACTTAGTGTCTGACATATTAGTATTCATCATCATTGATGTATTAGGCATTATTGAGCACTGGAGCAATTTTTGGTTAGTGTATAAAATGTTTAAAACAATGTAATTTTAGGCTATCAGGGCACAGGAAAGACAGTCAACATGAACATTAGTGTTAGTCTCTCATTTTTGTATACATTTTTGTATACATTTTTGTATATACTACATTTTTTACATCTTGTACATATTTGCATTTTTATAATGTATATTTATTATTATGTCATTTATTTTAACAATGATATCAATCTGTAACACTTGCAAATTATTTTTATTATTTGGAAATTTATGCCACTTTTGGAAATCTATCTTTTAACTTTTTAAATGCAAGTTTAATGTACGTTTAATTAGAACTGTTATCAGTTTTGGCGCCAAAAATGGATCAGCTGAGCTATATAAAGACAGTTGTAACATCTAGATGTACGTTCTGATGAAGTCTGGATACAGATGAAAGCGCTTAACGTACTTTTATTTTTTTGATTATCTGTGAATAAAAGCATTGTGTGTCCGAGTCGAGGCATCTATCGTTATTACAGCCACACCAGAAGCTACAGTTTTGGTTTTATTTAAGTTGTCGGTACTTGTGGATAATTTAGAATCTTGCCATGTACATTCAAATTTGTTTTTACAATACTTTCAGTGATGTCTGTTTCTCATTTTAACAAGATTTAAGAGTTCACAGTCAATCCAAGCAATAGCTTGCTTGTTAATCTTCTTCTCTTTCGGCTGTTCCTGTTAGGGGTCGCCACAGCGGATCATCTGTTTCCATTTCTTCCTGTCCTGTGCATCTTGCTCTCTCACACCAACCACCTGTATGTCTTCTGTCACTACATCCACAAACCTTATCTTAGGCCTTCCTCTTTTCCTCTTACCTGGCAGCTCCATCCTTAGCATCCTTTCCCAATATACCCAGCATCCCTCCTCAGCACATGTCCAAACCAACGCAATCTCGCCTCTCTGGCTTTGTCTCCAAACCATCCAACTTGAGCTGACCCTCTAGTATACTGATTCCTAATCCTGTTCATCTTTGTCACACCCAGTGCAAATCTTAAGATCTTTAACTCTGCCACTTCTAGCTCTGACTCCTGCCTTTTTGTCAATGCCACCATCTCCAACCCATACAACATAGCTGGTTTCACTACCCTCTTGTAGACCTTCTCTTTCACTCTTACTGGTACCCTTCTGTCACAAATCACTCCTAACACTCTTCTCCACCCATTCCACACTGCCTGTACTCTCTTCTTCATCTCTCTTCCACACTCATCATTACTCTGAATTGTTGATCCCAAGTACTTATACTCATCCACCGTCTCTAACTCTACTCCCTGCATCCTCACCATTACTCTATCCTTCCTCTCATTCACACACATATATTCTGTCTTAGTCCTGCTGACCTTCATTCCTCTCCTCTCCAGAGCATATCTCCACCTCTCCAGGGTCTCCTCAACCTGGTCCCTACTCTCATTATAGATCACAATGTCATCTGCAAACATCATAGTCCATGGGGCCTCCTGTCTGATCTCGTCTGTCAACCTGTCCATCACCATTGCAAATGAGAAAGGGCTCAGAGCTGATCCTTGATGTAATCCCACCTTAAATGCATCTGTCACTCCCACTGCAGACTTCATCACTGTCACACTACCCTCATACATATCCTGTACCACTCTTGCATACTTCTCTGCCACTCCTGACTTCCTCATACAATACAACAACTCCTCTCTAGGCACTCTATCATATGCTTTCTCCAAGTGCAACTCCTTCTGACCTTCTCTATATTTCAACAGCACACTCAGAGCAAACATGGCATCTGTAGTGCTCTTTCCTGGCATGAAACCATACTGCTGATCATTAATCACCACCTCCCTTCTTAACCTAGCTTCCACTACTCTTTCCCATAACTTCAAGCTGTGACTGATGATCAGTTTTATCCCCCTGTAGTTACTACAGCTCTGCACATCACCCTTATTCTTAAAATTAGGTACCAAAACACTTTTTCTCCACTCCTCAGGCATCCTCTGACTTTCCAAGATTTCATTAAACAATCTGGTTAAAAACTTCACTGACATTTCAACTAAACACCTCCATGCTTCCACAGGTATGTCATCTGGACCAACAGCCTTTTCAGTCTTCATCCTCTTCATAGCTGTCGTTACTTCCTCATTGCTAATCTGTTTCACTTCCTGATTCACTATCCCCACATCATCCAAACTTCTCTCTCTCTCATTCTCTTCATTCATCAGCCCCTTAAGTACTCTTTCCATCCACTCAACACACTCTCCTCACTTGTGAGTACGTTTCCCTCATTATCCTTTATCACCCTTACCTGTTGCACATCTTTCCCAGCTCGGTCCCTCTGTCCAGCCAATTGGTACAGGTCCTTTTCTCCCTCTTTATTGTCCAGCCTTTCATATAACTCTCCATATGCCTTATCCTTAGCCTTCGCCGCCTCTCTCTTTGCCATGCGTCTCATCTCCTTATACTCATGTCTACTTTCTTCATCTGTCTGACAATTCCACTTCTTCTTTGCCAGTCTCTTCCTCTGTATAATCTCCTGTACTTCCTAATTCCACCACCAGGCCTCCTTGTCCTCTTTCCTCTGTCCAGATGTCACACCAAGCACCTTTCTAGCTGTCTCTCTTACCATCTCTGCTGTAGTTACCCAACCATTCAGTAACTCTTCACTGCCCCCCAGTGCCTGTTTCAACTCTTCCCTGAACTCCACCTCACAATCACCCTTTTTCATCTTCCGCCATTTGATCCTTGGCACTGCTTTCACACTTGTCTTCCTCTTCTTGATCACCAACGTCATCCTATAGACAGACTCTATGCTGTCTAACTACACTTTCCCCTGTGACCACTTTACAGTCTCCAATCTCCTTCAGACTGGCCCTCCTGCATAGGATATAATCCATCTGTATGCATCTTCCTCCACTCTTGTATATTACCCTATGCTGCTCCCTCTTCTTAAAATACATATTCACCACAGCCATGTCCATCCTTTTCGCAAAATCCACTACCATTTGACCTTCTGCATTCCTCTCTTTAACACCATACCTGCCCATAACTTCCTCATCCCCTCTGTTCCCTTCACCAACATGCCCATTGAAGTCCACTCCAATCACCAATCTATCACCCTTGGGTGCACTCACCACCACTTCATCCTACTCACTCCAAAATTTTTCTTTCTCATCCATTGCACACCCAACTTGCAGAGCGTATGCACTAACAACATTCATTATTACACCATCAATTTCCAGCTTCATAAACATCACTCTATTCGACACTCATTTCACCTCCAAAACACTCTTGGCATACTGTTCCTTCAGGATAACCCCTACCCCATTTCTCATCCCATTCACACCATGATAGAACAATTTGAACTCATCTCTTATACACCTGGCCTTACGTCCCTTCCCTTTGGTCTCCTGCACACACAATATATCAGCCTTCCTTCTCTCCATCATATCAGCTAGCTCTCTCCCTATACCAGTCATACTGCCAACATTCAAAGTTCCTACCCTCACTACTACACTCCTAACCCTCCTCCTCTCTTTCTGCTTTTGGCCATGCATTCCCCCTCTTCTTCTCTTTTGGCCAACAGTAGCCCAATTTCCGCCAGCACCCTGTTGGCTAACAGTACTGGTGGAGGTCGTTGTTAACCCGGTCCTTGACTGATCTGGTATAGAAATCTGTATTGTTGCTTGCATATGTTATTTGGCAGAGGTTCGCCCTTCCTGATGTAACCCTCCACATTTATCCAAGATTGGGACCGGCACAAAGAAATGCACTGGCTTGTGCATCCCCAGTGGCTGGGTTAGTTTGCTTGTTAATACCCATTGTAATTTTTAGTAGGGCATAGTAATTAAAATATTAGTACTGAAAGACTATGATTTTATGTTTATTTCTACAGTAATGTAATATTCAGTCCCAAGCAATGATATTAATTTCTTAAAAATGTTTGAGATGGGTAAAGCAGGACAATGGGCCTATAGGAAGAAATTTGCTGTCTAGAACCTCTGTTATATACAAGGACAAAGACAATCACCTTCAGCTTGTAAGGAAACACTCTCAGTCTTGTGGAATAATTAAACGTGAGAAAAAAAAATTATCATCAATATATCCTTATTGGATTTTTATGTTATATTCAGTTGTGGTATTTATAGAACTAGTTGCTTTCTGTTGTAAATACCCTTCACATTCCTGGGCTATGCCTGCTAATGGTCCATTGGGATCAGTGCACTACTCAAGTGAACAAATATAAATAAATAATAATAAAATTGTTCAGTTTGGATCTTTTATCATTAGTTAATGAGTGTAAGTTTTTTTGTTATACATTGAAAAACTGCAAAACGTAATAAAAAGAAATTTGACAAATAATTAAGACTAGTCAAATAATTCCACACGTCATTGGCATTTTCTTAAAGAATGGGAATTCTTTTAAGATAATTGAGAACATCAGAATATAATATATTGCTGTTAAGAGCTGCTGACACATGATTGCTAATTCCTTTAAGGTTATCTGAAAAATGTAACAAACTAAAATATTTTGTAGTTAACACCCAGTCTAGTACTGAACAGCAGTCAGTACTGAATAGCTAGAAGGATTGCTAACATTCTGACTTAAACTTACTGTGGCAAATTATTGCAAAATCACAGGTCCAGGTTCAAGACAATTATGGTTAAAATCTCTTTTGTACAACCAGTTGGCAGTAATACAAGTAAGTCATTTAATAAACTTTACATACTCCATACTGGTATCAACAGCCTTCAAAACAAAACATTAGTAGAGAATGATTTATTAGTACTTTAAAACATTGATATTATATAGCGAACATTATACAGTAAAAGATCATTAGTATTCCAAAATCTGTACGCTGATTGGACAGGCCAACTAACATGCCAGTTGTAAAATGTGCATATACCAATAGAAAAATGCCTAGCCGCTGAAGTACCATTGATTGGCCAGACTTTCAACTGGTATATCCTGGGAGACAAAGCAAAATATGAAAAAATCTAAAGAAACAGAAACATACTTTATTTTCTTTGTATTTTTGTACTATCACAATTAAAACCTCAATTTATTTTAAAAAGTGAAAAAAAAAAAAAAAAAAAAACAACAACAGCGGTTCTGTTTTCTTCATTGCTTCTCCGGCACTGCACTGATGTACTATGCAAACATGGGAAATTAATTCCCATATGCATAGCAGTACATCAGTAAACAAGCAGGAATGCAGAAGAAGACTGAAGTACTGCTATAAAAAACACTATTTAAGAAAGGTAAGCCATTTCTTTCTTAAATAATGTCATTGTATAACAGCAATAATCCATTCCTGTGTGTAGGCATCTCAGGATTTACCCACAGTTGGCTTTGTTTAATCACCAACGCTTTGCCTTCATCAGCAAGCTACACCATTCATGGGTAAATCCTGATATACCCACACCCAGTCATGGATTTCATACTTCAAATCCTTTTTTTTGTTAAGAAAACCATGCTATGGGATATTATATATATAGATATATATATATATATATATATATATGTGTGTGTGTGTGTGTGTGTGTGTGTGTGTGTGTTTGTAGATTCACTTTAGAACATTGAAAGCCCATAACATGGAAATTCAAATGATTGAGATCAAAATCTTGAAAATTCAAAACACTGAAAACTCAAAACATTGAATCCCATAACACTGAACATATACAGAAAACCAACATTTAATATATGACAGCACAGCTACATGCAGAAACAAATAAAAACAAACCGTATTATACTTCTCCAGCTATAAGACCCCCTGCACCCACCATGTGAGGTGCTGTGCCCCCACACCCCTTGCTACTTAAATATATGAACTCTTATAGTTGAAGAAGTGTAATATGGTTTATTTTTTGTTTCTGTATGTAGTAGTGCTGGAATATAGTACATGCTGATTTCCTATGTATTTTCAGTGTTATGGGATTCAATGTTTTGAATTTTCAAGATTTTGGTCTCAATGTTTTGAATTTCAGTGTTATGGGCTTTCTGTGTTCTAAAGTGAATCCAGTGGTTTCAATGTTTTGAATTTCAGTGTTATGGGTTTTCAATGTTCTAAAGTGACTCCATATATATACATCTATATCTACACACACACACACACACACACACACACACACACACACACACACACACACACACACACAAACAATAAGGTAGCTTATTGTTTAACTGAAGACCTAGATTCAGTCAGGTTATGCAAGTCAAATTCATTTTGATGACTCCAAATCAGAAATTAAACAGATCTAGCTTATACTCTAGCGCACACACCCTGTGTATTGATTGAAGAGCAAATAAGAGTAACTACAAAAATATATATATAAAAAAGCCATTAACTTTCTCAAAATAGAATGTCATGCATTTCAATACACATTTGTTTCCTGTATTCTTAAACATGATTATGGATTCAAAAATTCTATTGTAGGGCACTATCATGTGATACAACAGCAAAAGTTTTTAGTCATTGTTCATGCTTAAAAATGATATAATTTATAACTGGCAAATGGATTTTTAAGTTGCTCAGCAACTATCATTCCAATCCCATTTATTATTTCACACTGTCTCAAGCGTCCTAGTACCAGGTGTGATTTGTCACTCATTGGGTCTATACTTTGCAACAAAAGTTAACCCATTATCACACATATGTGAAAACTGGTAGAGTGGAAGGTAAGTAACTAGAAGTCATCTAGATGTATGCAGGCTTGCCAGATATCTTGTTAATCTTTTGCTCATTTGTTAATTCCTCATTTGCACTTTTGCAGTGGGAGTTAAAAAATATCATTTACACCCACATCCATGCAGTCACTTTATGTTATCTATTGGCACCCTCTTCCATTTGCTCTGGGGTTGAACCCCCCATCTCTCACATTGTCTTTGCAAATGCTTTTCTTCATGCTAAGGAATATGTAGTGATCATTACTTTGCTGTCACTCTTAACCAAGTTGAACATAAGTTGCTGTGTATTCCTGGTTGCCCAGCAACACCGACAGATGCGCTGCTCATATTCCAGTAGGCTAAACATATACATTAGGCATTTTCACAATATATATTTTTATTTCTCTTTAATGGACACGCAGTCAATATGCAAAATTATCCCTTACAGTGGTAATGAATGGGATGTTTAAGATAATATTTGTATATAGCAGTGTGAGGTGATTTTAACCTCCATATTTAACCAAGACAGTATAGGGAAAATATTATCTGTTGTGTATAACAGATTACTAATGTCAAATTAGTAAGGTTAGTATGATTTTGTTAGATGTAACTGTTGTTGAAATTAAGTTTATGTATACCTCCCTATGTGCAGTAGAAAACCCCATGAGTAATGCCTCAAAATCTGCTAATAAATTAATATGGTGCTTTGTAATACATTATAAAGGTAAATGTCAAATCAATATCCACAGTGATCTTGCTGTACTAAAGAAGAATAAACTAGTTCTTTCAATGCTGAGTGACTCACTGATACTACACTCTGGATATGCAAACTGCTATGCATAACCCTTGCTTACTGTACTGAGGTAAGCAGAAAAGAACTGAACATCTTGGAAACATTATAGAGCCCTGTAAACACCTAAATCATTGGAGGGATTGGTAACCATAGATACAGGGCCTACTCTGTCTTTGTCTGTTTCCTAACATGGAGGCACTTGTCACATTGTCAGTAACTGCAGTGCCTATAAAATAAAGGGAGCAACATTAAAATAAGTTAGTGATACCGAATAGCATTTCACATAATGAGGAAACTACAGCTTTCTAGTATCAGACTCCAAAAAAAGTATTTTTAATAACATTATAGCTAGTTGTGTTTTACAGAAATATTTTAGCATATTTTTCTGTTGATGGATATCATCTTCCACAGACTACATACAGTGCTATAGTTTCTATGTCATTGATGCAGTTATTACATTGGTTATCATTGGATGAATTTAACATATTTTGTTTTCACATAAATTTTTTTATGCATTTCTGTATCCTTTTTCACTTTATATGGTAGTTACTGGTATTACATGATGTTATAATTTATGTATTTAATAGTTCTAGGATGACTATAACCACAGATTTACTGGTTCACACCATGCCCATGTTTTATATTTACTTCAGGACTCGTCTTATGCATACGTTGTTTTCATAGCCTATATTTTTACTGTGTTAACTAAACTGCTAACTATAAAATGCCATAGGTCTGGATTGTATATGGTTGTCATGTGATGTGTGAATTTTAAGTAAGCGATAATGCTGACTGGATATGCACCATACTGAGATATTGGCAGCCCTAGTGTAGTTACGATAGTCAGCAAATCAAATTGCTTTTCCAATCACAGCTATGTCAATATTCAACCCACAGAGCTCTCCCAGGAGTGCCCTGTCTGTAATATACATATCCACTCTCCTCTTTGTTTATTTCCTTTAAGAAAATGGAATATGTACTCATTTAAATTTCAGTAATCAAGCCCTATGTTAATTTTTACTTCTAACTTCTATAAGAATCAGGAGTTTACATGATAATAAAAAGCTTGTGGTGAAACTGCTAGTTTAATTTTCGCATTAGTACTCAACAGCAAAGTGCTACAGCAGTTAGTTTTGGTTATCTGTATTTATAGAAGTTTGCACAGTTTATATTTATTATGGTCTGGTATAACACATATGAATAAATGACACAGCTGTCACATATGATTAAAGTATATATTTTTACTGTTGCACCAGTAATTTTGATATAGAATTAAACACCAGTTCTGATAGTCATAATTTATACCATATAAACTGAAATAGTTGTGCCCTAACCATTTCTCACTCTGCTGTCTTATTCATCCTGCAGTAAAGTTATAACTAGTACTATATAACTAATGACAGCAAAAAACCTTTTCATAGAATAATATTCCACAAACATTACTAGCATTTGAGTTATGTAAATTTAATACAGCATTCCACAAGAGCAAAAAATACAGCTTTATACTTGCAGTTAAGCTCCACAAAACATCCCATAAAGTTGTCATTTAAGCTACTGTAACAGCAATATATTTTCATCTTTGGACACAAAGCCCTACTTTGAACATTTACTAACTTCATCTGGTTCAGAAAGTAACCATGTCTGTACCATAAAAGATCTGCAAGTAGGAATGTATAAAAAATTGCAGAGCCATTAAACGTGTTTTGAGTACCTGGAGTGGATCATTCTAGAAATGTATGGATAGCTGAAACTGTCAGTGACATCTTCTTCATCATCATCACACATTTCCACAGACTGTAGATTGATAGTAACCACAATAAATACATTACCGGAGTCCTGCTATGAGACCCATATTGTTGTTTTTCTTTCGGCTTTTCCCGGTTAGGAGTCGCCACAGTGGAACTCCGGTCCGCTAATGATTAGCAGTAGATTTCTATGGTGCCGAGGTGCCAGCCTGACGCCCAACCTTCAACGAAGGCATGCCCATTCACTCATGTCTTTCGAATGCCACTCGACTGCGGGGAGGACATACAGACTCCACACAGAAGGCACTCCAGCCAAGAATTGAACGGGAGTACCTCTTGCTGTGAGGCGACAATGCTACCGCTGCACCACCGTGGCTTGTAAAAGCAGGAATTATGAAGATGAACCTCAGATCTCTAAAGTGAAATTCTCAAAACAGTATAAAAAGCCCAAAGAAGTGAATAAGTGATGCTGCTGATTTTCTACGTATTTGATCAGGTATGATTCAGGATGTTTTATGGCACTTTCTCATAGTAGTTTTGTATCAGTTCCCAGACATAAATAGTAGGGAAACACACGCTTTACAGATATTTGTAAACAGTACTTGCATCAGTGAGAATATTCAGGGGGTCACAGGTTCATAGTTAAGTACTAGGCTAGCTGCCCTTGTGGGCTATTTTAAGCCTAGCCAATTTTCATCAGTGGTGAGACTCAAACCCAGTAACTGGTGTCTGTGAGGTAAACACCTTAACCCTTATGCCATCCTCCAACCATCATAGCTGTTTTTTTTTAGGTTTAGGACTGCTATACTCGTGTTTTACATGTTTACAATAGAG
Source organism: Protopterus annectens (assembly GCF_019279795.1). Classification (NCBI taxonomy): domain Eukaryota; kingdom Metazoa; phylum Chordata; order Ceratodontiformes; family Protopteridae; genus Protopterus; species Protopterus annectens. Next base: position 152,406,591 of record NC_056725.1, on the reverse strand, counting down.
GCAACTGTTACTTCTTAGTGAATACCAGCATTTGCAAGTACTAGAGGATGCATTTCAGAGCATCAGATGCAGGTTCACTGGCAATATCAATCAAGACAATGCTAGGAACATTTCCCATGGCACACAGACACATGATGTACCTAAATTTGGAATCTGTACTGTGATAATTAAAGTCAAAGTCAAAGTAAACTTTATTGTCCTTATTGTGCAGCCTAAATGAAATTCGAGTATCAACTCACCAGAGAGTACATAGGAAGCAAGGGTAACAAGAACAACAATATAACATTTCAATTAAAAAATTAAAAAAGATGTTCAATACAAGACCCACAGAAGGATAAATAAACCAATAACAGCAAAAAAACACAAGCCCCTCAAAAAGTCATAAAAAGAATACTGTACATAGCAGCATGACAGAGTAGGATTGCACATGTTATGATTAGGGTTACCACCTGTCCCACTTTGCGAGGGACAATCTCTCTTTGGGCAGTTGTGTCCTGCAAAAAAACTGTAAAAATGGCAGTGTCCTGAGATTTTAGGACAAAAATATTTCCTATATTTTATGTAATAGTTGCATAAAACAGTTATTCTGTATCTGAAACACCTAAATGTTATAAGAAACAGAATAAGCAACTAAAATGCTACAAGAATAAGCTTTTATTTAGGCAAAAAAGTGAAGTTCTGTCCTTTGTACTGGCCATAGGTATGTTTTAGCCTGCAAAATCTGATGTTTGTACCAAAAATGTCCCACTTTGGGCATTTGAAAAGGTGGCAACCCTAGTTATGATTATCCTTCTTGGTTCATCTGCATCAGACAAATAGCAGGCAATCGCACATGAATAAGAAAATATATTGCTACATCAAAGAATAAAAAAAGATACTGCACACTTTTTAGCTGAGCTACATATTGTGAATGATTAATGACTAAATAGTTGGTGGCTGGCATCAGAGTTTATAAGTCTCAACACTGTTGGGTAGAAGCTGTTTAAGTAGCTGATGGTCCTGCAGCGGATACTCTGATATCTCTTTCCCAAAGACAGTTGTGTAAACCAGCCATGTGCAGGGTGAGAGGGGTCACAAATTATTTTAAATGCACATTTAGTGCTTCTTGCTGTAAAGAGATCCTGGATTGATGATAAGTTGGTACCCATGAGTTTTTTTGTCAACTCACACCACTCTCTGTAGCTTCTTTCTTTCTGCTATTGTACTGTTCCCAAACCAAACTGTGAAGTTAGTAGTGAGAATGCTCTCAACTGCTCCTCTGTAGAATGAAGTGAGAACAGTAGGTGTGTGTGTGTGTGTGTGTGTGTGTGGGGCTTTGCTTTTTTGAGCCTTCTGAGAAAGTGGAGACATTGGTCTGCTTTTGTGACCAACTGTTCTTTGTTCATGTTCCAAGAAAGATCCTCCGAAATGTGCACCCCTAAAAACTTTGTAGGTTTGACCCTTTCCACATCTTCACTATTTATCATGAAGGGTGAGTGTGTTGTTGGACCAAGCCTGAAAATGTTGTTTACTTAAAATGCTGACTGTTTATTATTTCTTACATGATTAAACTAAATGTAACAGGACTCTACCAAATGAATACAGATAATTAAGCTTCAGACAGTAAAAGAATAGTGTACTGTGATAAATCTTGGATGCTTCAGGGGTGTCTGCGTGTGTGTGTACTGGGAAAGGCCACTTTTGTACAACACGCTACTGTTTTGGTATCTAAGAGAGGCCCAATGATATTTCTGTGTTGGAAAGAGAGAGAGAGAGAGAGAGAGAGAGAGAGAGAGGAAGAAAGGTTCACTAAGCCGGAGTCTGAGAAACTGTGTTCTAATCTGATTTCAATTGTTTCAGTAATTTTAAAAAGGTACAACAACATTATTAGCTGGTTATTGTATGAATTCTGCAGGCCCCCTCTGTTTTCCCCCATATCTGAAAAAAATGAGTGATTTAGTAAGAAATGAAACATCTGACTAGAATAAACTGGATGACTCTATTCACTGGCATTCCTCATCATCAGTCACCAATTAAAGATATTTGGTCCTTCTAGTAATTTCCATCTGCAGGATTATTTATAAATGTACATATCTTTGGAGAGCATGCATCAGCTTCAGGAGTGCAATTACATTATTTTGTTTAGACATGTGTGGACTGCCTTGTAAAATGCAAGGGAAATCTGTAGCATCAGTGCATTTCGGCAGTTCACTGTTACCTGCTGTAGTCATGCAATTTGGATTCTCATTTCAGACCTGGAACTGTGCTTAAAGACAGTGTTATGACTACATGTGATACATTATTCAAGTATGAGAATGATAATTTGAACTTACATTTCTTATAACACATACGCCATTTAGGATTTTCTAGTTGCACACAACATTTGAAAAAAATAGTAAATAAAAGAGATATGCTCCTCAAATGCAGGATTCAGGGTCAGTTTTCTGTGTTGATGACAGATTCTGTTCCTTGGGTAAATTTCTGGTTGTGGGCCACATGGTCTGACTGCCTTGTCATGATATAAAAATGGCTGTAGATGAAGAGCAGCACATTAGGCGTGTTTTCATTTCTCATTGTCATTTTCTTTATATCGGAACACAAACAAGATGTTTTTGTTTTATAACTGATACACAGACAGGAAATGCATGCCTTTCTTTTCAATTTCCAATTTAATAAAGTCTTAGATCAAAGACAGTAAAATAAAATGGTCATAAATATTGCAGATCTTCTGGTATTAAGATGGTCGGTGGTACATACAAATGACATGTGACCCTAAAAAATGATGTGCAAGAAAATAAGTTGGACATAACTCATGTTTTTGAGGTTATGTCAGAATGTTGTTTGTATGAATTGTGTTCATATTTATTTACTTTATTTTACATTTGTTGACTGGGAGAATCCGACTGGATGCATGTCTATTTTCAGCAGAGGCCTGGGGAGAAAAGCTCCACAGCTTGTTAATATACAACTTGAGTTATTTACTAAGGAAAAAAAAACATTTTTAACATACAGATGTAGTAGAAGGACAAATTGGTTTACCATATGGTTTTAGACACATAGACATTGCTTGAACAGTAATATTTACATAGACTAGATTTTTTACAGTTTCATGGTTCTATAACACGAATATGCATATTTTACCAAGAATTATAGTTTGAGTTGGGTGAAACTGGAATGAAACAGGGAGTATAAAGAGTAGAAGAAGAAAGTTGTTTAGAGCGAAGTAAGACTGCTAGTAGGATGACATTGGATACTATGGGGAGGTTGATAGAGCATTTGCTGACCTGAAGAAGCAGGTACAGTGGGGTCAACCTGGGTGAAGGCATGGGCATTGTCTTATGATTATAAGGTGTTTTTTTAGTAGTTTTACACATTTAATGCTTGACTTTGCTGAGGTAATAGCGGAGGGGAGCGTTCATATTAGTTTTTGCAGGGTATTCCTGCTTCCACCAACATCACAGATAGGTGAACTGGCACTCCAACCAATTGGTCACTGGTATGCATGTCATGTATATGTATGAAATGTTGTGTATATACTGCAGTGTACTGGCACCCCATCCAAGATTAGTTTTTAATGCAGTATTTTCACTGAATGTCAATACAGGCACTCCAGTGACACTTAATTGCATTAAGCATCCGGTCAGAAAATGAATGAGTAAATGTTTCTGCAATTAAAATTTGTGAAAGCAGGTTGTGTGCAAACTGCATTAACTTTAGTGAAACAGAGACAATGGCAAAGTACCAAAATTGGAAAGTTATCAGAATATGGGAAAATGTAAATTTCTTAAAAAGACTGGCTATGTGAAAACCTGAATGAGTGGGCCAGCCATTAACAATTTAAAATTGGATTACCTATCCCTACTGGTATGATAATGACTCAGAATTGGAAAATAAAAAGGTGATGTATGAGAAGGAGCATATCCTTGTATATATGAGTTGTGTGGAGTTTTGTAACTGACAGAAAATATTAATTATTTTTGTCTGAACTGTTTGCATGGTTTACAATTATAAGGTCAAGGCTCAGAGGCTCAATCAGAGCAAGTCCAAGCTTAAAACACTGTCATTTGGAATGCTGAAGATTGGCAGTGCCAAATGCCCAACGTTGCTCCCCTTCTAGATCCAGGTTAGCACTTATTCCTGGGTCTGGAGAGTTTTGCGATCCAAGGTCATAGTCGGTAAGGTGTATCTTTGGCATTCTGTGTTTTGACATTTCGTTTGGGGGATTATGGTAGTCAAGCCTCTGAGCGTTCAATATGTAATATTAAACTGTATAAATATTTGATCCTAGTGTACTTGTCTTTATATTTCTGAAGCACATTCAAAACAAGCTAGTGAAATAAGCCACTAGCTTTCCTGGAACACTACCATCAACAATGAAAATTTGGAAACAATGTTGTTAAACCGACAATAATTTAAACCATGTCACTAATAATTATAATACTCATCTCACCTTTTCCCAGCCAGTAAACATGGATGTTCTAAAGGAATGGATTTTGGATGCCTAAAGATTTATTGCACTGAAGAGTCACTAATAATCTCATTGTGGTTATTCAACAAGTTACTGTTTGCTTCTAAGCATAAACTGCTCAAGCATAAAATGTAGTTCCTTGTTAATTATTTCTGCATTTTTACATCTGATCTATCTATGACCAGCTTACCCCTTTCAGAACTTAGCTGACTGAAATGATTGCAACATGTATGTACTAGGAATATAACATATTTGCTTTACAAATGTTTTAAATACATTTTTACTGAAATATAATATTTGTATGGTTATTGAAAAATAAACAATGGCTTAAAACTTGATCAAACCTGGCAAATAGTAAATATTCAACACATCATTTAATTAAAGTGACAGAAAATTAAACAGATGTTAAGTATTCCCAAAATTTCCTGTTAAAACAGGTATTGAAACTATCAGAAAGAAGGCAAATATTTTTTATGGAGGCCTGTTCAAAGAAAAGTATTGTGTGTATATATGTATAGGTCTACTTCTAAACCCCGATTCTCAGATGAACGACTTTCAAAATCCAGAGATGAAAATCATGAAACTTCAGAAACCTAAAAGTTGACTGTTTACTAGGGTAAGTAAACACTTGGTCAACATGCCCTGTTCTCCATTGCAGTGCGATCCTGGAATTGGTATATTTAGTTGGGATGGAGTTTACTTGCCTCGAAGTGAGTTTCATTTACAGTTGGCCATGTATTTACTTACCCTGGTAAAAATCAATGTTTGGGTTTCTGAAGTTTCATGATTTTCACATTGAGATTTGAAAGTTGGTCATCTGTGAGTCGGACTTTAGAAGCAATCACCCAATAAAGATTTCTTGTTTTGCTACTAAGAAGTGAAGCTATTTTTAATCATAACAAGATTTATTGTTTTGGTATGAAGAATGTGAAAAGGGAAGAAATTTTTATTGCAAAAAGAATTTTTACTACTGTTTGATGTTTAATTTACAAATATCTTTTGCTTTCACTGTTTGGTGTTTTAGCTTAGCTTGAATAGCTCAAAAGGCTATTCTTTCCTACTTTTTCTAGTCGTTTTGACCTGAATAGTTGGACCCTGTCCATTATCTGATGGTTTAAGCTAACTAAACTTCAGATTGATCAGAGTGCTTCATTTCTTACTTTCAGAAGCATGGGAGGAGTTGTTGCATTTGATGGATCCATGAAGGCAGTTTAGATCTATGCTTGTGAGACAAATAAATGATTAGCTCTGATCACCATTTTTGTTTTGTTTGGCTAACTCCATTCAGTTTTGTTAGGACCCTTCAAATAAGTCCTCTGATTTTCCTGTCAGAGCTTGTTCTGCAAATATAGTAAATATATAACTCGGTATTCCACACAGCTGTGAAATATGCAGAAACACAGGTAGGGGAATTATATTGCACATTTAGGTGAGATGAGATACTTCAGCTCTATATATGCAGTATTGGTTCCTGCCCTCCATTCCTTTTGTTGATATTATTGTGGTTGTTATTTTTTAGTTGTATTTTTTTGGTTACACTGGTCAGGTTAGGCTTCAAATTCCAGTAGAACATCCTTATATGGACCCTCATTCACCATTGCAACATCCTGAAGAAAAATTTGCTAAAAATAAACTGTGCGACTTGGAACAATTTGCCAGAGAAAATTAAAGCTTGATATAGTTCTAAAAAACTAGAAACAAATAAATGTACCTGATTTGATAAACCTGGCTAAATAAAAGTAAACTAATCCAATTTCATTCTTCTGAGCTTTTATTCTTTTATAGTCAATGTGTGAAAATGGTCCTGTGAGATCAGTGCTCTCCTCTGGCCAACAAATACATATATGGATATTTACCTTACACTGTACATATGTTTATATTTGTCAGCTGTTATTATGACTTGGATATACATTTCTGACATAGCTTAACATTACCAAAAATGTCTTCTACTGCCTCATGCAAGTAATGCTACAGAGTGTAAACTATTTAGTATTTTTAAGAAGTACATTTTCCTTAACATTGTTTGACTATTATATCTTTTAAACTATATTATTTTAACTATATAACTGAAAATTTTTACTACATTCCATGCAGATATTCTCCCTCTGTCAATATAAACATTCAACTGCATTTCACAAATAAAGAATGTTATGGTACCTTTTGTGCAAATTTATAAATGTAGCTCATGTCACTTACATTATATATTTTGTTTATTCCTGTTATACTTTGTTGCTAGGCCCAGGTCATGCCTGAAATGGGCCCTTAAACCAGTGTCCTTACTTGCTTAACAAAAGTAAGACAAAAATAAATAAATATTCTGGTGCCCTGCTAAATTGCTGCACAGCGTAAGCGATGTGAGAATGTAATACCATGAAAGCATCTCTGATTCTGAATAAATTGACGATCAAGAGATAGAAAAGGCTGTGACATCAGTTTCAGTAATCCTATAATGGAGGCCTTTGTTGTTTGGTAGTTGCTGTTGCCAGGTAGACTCTACATGTGAAGCGTGGTTATGATCAGCATGGCTACCTACTGGCTTTGCCTGTTACTACTTGAAAGTTATTATTTAATATTAATGGAAAGAAGCATCTTCACTGTGGTTGTAATGTTGGATTCAGCAGATATTGACCTGTAGATATATATATATATATATATATATATATATATATATATACAAGGGTAAAAGGTCACACAGACAAACCATTCAGTAAAAACTGCAAGTAAAACCCAGCCAAGATAGAGTTTTCACAGTGTGATACCCTAAATGTCCTGTAATAGAGGCCTATGAAATATATGCAAATGACCTCTAAGGACATGAAGTGTTTCAGCTACATTGGTTTCATGTTTCAGCTAGTGGGGTTTGGCTTTAGTGGCCTGAATATAACCATAAAGACTTAAAAAGTAAAAAAGTCATGGAAATTCAGAAGTCGTGTAGCAGAAAGAGTTGATGTCCTTAAGGGGTCATTTGCATAGGGTCTGTATTATCATATCGAATGGTAAAAATGTTGAATGCTCACATGAGCGAAAACGCAGGAGAATGAACTTGTTTTTTTGGGTTCCAGTACAGTAAGGATTGTAATATTTGCTCTTTTGTCACTGTAGTGCAATCACGTAGTTGGAATATATATTTAGTGGGGGGGTGAGTGTGGGGGTTGCATCCCCCTTACAATAGCAAGTTCGTTCTTCTACGGTTTTGCTCATGTGAGCGTTTGACATTTTTACCATTCGATATTGTAATATAGACCCATTTGCATATATCTCACCATTACAGGAGGTTTAAGGTATTTCACAGTGAAAACTCTAGTTTGGCTGGGCTTTTCTTGCAGAGTATATATATATATATATATATATATATATATATATATATATATATATCTACTTCAAAACATCTAAAACCCATAATATCAAATTTCATAACATCTAACACTACAAATCACATGAAAATAACACCCCCTCCACATATAACGACACCAAACTACCAAACACACTTTTTACTATGTTTCTGCATGGGGCCAAACCCCCCTGTGCCCCCCTGTAAACTAAATATACCAAATCCATGATCGCACTACAGTGGGAAAAAGTTAATTTCCTAACCCCACTGTATCAAGCCCCCCTGCAGAAACGTAGTAAAAAGTGTGTTTGGTAGTTTGGTGTCATTATATGTGGAGGGGATGTTATTTTCATGTGATTTGTACTGTTAGATGTTAAGAAATTCGATGTTATGGGTTTTAGATGTTTTTGGTTTTAGAGATTCTGGTCTCAATGTTATAAAATTAGATGTTACGGGTTTTAGATGTTTTGAAGGGGACCTTATATATATATATATATATATATATATATATATATATATATACATACAAATGCACACACACACACACACACACACACACACACACACACACACACACACACACACATATATATATATATATATATATATATATATATATATATATATTTTTTTTTTTTTTTTTTTTTTAAACAGTGAATTACCATTATGTCAACTTGCAAAACCACATAAGTTTGCATTAATGAATGTTCACAGTGTCTGAAGTTTTCACCACGTAAGTAAACATTTGGCCAACAGGAAATAAAAAACAAACTGAAGCAAATAAAACTCACCCAAGTGGAGGGCTTCCCCCACCCCTCCCCAACTAAATATACCAATTACAAGATTGCACTACTGTGGAGAAAAGGGCAAAGTTCACACCATGTTGCCAAGTATTTACTGTGAAAATTTCTGATGATGTGAATGTTCGTTAATTTTAATGTTCATGGTTTTCATCTTGCCGTTTTGCAAGTCGACGTAATGGTAATATGGGTCTACTTCAAATAAATGAAATTTCAGTTACCCAAATTATAAATGATTGAGATGATAACACTGAACTGACAAAATAAAAACACTCTCTTTATTCCTCACAGTTCCCAACAGTTCACTCTGTATATCCGTTCAATTAAGATTAAAAACACACTTCTGATGAAGTTTCAAACTATTGATCAAAAGAGCTTATTGGATGTATATATATTTTTATAAATCAAAAACCGCTACCCAAATGTGAGAACTCATATATAAAAATACGAAAACAATAGTACAAAAAACCAGGAGTGCAAAGCGACAGAACATAATCCACATAGACTAATCTCTGTACTGAACCAAAATGCACAGCAAGCAGTATACACTTCACCAGGCTAAGACAAAGTACAAAACAGGCAGTTTTCATTTCACCGATTAACAAATACAGTCTCATATATGTAGGCACAAGGCAATCCTCATTCGATGCAAAAGATAAATTTATTCAACAAATAAATAAGAAATGGCAAGCGCTTTCTCCCGACTGAGCTTCTTCAAGCCAATATGAAGCAACACTTTTAAAAGAAACTATTTATACTGTAGAAAGCTGACATCATTTCCTGTTTTCCAATTAATTAAGCAACAATTAACAATTAAAGAGCAAGTAGTTTTTGATAATCGAATACTCATTATTTAACATCATAAACAGTATGAAGCTAATCCAATACCTCTAAAAATATATTAAAAACATAACTAAACTAAAAATACATGACAATATTATTAAAATACATAAATAATGCAAACCTGTTATATACATATTTATGTATATTAAGACCCGCGGTAGTGGTGCTGTGGTAGCGTTGTCACCTCACAGCAAGACGTTGTCCCGTTCGATTCTCAGCTAGAGCATCTTCTGTGTGGAGGCATGCGTGAATGGGCGTGCCTTCGTTGAAGGTTGTGCATCAGGGCTGGTAACTCGGCACATAAAAATCCACTACCAAACATTAGCAGATCGCAGTTCCGCTGTGGCGACCCCTAACCGGTTTAAGCGAAAGACACAACATTTATGTATATTAAAACTAAATCCTAATTCGCCTGCCTTTTAACATAGGTCTAACAGGTTCTCTATCGTTCAGACCTGGCTCCTTGTCTGCCCTCAACCTAACTATCCATTTGGCTTCACACTGTTCAGTAAAATTGGTCACATCACCCCTTCTTATTGAGGGTGAATTCATTTGTATAGCGAGAAACTTAAAAACATGCTGTTCAGATGTCTCCATGACATGCTTGGAAAGGGCATTCCTATTAGATCTAATACGAATGTTGTATACATGCTCTCTAACCCTGTCTCAAAGCCTTCTGTCTTGCCCACATAAAAAGCTGGGCAAGTCATACAGCGAGCTAAATAAACAAAATGCTCTGTATTACAATTGGCCTCAGCCTAAAAATGGAAGCACTGTTGACTCACAGGTTGTACAAAAGTTGCAGTGCTATCTATAAAGCAACAAAAATTACATTTCCTACAAGGTCTAGTAATGGATTTGAACTTGTATATATCATGATTATTTCCATTGGGGTAACATAAAATCCTATGGAGGTTCATACGATTCTTATAAACAAACCTGGGCGTATAATATCCTGAATCACTGGGTCAACAGTAAGAATACCCCAATGCTTAAAGTAGATGTTTCTAATCTCATTAACATCCTGTGTGTAATAAATAGAGACCCAAGTACTATCCTTAAGTTTCATTGTCCTCTCTACTACACTATCACTGTGTGTTGTCATAGCATCCCTGCTCATAAAATACGGTGCTGCCCGATCTCTCCTCAGTGTGTCCACTCCACTGAAGCCCTCTCTAATCTCTTCTATACTATAAGCCCTATCAAGCAATTGGTCATGGAGATTTGTCAACTCATTATGGAAACCAAGTTCAGTAGGATTAAGGCGGGAAACCCACATTGCCTGTCCTTTCACTATATTCCTAAAAACAAAGTTAGGGTGCATGCTGCCCCTGTGTAATAAGGAATTTCTATAGCATGACTAATGATAGACCCCCGTGTTCAATAGTCCACATGGATGTCTTTCAATAAATACATCCAAGAATGAAATTGATGCCAGTGAAGCACTCATGGTAAATTTTAGGTATGGTACCAAAGAATTAACCTGTCCTAGAAAATCATCCAGGTCCTGTTTATTTGCCGTCCACACCATAAAGAGGTCATCTACAAACCATACATAAAACCTAACATATTTCTTAAAGCTCTCCAGTTTAAATAGACTACACCTCTCCCAATCTGCCATCACTAGACTAGTGTAGCTATTGGCACATGAAGTGCCCATAGCTAGGCCATCCTTCTGAATGTAAATCTTATTATTAAATGTGAAAATATTGTGGGTCAACACTATATTCAATAGCCCACACAGGGTGTCTATAGAAGATGCTAAAAAATTTGAATCTAATTCCAAACACCTGCGTACACATTCAATACCTTCATGGTTGGGAATCATAGTGAATAATGATTGAATATCCAAGGTGACTAGCCAGTATGGTAGGTCTACAGGTAAAGATGACATATTATCATATAACATAAAAAAAAATTGTTTTGTGTCTTTTAAGATGTGACCATATGTATCAACAACTGGTCTAAGTCTACTTTCCAAATACAGGGAGATGGGCTCAGTTGCCCACCCTCGCCCTGCAACAATGGGTCTCATCGGTGGATGGGAAGGATGTTTGTGGATTTTGGGCATACCCTGTATGCTTGGAATTAATGGATTTTTAACCAGAAAGAATCCATATAACTGGTCATTAATCAACCCATTACTAACTAAGCCCATTAGGGAGTTGGAAACTTCATTAATACACTTTTCTACACAGCTGGATAATATCTGATCTCAACATATTCTCCATACTCTCAACATAGTCAATATTATTCATCACCACCACTGGTCCCCCTTTATCTGCTGGTCTAATGATCACATTACGGTCACATCTTAACGTCTTTAAAGCTGTTCTCAGCCTCGGGGTTAAGTTACCATACCATTTCCTGTGTCTATTGTTAAAATTGTTTTTATGTAAATCTTCCTCTACTAACTGGGAAAACGCATCAATTAACGGATATAATCTGGGAATATATTCACTTGGTTTTCTTAAAGTCCGACTCTGATCTATTTGTTCACTATTACCAAAATCAAATTTTAATTGCACATTACGGGCAAAAAACTTCACGTCCATAACTGAATCAGTGATATCACTTTTGACAGACGGTATAAATGTCAAGCCCCTATCTAGAACTTCAATTTCATCCTTATCCAAGGGTCTATTGGAAATGTTCCAAACTAACGATTTGTAGTTTTCGCCCACATTTTTTCAAGGTTGGGCCCACATACTCCTCCTCTAACATTCTTCTCTTTTGTCTCCCCCTGTTCATGGATTTGTCCCTTCCTCCCCTCCTGAACTCTTGTATGGGGAAAGGGGTAGGTCCATCTAGTGCTGATGGTTTCTGACCAGACAAACTATTGGTCTTCTTTCTGACCGAGCCATCAAGAGTGACTACAGCACTGGCTGAACAGGGCTGAATATTTTTATCTGCATCTAACTCCAACCGATCAGTATTGGCATCATCACTAGAACATTCAACAATAGACGCCACAACCTGAGGTTGTGAGATATCACTCATAATACCCTCATTATGTACTAAAGCTGTTGTAACAACACTGTTCCCAACATTACAATGTGATAAAACACTCCCTGTCACAGATAACGTGTCATTAACAACACTCCCATTATTAACAACTTTAGTTACACTTTTTGTTTTCAACACATTCGGAACAGTTTTATCAAGTCCATTTCTTTCAAAGTCTGTCCTCGGCCAAGTAAAGACATGGCCGTCCCTGAAATCAATAGTGTCTCTACGAATCTTGCTCTGCTTCTGCTTGAGCAGTTTCTTCTCAAACAGGTAGATGTTATCTAACAATTTGTCAAAGCCCTTATCAACAACAGCAGATGGAAAAGTATCATAAACAAACTGCTGCTGTTCTTTAATACGAGCTTGCAGAGCAGCTTCTTCTGGATGAAAATATTCATTCAATAATGTCATGTATCGTAAGCTATATATATATATATATATATATATATATATATTTATGACTTTTTTGCTCATTTAAGTGTGTTTTCAATCTTTACTTGTTAATGGGCCTTTGATAATACATGCATTTTGTGGATTCAATTGAATGGATATACAAAGTGAACTGTGGGGAACCATGAGGAACACAGTGAGTGTTCTTATTTTGTTGGTTTATGTGGTGGTGCTGTGTGAACACTGAACTTGCATTTAAATGAACACTCACAACACTGATATTTTCACCAGGAAAAGGAGGCAATCAGCCAGCATGGACAAAAAAACAAACCAAAGGATATCAAATCCACATATGTGAGAAGCTATGCCCCTTACATCCCCCCCTAACTAAATATACCAACTCCGAGATCACACTATAGTGGTGATAAGGGCAAACTCTCGAATGCTGGCCGACTGTCCCTTATAACATTTGTAGTTTTCTACTAAACTACTGGGGATTGAAATCACTATATAATGACATATATATGTGAGTTTTAGTCCTCAAATGCTTCATTAAATGTATGCTAATGTACTGTTAAGGAAAGCTTACCTGTAAGCTGCTTGTCTGTGAGCTGAGAGGGGGTGGAGCAAGAGATTCCTTTCCTTTTCTGGATGAGTGCTGTGAGTATGTATTCACTTTCACAGCAGTGGCTCGCAGGATCTCGTTGACTATAACGAGGAGAATAATCATGAAGAATGGAGCCAGCTATCAGCTACCGCACAGGTCCCCTGTTCCTGCAGGAACTCAAAGGCAGGTGGCACCAGATAGCCCAGGAAGCACAGGATTTCTTCCTGCAGTTGGAAGTGGCCAGTTGGAGAATCAGGTTTCAGTTGGAAGAAAATGAACATTGCCAGTGTTGGAAGATGAGAAAATACCACGGTCCAACCCTATAAAGAAATCAAGGACAAGGGCTAGAAAAGACATCCCAACTATGGGGGAGCATCCAAGTTCTTTAAAGGATGGCATGGATATCTCTAAAGGTAATGACAGACGTGGGGAGTCTGAATTGAATGTATGCTGTAGAGGGCAGACAGCAGAGGAACTTCTTGATAAATTTATCAAATGTCTTCCAGAGGAGGATAGAGTGAAAGAATTTGACATAGCTTTGGAGAGGAATTTTGGTGCCATGTCTGCATTGTCTAATAGTCTTTCTAGAAGGTCTTCCCTTGGGCCTGCCCCCCCCCCCCCATGAGCCTAACAGTTGGAAGCTGTCCTTCCTAGTTTTGTGAAGAAGTCTTTTACGGCTGATCATGACCTAAGCATCACACACTTTTTGTTGCCAATGGCTATCATAAATTGTTCTGTTAATACAATTCCTGGTTCTCACATTACTGCCCATGTTCCAGCAAACATCAAAGAGAAAATCCATAGAGAGGACTTCATCGACATCTTTGACTTAGTTGATACTGAGGGTATCTGTCATATAATCAACTCTGACAATCTTGGGTCAAAGAACCTAATGGCAGCCTTAACAGGAATTTGGAAAAAAGCTTCAACCAAAGGTATGTCTAGTAACTGGGACACATGGTCACTAGGCTTTGTGGTATTTATGGGCATTATTGTGGAAAAGGATCCCAGTCAAGTTTTACCATCACTTGCCTACTTTTTAGCAATCAGGGAAGCATATTATGTTAAAAGAGGTATAGCATGGTTATCTTATAATCAGGGATTTAGAAATGCTGAAAGTGGTGGACAAGTCTATCAAATGAGAGCAAAGGCATCCCAATATTTGGCTAAGTTCATGTTGGATAAACCTAATACACTAGAGAATGAAGGCTCCACTAAAATTCCAGGCAAGGGGAAATTTTGTTGGGCTTTCAAAAGTGGCAAGTGTTTGCGGCCTTCTTGTAAGTTTCCCCATGTATGCTCTTCCTGTGGAAAAAGGCATCCATTAGATGCTGGTCTAAGAGGGTCTATATCAGATAGTCAAAATAATGTAACTCCGAACGCCTAATGGTCGAACCATTATGTTTGAAATTATAGAACGTCGACTATGTAAAAAAAAATTAAAAAAAACAACGGACAAACTAATAAAGTCTTTTAAGCAGGAAGGGGGGGCAAGCTCCCCTGTACCCCCATCTACTTAAATATACCAACTTCGAGATTGCACCACATTGAAGTGAGTGGAAACCTCCACTTATGGAGATTTCCATTCAAATGCTCAAACCTTTACAAATTCGAACATATGGTCTCAACCATATGTGGGTCGAACTTGTAAAAGTTTGACTACGTGATAGGAACCCGGTCTAAGATGGGCCACCTGATATATAGCAACCCATCCACATATCTGGAAAATAACATAGCCTTCTCACAGAATAACCCAGTCGGGAGAAATCATATTTTTCGTGGCTCAAGAGCCAACGTGTCAAGGAGTCAGGCCATGGGGTAGGCATTCTTGCTCGCCAGTCAAGCTAGATAAATTTGCTCAGCTGCTGGCAGCTTACCCTAATACTAAAGCTGTGGATTTTCTTATTGAAGGTTTTGGTAATAGCTTTAGGATTGGTTCTTTGTTTCTAATTCTTTGATTCTACATCAGTTAAGAATCTTTAAATGATCAAGGGTCATGAGAATATTGCCTTCCTTTTAATTGAGAAAGATGTATTATCTGGAAAGGCAATGGGCTCTTTTTTGCAACCTCCCTGGCTTTCTTTTCAAACAACTCCTATAGGCTTAGCCCCAAAAATGAAGAAGGAAAATTTAAAGTGCTCCACCACCTTTCTCATTTAAAAAGTACAACTGTCAACAATTTCATTGACAAGGAACAATCTAAAGTTCATTATTCTTCTCTGGAGCAAGTGGCTTAAACTGCCTCAAAATACTCAGACCCATGACTGGGCAAGCTGTATATCCAGTTGTTATTTTGCCTGCTCCCAATCAGGCAAGAAGGCTGGCCACTGTTAGGTTTTCATCTGAATGAGAAACTCTCTTTTGACACGGCCACGCCAATGGGGTGCTCTGTAGCTTGTGCTCTCTTTGAAGTATTCAACATGGCTGTTCATTGGTGTTGGCAGACAACAGTACCCCTGCAATAAGCAATTCACTACTTAGATGATTTTATGATAGTAAGGGAGAGCAAGGAGGGGGTGCAAAGGGGATGTCAATATTCATGAACATTTATACTAGTTTGGTACCTTTGGCAGTAGATAAATTGGAAGGGCCAACACAGGAGTTGGCATTTCTAGGCTTAGCAGTGGCCATTACTTTGGTGTCATTCAAGATTCTGGGAGACAAGCTATGCTGTCTCAAATGTACAATCCAGAAGTTTCTCAGGGCCAGTAATGCTACTGTAGGGGATATAATGCAACTTCACAGGTTATTAAACTTTGCTTTCAGGGCTATTGACCTGGGCAGAACCTTTCTTTATGTCATCTCTAATTTACTAAAAGGCAGTAAACCCAAGCATTATAAGATGAGAATAATGCACAGAGTCAAGGAGAACCTTCATCTGTGTTATACATTTTTGAACCAGTACCATGGGGCGTCTTTTGGCAATTGCCTTGTGTTTCGTCCAGCGAACTGTAACAGTTCACTGATGCTGTGGCTGGTATTGGAATGGAAGTGTATTTTCAAAGTATATGGTTTGCTGCCAAATGGCCTAAGTCCTGAACCTTAGAAAGGAGGAAGGACATTACCTTTCTGGAGATTTTTCTAATATGGGTTGCTACTTTGGTATGGAAAGAGTGTTTGAGGAATTGCAGGGATTCCTTCTATTTAGACAATCTGGTGGTAGCTCCACACTCTGAACAAATGCTCCTTAAAGTCCAAATGGGTGCATTCTGTCATTAGGTTGCTAGTCTTGTGTTTGCAAATCAATGTAGCTTTTTTAAGTATGCATGTTCTGGGATGTGTGAATAGTATTGCTGACAGTTTGCCCTGCCTTCAGCTTGTCAGGTTTCACAAGTTGGCCCAAGATGCAGAGCATCTTGGAACCCTCATTCTCCAGGAAATCTGGATGATTGGAGAAGGATAGCTGAATCTCTAGTGTCAAATTCTCAGGCTAGGACTACAGAAAGGGTGTATTCGTCATCACTTCAATCCTTTGAAGTTTTTTTTTATGTTTCATTACCCAGAACTAATAGAAAATGGGGCTTGCCCTTGTTTATAAAAGTCTCCTAATACAATCTGCATGCATTTGGCAGCCCTGGGGTGGTTATCATGCTTGCTGGGGCTTAAGGATTACTCAGGCCATTGATTATTGACCAGGATGCTGGCTGGGACAATTCTAAGGGGGCCTCAAAATATACCAGAAAGGCCTGTTAAATTAGTAGATGCTAACCTGGCTTTAGTTAAAGCTCTTTCATGTAAAGGTATAGATTCCCAAGGGTACTCACCTCATTCTTTTTGGATAGGGCGAACAATGGAAGGGCATTCCACCAAAGAGTTGGAAAGAATGGGGAGGTGACTATCTGAAGGCATTGTTGTACATTAGGCATTAATGCAATTTATTTATTTATTTACATTTGTTTACTGGGAAATTCCTACTGGACGCAGGTCCTTTTTCAGCGGATGCACGGGGAGAAAAGCTCCACATCATGTACATGATAAATAGAGATACAAAGTTGCAGCAATAGTAAACAACATTGCAGGTTGTTGGCTTTAATACAATAACAAGATATTGATTATCAACAGTATATACAGTAAATGTTGCAAGTTAAGATAGTTTCTTGTCGTTTATAATATTAGTAACAAAGTTGTTAAACACGATTTTAAAGTATGTAAAAACAACTAGCTAATTCTGACTGTGGTTAGAAGTGGTGGTAGTATAGTTGGGTTAAGAGTCTAGGTGGGGGGGGTAAGGGTGGGGGTGTTAGTCTGGATTAGAACAAGGACAAAGCCAGTGCAAATTTAAGTGGAATTTGAGCACAGTCTTGAAAAGGCTGCAGGAAGGTAGAGTAGTTATAGAGGGTGGAAGATTGTTCCAAAGTTTAGATATGGTACATAAAAATATGGCTTCTCCTGCTGAGTTTTTGGGTTTGATAACAGTGAGTTGATTTTTGTTGCTTGATCTTAGGGGCCTAGTGGAGTGATAGGGTTGGATAAGGGTTTGAAGGTAAGGGATGTTATGGGGGTGGTTAATAAGTTTATGAGCGAGGATGAGTTGATTAACGTGAAGGAGTTGTGGGAGTTCTAGCCAGTTTAGTTCTTTAAGGAAAATACAATGATGGCTGCGGTAGGAGGTTCCAGTGGCAAATTTAGCAATTTTGTTGTAACAAGCATCCAGCTTGTGTAGGTCTGTCTGTCTAAGGTTGTTAAGTATGGGGGATGCATAGAGTAGGGTGGAGATTAGCTGGGAATTGGCTATGGAGATTCTAGCCACCTTGTTTAGGAATTGGCAGCTTCGATATAATGCACCAAGTTTCTTGTGAACTTTTTTTATTGTGAGAGATATGTGGGTGTCAAATCTAAGTTTTTTTGTCTATTTCCACACCGAGTAATTTTGTGTGTTCTGATGGAGAGATGATGGTATTGTCTTTGGCGAGAATGTTGAAGTGGGGGTGTTTTGGGTGGCTTTGGAAGGTTGGAACAGGAGATGTTTTGTCTTACTTGGGTTGAGTAGGAGTTGAGCATTGGATAACCAGCTTTCTACAGAAGAGAATGATTCCTGTGTGATTTGTTGTAGTTCTGGTAGAGTGGGGGCAGAGCAGATGAGAGTAGAGCCATCTGCGTACTGTATAAAGAGATGCTTGTGTGGTGGCAGTATGTAGGTTGTTGGTGAAAAGTGAGAATAGCAGAGGGCCAAGGATAGACCCTTGGGGAACTCCGAGAATAACTGGGAGGTGAGGTGATAGGTTATCGTCCCAGATTACTGACTGCTGGCATCCTTGTAGATAGCTGTGGAACCAGTTGCAGGCTGGTTGTGTGAAGGAGAGGTTGGGGAGAGTAGAGATTAGTAGCTCATGAGATACCATGTCAAAGGCCTTTGAGAGATCTAGAAATATGGCAGTAGAGAAGAGGCCATTGTTTTTGTGATGAAGTATAGTGCTGGTGAAGGAAAGCAGAGTGGAGGTAGTGCTGTGATATAGCCTGAAACCATGTTGGGTTTTGGAAAGGAGATTATTAGCTAGGGAGTAGTTGGAGACCTGGGTGTTGATACATTTTTCAAGTATCTTGGAGAGCAGGGAGAGATTAGCAATGGGGTGGTAATTGGAGAGGTCGGTGGAGGGGGTGCCTTTGTGGAGGGGAATGATGTGGGATATTTTCCATATTGAGGAAACATAGCCTTCTGTTATGGAATGGTTGATTAGAATTGAAATTGGGTAGGCTAGTGTATCAGCTGCAATTTTCAAGTATTCAGAGGGGAGGTTGTCAGCTGCGAGTTTGGTGGGTTTAAGTTTTGGCAATTGTGTTTTTATGTTGGAGGTTGGTACTGAGGTGAAGTAGAAAAGAGGAGTGGGGGTTTAGGGTTTGGAGTTGGGGGGGCTGTTGTAGGGAAGTGTTGTTTGTTTAGAGATGTTATAGTTTCAGTGAAGTGTTTGTTGAAAAATTCAGCAATGCTGCTGGAGGAGGGGCGAATGGATAGCTTGGGGGTATCAACCTTCCCTGGGCGGAGAATAGTGTTAATAGTGGACCAGAATTGCTTAGGGTTGTGATTGGTAGAGTTTAGGGTGGATTTATAGTAGAGGGATTTGTCTAATTTTATTTGCTTTTTGGCTTTATTGCGCAGTTCAAGGAATGATTGCCTATCTGAGTTATTTTATGTTAGTCGCCAGTGCCCCCAGGCCTCATCTCTGGATTTCATTAGGGCTCTGGTGGTCTTCTGTAACCATAGGGCACGCCTGGATCTGAATTTGGCATTTCTTACAGGACTATGGGTGTTTAGGATGGACAGGAAGGTACTGTTGAAGAAGTGGATAGCCTCATCTAGGTTGAGGTATTTTAGTGGTGACCAGTTAATTTTTTGCAGGGAGGAGATGAAGGAGTTGGGGTTGAAGTTGGACTTGTTCTGTATTTGCCTGTGGATAATGGGCTTGAGACTGTTTGTGTGGTGCCGAATTAGGAAAGTGGGGGAGTGGTCGCTAAGACTGTCAGGTAAGCAGCCTGCTAGGTAAGAGTGAGGGGCGTTGTTGACTAGGATCCAGTCAAGTAAGGTATGATTGTTAGGGTTTTTGTTGATTTGGGTACATTTATGTTAAAGGAAAGGAAGTTATCTGGATTTTGGACACTCAATCTTCAGAAGAGTACCTTTCCAAGTTTTGCCTCATCCACCAGGACATAATGCGTCTGTAGAACATAATCACTGGTCAGTCCAGTGTTTTGCTTTTTTTCTGGGCTTTCCTGGTTTCAGTTTTGGAAGGTGTGGCATCACGTCTCAGCCCACAGACGTTTATCCTAGGCGTTCGTTATTCACCTGATGGGATGACTTTGTATTGCCCCCAAAAAGATTCTTTTAGCCAGAATTTTGTCTAATCTTCATAGTCTTCATTCATTGTGCCTTCAAATGGTGTAGTTCTGGTCTTCAATCATGCCTAGGATTTGATTGGATGGAGCCAGGAGGGAGGCAGCTATCAAAATCTCCAGATACTTTATAAACAACAGAGTGTTTAACTCATGCCAGATTCCAAGTGATCGAACACAAGTACTTGTTATAAAAATGTTTATGACCAAGATGGAGTTCATCTGAACAACATAAGCTTTGACCTTTTTAATGTAGACATTACGCTCACAGTTGGAAAATATTTCAGTACTGTATCTTCTTATATTGTTTAGTGGCCAACAGGCAGGACTTGCATTCCATTCATAACACCTAGAAATCTACTGATGAAAACAAATGTCATTCAAAACAAGTCTGACACAGTATAGGACTGTGATGGAACTCTGATTTATTGCAGATTTTAGCCCTGCTGTGGGGGATTTTAATCAGCCATTAGTCTCAAAATAGCTAAGGCACAGGTGCACCTGTAGTCCAACACACTCAGACTTTACCTTAATCACTTGGACATGCCATTATCTCAACATATTCTGCTGAATCCCTCCTCTCAGAACCCCTGTATTCCATCTATCTTCACACTTAATTCTCCATTACTCAACCAATATGCACATTATTATCTTAATCCCTAAAACCGACCCCCAAAACAAAACAAAACAAAACAAAAAAGCATATTAAGAAAGCATTTAGGATATCCGCTGGGTTTGTTTCCCCTATATATTTGGTCCAGAAGCGTATGTCCCATGAGCAAGGTCAGCTTTTGAACTGAAAACATTGACAAATAAATGCATTACCAAAACCAAATAAGTACAGTCAAAACACAGAAAGATAAAAATCAAGCAGCAGAAAACAGAAAAAATGAGTTCCTATATAGATTTCTAAATAACACTGTAGTGTGTATTTAGACAAGTGATATTACACATCCATGAAAAAATAGGATCAATATACATGCCAGAAAACTGATTAGCAACTTTGAATACGCTGACAGTGTATTCTCCACAAGTATTCTTTAGAATGGCTTGTCTAAATTTCCTGAATCAACCTTTTCTCAATAAAATATTAAAACTCAACCAAAAGTAAAGAACAAAAGCATTCACAGAAATCCACCGATTTATTGTATAGTGAAGCTCTTTCATCTGCTAAATAGCTAGACTTCCTCAGAACAAATAAAAGCTCAAAACAGTCACCTTAAATACATAAACCCTGCCCAAACAATCCAATAAAACAATTAATACTTGAGAACACATCAAACATCACAGGGCATGTATTAAATATAAAGACAGTTTTTTAACAAAATCTACTAATAAAAAATGTGATTATGAATGTAAAAAACAGTATGAATAAAATAAATAATGAAAATTGACATATAAAAATGTGCATGTATGTATATAATACAATATGAAATACAAACTTAAAATTGATAAATAGCTAACATAGATCTCAGTTTTAAAAGACTAGAAATTGAAATGACATCATTGAGCCCAGGGGGGTGTCCAGCATTGCACCTAAGTTGCCACTTGAGTTCCAAAAACTCCAAATAAATGTCTTGAGGTCCACCCCTAGGATCTCGCTCAACACGGTCAATGACAGTAAACTTAAAAGAGTGAGTGGGATTGTCCTTAAGATGTCTGTATAGTGCATTACGCTCATCCCTCTTGCCAATATAATTGTGTTGGTAAATCCTATATCTAAATTGTCTAATGGTTTTGCCTATATAAAAACGTCTGCACCCTTCACAGAGTGCAACATAGACAATCCCCTTACTGTCACAATTACATTTCCTGTTGAAATGAATAGACCCAAAACCATATATAAAACATTCAGTGGCCTCGAGGACAAATTTACATTGTGAGCAGCGACCACACTTGCTCATCTTACCTTGAATGAATTTAGCTAGGGGGTCTCTCAATCATCTTTTTGACACAGGTATCTTTTTGATAAACAATATTGATAAACAATAACTGGCCGATCACCCACCTTCTTAAACACACTGGGATCACATCTGAAAATGTCCCAAAACTTATTAATGGTCCATTTGATCTCCTTGAACTGCAAATTAAAAGGCAAAATCATTGCTTTATTGTATGTTGCAGTACAAAGATTGACATCAGGTGCCACACTGTTGGCCACTGGCACCTGTACACTAGCAGGGGAGTGTAAAAACCACCCATCCTTTTACTTATAACTTCAGCAAAAATTTCAGATAGAAAATCTGTTGGATACCCTCTTTTGACAAACATATCTAATAATTTGTCACATTCCATTAAGAATTGTGTTTCCTGACAGGCCATCCTGGCTAGCCTCACACATTGGCCTTTGACAATGGCCTTCGTCTGATGCAATGGATGCCAACTGCAAAAATGCAAATATGCATTGCAATGAGTGGGTTTCCTAAATAATGTAGATTCAAAACATCTAGACTCTCTGTTCTTAGAAATAGTAACATCCAAGAAATTAACTTGTTCAAGCTCAACTGTCATAGTAAAACTTAAAAAAATCAGTGGACTTGTTGATGCTCACAATGTAAATTTGTCCTCAAGGGCACTGAATGTTTTATATATGGTTTTGGATCTATTAATTTCAACAGGAAATGTAATTGTGACAGTAAGGGGATTGTCTATGTTGCACTCTGTGAAGGGTGCAGATGTTTTTATATAGCAAAACCATTAGACAATTTATATATAGGATTAGATATAGGATTTACCAACACAATTATGATATTGGCAAGAGGGATGAGCGTAATGCACTATACAGACATCTTAAGGACAATCCCACTCACACTTTTAAGTTTACTGTCATTGACCGTGTTGAGCGAGATCTGAGGGGCGGACCGCAAGACATTTATTTGGAGTTTCTGGAACTCAAGTGGCAACTTAGGTGCAATGCTGGACGTCCCCCTGGGTTCAATGATGTCATTTCAATTTCTAGTCTTTTAAAATTGAGATCTATGTTAGCTATTTAATCTCAATTTTAAGTTTGTATTTCATATTGTATTATATGCATACATGCACATTTTTATATGTCAATTTTTATTATTTAGTTTATTCATACTGTTTTTTACATTCATAATCACAATTTTTATTAGTAGATTTTGTAAAAAAAAGTTTCTTTATATTTAATACATGCCCTGTGATGTTTGATGTGTTCTCAAGTATTAATTGTTTTATTGGATTGTTTGGGGGGGGGGGGTTATGTATTTAAACTGACTGTTTTGAGCTTTTATTTGTTCTGAGGAAGTCTAGCTATTTAGCAGATACAAGCGCTTAACTATACAATAAATTGTTGGTGGATTTCTGTGGATTCTTTTGTTCTTTTTCTCAATAAAACAAACTTTACTTTCCTTAATGCTAAAAGATGACTACAGTATGGTACTGGATTCTGCCTGTATATATTCTGGTGATGACAGCAATTGCTGTTTGTAGTTCTGTCTTTCTATCATTCATTCATCCATTCATTCCCTATTGCCTGCTTTATCCTTTGCAGATCTGTGAGCGAGCCAGAGCCTAACTCAACACACAATTAGTGCAAAGCAGGTAACCAGTCCTGGGTGTCCACCACAAAATGGATGCACCTATTCACTCACACACTTACACTGCACTCATATCTATTGACCATTTAGAGGATTATAACCTAGCAGCATGTGTTTACAATGTGGAAAAAACTATTGAAAAGCCATGCAGATACAGGGAGGTCATACTGATTCTCACAATAAACATCAGCTAGGAACAGCACTGGAGAAGTAAGAGCGGCAAGAGGGCAATGGTGGCCACAGCACAGAACTTCTAAAAGAAACTCACATTCTACAGGTTTCTTTTCATTAATCACTGGTTTGAGTCCTGCCATTTATGTATATATATATATATATATATATATATATATATATATATATATATATATATATATAGATATATACACACACACACACATATATATATGTATACATATATTATGAAAAATATGCACAGGTTACTTTATGAATTATATAATTTTATCTGTTTTTGTAAATCACATGCTTTGCTTAATAATCTGAAATCATGTAGTAATGCTTAAATCAATCTATAGTAAAAGAAATACACATGTAACTAGAGCTCTAGTAGGGGTTTGAAGTAATGTTAAAAGCATTTCTGAGTAATATCCCTGCTATTCTGGTAATTCTTCTCTAGTTATTTCATCCTGCTGTATTTTAAAGCATGTGCATTGCACATTAAGTAAATGAACATTGCAGTCTATGAAAATAAATGCTGACATTGAGCTTAGAGAAAAGGCATGCTTGAGGCTTGAGTAAGCATATGTTTTAAAGGCTGCCCACATATAAAGTTAAGAATTTAACAACCATAATATGAAGACATCAAAGTAGAGGCAGAGAAGCCTGTGAATTGCAGTTCTGGTCACATGGGTTACATGGTGGAATTACTGTAGGGGGAATGAGTGTTACACGAAGTCATGAGGAAATAACTGCTTACGTAGTGTGGGAAGTCCCATGAGCTACATTGACATCAGCTCATGGGGTCTGAAGAGGTAATTACTGCTTGAAGCTGTGGGTTGTCAGAATGACTGAGAGGCTCCTGTTCCAGGACTGCATCACATGAAGGCATGACAGAATAATTTCTTGAGGATTTTATGTTATCCAAACAGCTGATGAAGCCCCTGCTCAGGAACAAAGAGCTGCGGGTGTCTACAACACAGTAAATCATGATAATAAATATCAGAGGGTAATAAGCAAGGCATTTTAAATTAAAACATACCCTACTTAGGCCAGAGCAAGAGTTAAGCAAAACAGTCACATCTACATTCCTCTTACAGGACTAGTTTGAATACAAGTATTTTCCTCAACATGTCTAAAAATTTTTGGAACTTTTTTGAAAATTAAAACAGTTCCCATTACTGTTCCAATTTGTGTGATGTGGTGTTGGACTCATGAGGACATGTGGAAGTAAGAGCAAAAGGCATCTCACAGAAATAAGGGAGTGACATCACCCAGCACAGATGCAGTGAATGGCTGTTGCACTGTTTTCTGATCTGAGACCAAATAGTCTGCACTAGCAAATTCTGTTTCACTCCAGTGCAGAAAAATGGTATCTTCAACAACAATGAACAACATCAGCTGTTGGTGAGACTGGAATTGTGTGGGAGTTCTTAAATGACCCTGCAATGTGAGAGTATTCCATGCAAAGAATTAGTTGTGGTAAAACAATGCATTGTTGGGTATGTGCTGTCAACACAAAAAGACTGCATCCCACTTTTGAATGCAAACATTTTCTAAACAAAATATTTGAAATTTGCTAAGCCTGTTAAGTTTGGCACTGCCAATTTATTGTATATTCCTCATTTATAGAACATTTGAAAGTTGACTTAGAATTATGCAAGACTGGTATAAAAACAGGGGTTTTGAAAGAAGTAGGCCGTCATTAGACCATTGTGCAAGTTAACAAGAATGATGTCTTGTTATTTCTTAGGTCTTCTATTATAATTTGAGGATTGACTTAATTTATTTATTAGTTTTAGATTTAGAGGTGTGCATGTTTTGAATTTCCATGATCGACATCAAGCAACCGATATAGACAGGAAACCCATACTGATCTATTTCAATTCATTCTGTAAATGTTTACATAGGAAATAAGTTACAGTACAATATGTTTAAAATGCACATGTGGTATATAAGTTCACATAAAAAGAATGACCTAAAAATGTGTGTGATATGCAAACCATGTTATTGTAAAGGGCATGTCTATACACTGCAGGAAGATCATCATACCATCTTGTATCTTACTGCTCCATCCCATTATTGAAAAGAGTGCTGCTGTTTATAGCCTTCAATCAAGCACTTGAAAGAACTTGAAAAGGTACAACTATTCCTTTCTATTCCTTACCTGAAAAAATCATAGGATTGGAAAATTCCGAAAGATTTTATGAATTGTCATTATATTCTGTTTATTTATGTGAGTAAGAGGTAACCACCGTGTGACTTATAACTCAGTGCTTTAGCAAAGGTATTGAGAATAGGGTATTTGCCCTGGCTGCCAACTTGTAGGGTGTATCAAATGTTTAAAAAATGTTTGACAACTTTCTTTTTTGTTTTTGTAATTGACAGGATCAGCCCAATGTCTTCCATTCCTGCACCTAGATGACCCATTCATTTCTCCCTCAGGTCAAGCGCCATCAGGCCATTCATTCCTTGATGAAGGTAAGAGTTGGGTGGTGTTAGGGAGTGGCCAGTCCTACCCCAAGCCCCACAGTAGCTTTGTAGATACTGCTATATAGCTGCCGTAAGAGTGCATGCGCATTTTAGTGCATGTATAACCTCTCGGCTAAGCACACCGCTTGCAGCATAGGTGCATTAGCTCTTCATGCTGCAATGATACACCTGCAATCTTGCAGAAGTCCCCAGTACATTAAGTCAAGCTGCCTCCCTCCCTAGGACAGGCACACTAATGTCAGCCACTCACATTTATCCTCCTTTACCTGATCCCTCCAACAACTGTGCTGCTAGTCAAATACAGGTAATCTGTGATGCAGTCAGGGCTTTATCTCTCTGACCATACAGTCAAGTTGAAATCTTATGCTCTTAATATATAGCTTATGAACTGTTTAACTGTCACAGTATATTTTTATGGCATTTGGACCAACTTAAAAAAAAACAGAAAAGGTTGACAAACAGTTTACAACCTGTGCCAATCATTTAGTGACAGCTTGCATACCGTAAAATTGTTCTTGAAGAATTTGACAGTTTTAATGCTGTCATTAAGCACTGTCATTGTGATCATTAATAGACAGAGGTTTCCAAATGAGTCTTCTTCCCTGGGTGCCATTCTTCCTTGCTACAGCTGTGCTATAAGGCAGTATCTGTGTGATCTAAACAGAAAATGCAATGCAAATGCAAGATGGCCATTGTGACAGCAATGAGTACTAGTACATTATGTTTAAACTCACTGTGGTGGCAATGTATTTTATCAAAATGCTGTAGTACAATCAGGTATAGCACATTGTGTAGGGCATCAGTAGAAACAAAACAATAAGGAGCAGTTGACAAACTATTTCCTGCCATCCAGTGGTGCAAGGTTTGATTCCCTCATCTTCAATTATCTAACTGTGTAAGTCTGAGCAATTCACTTACCTAGATACCGCTACTAGGCTGAGTGTGAAAATGATCCATGGAGGTCACCGCTCTACCGTGGAAAACATATGCAAACACACACACACACACACACACACACACACACACACACACATATATATATATATATATATATATATATATATATATATATATATAAAATTTTAGTGGGGGAAAGAAGGAGGTTAGTAAGGGGTGAAGAATGTACACATGCATACATATATATACAAGGCTGCTGTTGTATCACATGTTAGTGAGGGATATACAGGTGTCAGTAAGTATAAACAGCAGTGAGCAGTTGTAGTAGGAGAAATTTGATTAGTTATGTGTGACATGATCTGTCTTATTACAGTCATGTTTAATTTTGTCTTGGAGAAATCATTTCAGTTGGCATCAGTAGTTAGAGGATTCTGGCATTTCAGTTATATGTTCTGGTAGGGATTGTCATAGTTTGTGGCTAGGCCTGAAAAGTATGGTCAGTGCAGTGAAGTTTAGAGGTTGATGTTTGGATGTAAGTCTTGCTTTAGCATGGCTTCTGAGGTTGCAGTGTGGGGTAGATGAGATCATTTTCATGGTCAGTGGTAATAGTGTGTCTTGTTTAAGCAATATGAGAAAGCTTGATCTGCCTTGTACAGGAAGGCATTTGGCCTTTGATAAGGTACCATAGTGGTATTCCATGATTTTTCCCAAGTCCTTTTGGTTTCTAGTACCATGACAGGAATAGTCCCCATTTCTAAGTCAAAGTACGATTAAAGTTCCTGAAATTAGTATTGTTTCAAGTCTTTGATGTCAGCCAAAAGTGCTCCTTTCAGTACCTGCAATGTTCCCAGAACTGACTCCTTCTATAATTCATACAGAGTTACATGTTTTGTTAACATATCTAAATACGACTGTAAATTCTTTTTTATGAGACCCATAGCTCCTACTACTATTGGAACTGTCTGGGTATCCTTCTTCCACATTACCTGTGTTTCTGCTGCAAATCCTGGTATTTTATAATTTTGTGTTTCTCTGTAGAGACACTGTATTCACTGGGTGTAGCAATTTCAATGGCCAATGCTACTTTTATCTTCTTTTCATGGAATACTATATCTGGTTTTCTCACATCTATTTTTTGAACTGTTGGTAATGGGTGATCCCATGTGATATAAACTCCATCATTCTCTATAATGCTTTGTGGTTCATGTTTCCAATATTTCTCAGCTACTTCAATATTGTAATGTTTGTGCAATCCCCTATGCAACAATCTTGCCACATTATTATACCTTTCAGTATACAGGCCCTCTGCCATTAGTGTCTCACAACCAGCAACAAGATGTGTGTGTGTTTCCAGTTTTGTTTTACAAAACCTACATTTGTCTGTTTCTCCCACCTGTTCAGTGAGCTTTAAAAAAACAAGGTGTATGTTGTCAGCTATAGTGGACCACCAATATTAACCATTCTTTTGTTTTAAATTCACCTCTTCTTAACCATACCTGCATCAGATCCTGATCAATATGAGGTTGTTCTAGGAGTTTTTTTATACTTCCAGCTATTTATGCATTTTCCACATTTCCTGCCTTCTCCTCTGTCCCTTCACCTTATGTTCTTTCTTTTGTTTTTAGCACATGCAGTTGCTGCCTGATTTTTATCTACTTCTGGTTTGATTTTTATTCTTTCTTGACACCGATATGCTGCTGCTAAACTAAACAGGGACATCATCTTAGATTCATTCTGCTCATGTTTTAATACTTTTACTATGTTTGGGTCTACTGAGGGCAGCAGATATGTATGCAGTCCTATGATGCAACTCTATACATGTAATCAATTTTGAGGAGGACCATACCGCCTTTAGAATTAGGAATATATAATCTTGGTATACACTGATTTTTATATATTATTTGATAAGTGTGAAGCATTTTTATCGTTTTCCTGTTAACTGATCCAAAACATTTTGGGGCCAGTAAAAAAAAAAAAATTGTAAGTTAGAACAGGAAGATGAAAGTTTTTTATAGCTTGGACTTAGATGTCAGGACTGTTTAGAGTATTAATTTAAGTCTTTTTCTTGGTGCTGCAGTTTTCCTGCTTTAATTGTTGCTTTTGCATATTTATCAAGACAAAATTACATTGTTATATCATCTGAGAAAAAGTTTTAACCACTTCTAGGTGTGCATTCAGTTTCTCATCTGATGAACTGCAGTTTTAAATCATCCACAAAAAGAAGACGAGAAGTCTTTACACTTGACTGTTTTCTGGGAGCCAAGCTGTAGCCATGACTTAATCTGTTAAGTAGACAGCTCAATGGGTTAAGGGCAAGACAAAGGAGCAGTGGTGACAAAGATCCACCCTGGAATATCCCCCTTTGGATTGTTATCCCTGGGATAATAATTTGTCCTTTATCATGGCTTATCTGCAAAGTGGTCTGCCACTGCTTCCTGGTCACTGTAATGCAATATATCAATGTAAGATGTATCTTATAAATCTGTAAGCATTCCTTTATCCATGAATGTATGAAGCTGACAAATACTTTTTTGTAATCTAGCCATGCTATACTTAAATTCTTCCCCTTATTACAGTTCTCCATTATGACTTTGTTTAATAACAAAGGATCCTTTTTTATCAATATGACTTTCTTTTGTTACCCTTTTGTTCTATTGTCATGATTAAGTTTTATTCCAAATGAGTATAAACTGTATTGTCATCAATTCCAGTATATAGTTTATACATCATTGGAAGACAAGTTATTGGTCTATAGTTTTTAGGATATCTTGCAGATTCACCCTTAAGTAGGAGTATTATTTTTCCTGTTGTTAACCATGTTGGTGTCCATTTGGGATGTGCATATAAGTAGTTCTTACTTAGGACTGTATCTTTGTGTAAAGACATTAATACTTTTAGCCAGAAGTTAGGTACTGCATCTAGGCCTAGGGTTTTCCAGTTAGGAACTTAAATTTTGTTTCAATTTCTCTGGCTTTTACTTCATCCCCATTTCATGCCATGTACATTTGAACTTCTTACAGTTTCTTTTACTTCTTATATCCATTCAACATATTTGTGTCCCACTGGGTCTTCATAAATATTTCTCCAAAATGAGTCTATTTTTTCTTTTTGGCAGGGTTTCAATTCCTTTTGCTTTGTTTCCCAATTATCTATAATACTTTTTGTGTCATCAATTGCTTATTTTATAATTTTCTTTATATTTATCTGTGTGGTTTCACTTCATAATCTCGAATTACTGAAATCCCGAATTTCAGTAACCGAAGACTATAAAGTCGAACCATTCACAAAACCAAAACCCACAATCCCGAATCACACAATCACGAACATACATACACTATACACCACATAACACACACCATTCCACCCACAACACACAAACCATACAACCCTACACTACAGATAAGCAGTGGGGCAAGCCCCCCTGCACCCCCCACACCCCCTGCTTATATATACCAACTCCGAGGTCGCACATAACATAAAAAAAAAAAACTCACACCACGCCATCCTCCATTTGCTTGCACACAAATACACATCACACATACACAAACACCAACAAATCCAACACTCACACTTACACCTCCCTAATCTTACCCACACATACAATGTACAAATACACACACAAACACTCACTCACCTGCAATTTCAGGCAACATAACACTACACGTGATGCACTGGAAATGCATAAGCTTGGATTTGAGATATTCTAATTCGCTCTTATGCACTTTCGGCATTCTGCTTTTAGGCTTCAATTCGAGATTTCAGTAATTCGAGATTCTGAAGTGTAACCATCTGTGCATCTTGTTTTTCTAACTGTGCTTATATATTTAGTTTATTATTTGCAATAGTGTATGACAGATCCTGGTCTGTTCTGATACTGCCTATTGCTTTTATCACATCTATTTTTCGAAGTATTTTTGTTGATCTGTCCTACTTTTACATTACACTTTTCTAATAGTGACACTTTTTGTCTTAATTGCGCTATACTTTTCTCTATTCGATGCTTCCTTGAAGGCATTTTTTTCCCTTCATTTTCTTTCTTCATCTGCTTTTGTAGTAAAACTATATCTGTTATTAATTTAGCTGGACATTAATATGCCATATCTGCTTCTGTTATATCACATTAATTTCTGTTAATAGTCGTGATTACTGTGTTCATTTGTTTTATCAGACTTCTAACACTTTAGATCTTATTGACTTTCTATAATGTGTTCTTTCATCAATCTTAATGTTCATCCATCCCTTTTAAATCAAGCAACTATTCCATTAGATCATTTTCTTGTAAACTGAGCGCATATTCTTTCTTCTCCATTTCTGTGGACATTCTACAGAAAGTTCCAGAAAATCCTCCTGTTACATATTCTTTTCAGCTGCATTCTGCATCATCTATTGCCCTTTCATATGAGTACTCACTGGCCTATCACTCCACAACATTGACTGTATCACAGTTACCACAGTTTCCTGTTCCTTCCGTTGCTGTGCAACTTCAACTGAGCTTTTGTACTGGTTTCCTTCTGAAGGCTCCAGAGTATCTTTATGTGGCAAGTGATTAGATGTTTCTCCTTAAATTGGGACTCATTGTTCCATTGTGCTGTAACGTTACCAGAGTTGGATTTTATACACAAAATCCTACACTTCAAAAGTAATCCATAACTTCAGTTTCTATTTTTTTAACGTCTCTATTACTAATCCACTTTTCTACTTCCCCCCTTTGTTTTCTTATTTTTTGTATTGTGAAATTTCCATATCCGGATGCCTGTGCTGTACTTCTATTCAAATATCTTTTGTGCTGTTTTTTTTTTTTTTTTTGTATTGATTAGTTTTGCTTTCTCCTTTGCATAAACATTGCACCATACTAAATCTCTTTTTCTTTCCCATGTCCATCTTTCTTCTATCGATGTCTCCTGCTCTACTTCTTTCTCCTTACTTTTGGGAATCATTGTTCGATCATGCTGCTGTGACATAACCTATGTTAGACTTTCTGCACTAAATCCTTTACTTCACAGGTATTCCATAACTTCAGCTTCTATTTCTTTAACTCCACCTTTACATATCCCCTGTTCTACATTTCCCCTTTGTGATCTTATTTTTTGGTATTTTGAAATTTTCCAGAACTGGGTAACTTTGCCTGTATCTCTCTTCAAATATCTCTGGAGATGCTTTCTCTGTGTTGAATAGTTTGGCTTTTTCCTTTAATTAAATATTGCATATCAGATCTGTTTTTCTTTCACATGTCCATGTTCCTTTTTATACCTTTCAAAAATCTTTTTGTTTTGCTCTTAATATTTTCACACTTCCTCTGTCGCTTGTTTTTTCCAAAAGGCCCAATGTTTCTTGGTCTCTATAATATTTTTCATGGGTCTGTTGGATTAATGAATACAAATTTGCATTTGAAGCTTTTGACAGTTTTTCTTGTGCAAGACATTTTCTTTCCTCTAATTTCCCTCTCTTACTCTTTTTGAATATCTTTTATCTGAAATTCTGGGCTTCTTGCATAATAGTAACAATACATCATTTCTTCCTTATCCTCAATAATCCACCGTATCATCTTTATGGCACTTTTTTGGCCTGTCAGTGTTTGTTGCTTGTGTGGGCTACTACTTCCTCCTACAATGGGGCGGAGGGGGGCATCCTCCCCTTGAGCCTGGCCTAACCTCATTGTAGGAATGTTTCCGTGGCTTGAGGATTCTGCACTGTTATTTTTTTCCAGTCCTAGCACCAGTGCATATATCAGGATTGGGCACTTTTTTATCCTGAGAATAGCAAGTAGTTGATCTTGGGTCTGAGTTTTTTGAACTGTAAATTGAGGTATGTGTCAAGCTAAATCTCTTGATATCTAAAGTTTGTAACAGCTTAAATGGTTTTATTCAACTGGTCAATGGCATGTAGTGATTTAGGCACATTGATAGTATTTTGATAGTGCAGAAGATAATACCATTTTTTGTTTGTTTGTTTTTATGATTTATTAAGAGTTGCTTAGGTGTGAACCAACTGTTTAGCTATAGAAGATCTAATTGTCATAGATTTTATTCGTCCATGTGATTTGGGGTAGATGTATAAATCATCATGTCATTCAGTTAATGTAGATCAAGTGGGAGCTTGTTTAAGAGCAGAGAGGCCCTATAGAGCCTTAAGGAACAAAGGAGTATGTGTAGGCAGGTTGAGAGGGAGAGAGATGCGTAAATGTTTATTTGGAAAGTTCTGTGTGGCCTGTGGACTGATTCCAGTTTCCAAAAGGTGAGTTAGAAGGATGGAGTGGTTAACCATGTCATAGGCCAGAGTTAAATCAATGAATACTCTACCCATTAGGTTTCCTTTATCCCATCTGCAGAACATGTGGTCAATTAGGGTCAATAGCTCAGTTAGAGTAGTTTTCCCTGAAAGGAATCTTTGTTGTCTATTTGATAGTAAATTATATTTTTGGAGGTAGATGATGAATTGTTCACTAAGTTTTTTAAGGTTTTGCCCAGTGTGGGCAGTATTGAGATTGATAAGAAATTATTGATACTGGTTGCTGGCTGCTTTTTGGAATTTTTGCTACTCCTTTGAGGTGGGCAGATTTGCAGATGCAAGGCATTGTTTGTTGTTAGGCAAAAGTTATATATGATGGCTATTGGGGTGCGTAAGAATTCTCAACAGTAGTATTTGAGCTATGGACAGAGATCGACTGTGCCAGTATGAGGCTCCAGCAATGAGGTAATCTGTTTAACTGTTATCCTACCAAAACAAGGTGGTATATATTTGGGGGGGTTGCTTTTATGTAGAGGTCAGAGGGATGTTTTGATTTGGGAGAGGGTAGGATGGAGGATTCTCATCAAGGAAGCCTGCTAAAGAGAGAATTGCTTCTTTAATGAGATTCTGAAGAGTGGTGAAATGTTTTCTAGTCAGTTTTCCAGCTTTGTCAGGCTTCACTACAAAAGTTGCATCACTGTTTTTATTAATGTCTTTGTTAGCCAGTCTATATTAGGACATTTGTTATTTAAGGGGAGGTAAGTATTTTGTAGGAAGAGAATTTCTATGGGTTGTATAGTGGCGGTGTTTGCATCTGTAAGGCGGAGTATGGGAAACCAGTCTATAGCTGGCAGGTGAAAATGGAGGTTTTGAAGATTTTGACTTAAATGAGATCAACTTTGGGGGTGTTTTACTTTGATATTTTGACTGTGGAAAGTTATAGGCCAGTGATCACTGAAAGCAGGGGGTGGGTAGTAACGAAGGTTATGGTAGATGGGTGTGAGTTGATTATGAGGTCAATGAGAGGGTGGTGATTAATATTATAGATGAATCTGGTAGGTTCAGGTACTAGACGTATTAGGTTAAGGTCATATAGGAATTCAGATATATCTTGAAAAGAAGGACCCAGACAGGTTAGGCTGAAATCACTGAGTATAATGGCATATTCATTTCATGGGGAACCTAATACTGAAAATAAATATATTCAGTAATCAAAAAGCATGGCAGATATATTGTACAGTGCATTCCAAGCTTATGGAAATAGTCAGAAGAAGTCACCCATTAACTTCCTTCAAAAAATAATTGTCAGTGAAGTCAAAAATATCAACACAGTATTATGGCAATAATGTTGCTTGATATACTATGAGCATATAAACCTATTAATTCAAAGGGAAAATAAGATAACCATGGGTTACTTGATAAGCAACTGGTTCTAACAAGTACTGAATAAAACACATGTAAATGATAACCTGCTAAAAGAAGGCTGCACTTACATCCCAAAGAGTTAATCCATAAGTCACTGGGTGGCATAAATACATTATCAAGTCTGAAAGGATGTGCAAGTATCATAGAACAGGACTATATACCTAACCATAAGCATTGGTGTCCTAAATCTGTGTATATGTATATGTATATATATAATTATATTTATATTGCAGACATTATAAGTACAAACAGTATATGTAGAAGAGGTTTTCTGACAGCTGGTTTTAATATGTAGTGTGCATGTGTGTATCTGGATGCTCGGCTAACAATCTATAGTGACTGTGCAAACATTTTATTTTGTTTATTACTGTCACATTTCTATTTTCTGCCTTGGAAATGAGAGTTTTTGCCAGAGGCTGATGTCTTCTTATAAATGTCTCAGTCTCTTTGGTAGCTGAACATTGCAATTGGTGCGATAGTGGCAGTATAAAGCATACTGATACTGCCATCTAGTGCCTCTGTGACTGAACAGCAAAAGAGAGTCCCACCAGGTAAAGCTATACATCAAAGGCCTAATTTTCTTTGAATATTCTTTGATTTAAATAATGCATTTACAGGGCTTTTCAACTGCATATTTATGTGAATGTGTATGGACTATGACCTGCATGTGTGCAGTAATGATTTTGTGAGATATTTCTGCTAATAAAACTTGCATGATAAACGATGCATAAAGTAACTTTAATGACAATTATACTGTAGAAATGAAACAATACACTGTACTTTACCACTGGACTGCAAGTTTGAATAAATGATGACAGCACAGATAATCATTTTACAAAATGTTGACAAGCAGTTCTATCAGAGCTTAAGCTTTGGTTTTAACTAATCATCAGTCAAAAAATGGTTTTCTTGCAATTTTATTTTAAATCAACGGTTTCAGACCAAGGTTCTGCATTTACTATCCCTGTGTGAGGAATTTTACCTACTTGTTGTGGGTACATCTATGAACTTATGGAAATGCACTGTAGAAATATTGACACACATTTAATATCTCTGTTAAATACCCTACTGCTTTCCATTTCTGGTTATTTTTATTTTAAATAAATTTATCAGCTCTATTCCACTGATTGAGAGGTCCTTTTATAAAGCAGTTGTGGGTGGTCTGTACTAAAACTTGCACTATAGTGCTGTTCTGTAATTTACTACTGTGGGATTGCTTATAACAGCAATCATCTCTCTGTTTAGCATCTGAGTGAGAACAGCTCAAGGTTGTGTGTTTATTTGTAGTCCTTTCAGTACTCTCTGCAGTCAGTACCAGGAGAACAGAACAGATACATAACAGATGCAGGTGAACACTTCTGACATAGCACAAAACTACCTTAAGATGGAAGTCATGTGATATACTGGAGGCACTAGCATTATGTGCATTTAATGACATACTGTTTATGTGCACTGCATTTAATTTCACAGTATCTTTTGTATAAATGTTCACTACCTGTACTATACATGTCACTAAATTCCACCATATCAAAAAACATCATCATCAAATAACCCCCCTTTTCTTATTTTCTAAATGGGGTCAGGATGTTATGTCAGCTGTTGCCATCTCTCTTGATTCAGTGCCCCTCTCCTACCATCTTCAAATGTCATACCTGACTGTCACGTTTTATCTCACACAGTCTATCCACCTCTTTGCTGGATGTCATTGTTTCCTCTTGCCTTCTTCAAATCAGTCTCAAATCTTCTTCACCAGATTGTCTTCTGCTTTTCTTCACATTTGTCTGAACCTCAGTAATCCGTTCTTTTTGATGTTCTCTGTAAGTGGATCTACTTTGCCTTCTGCTCTGATGTCCTCATCTTTTGTCTGTCCCATAGTGTGCATCTATCTCTCATCTCTGTCACTTTATCTCTATCACCTCTAACTTTCTCAACTGATCTGCCTTTACTGCCCAGGTTTCTGTACCATACAGTAATACTAGTTGCACTACTGTTTTGTAAAATTTACTGTTCAGCTTCTTTGGCATTCTTCTGTCATACAGTCCACCTGACACTCTATCCTATTTGGCTGTAGCCCATCTGAATCTAGCTTTGAC
Organism: Protopterus annectens; assembly: GCF_019279795.1. Taxonomy (NCBI): domain Eukaryota; kingdom Metazoa; phylum Chordata; order Ceratodontiformes; family Protopteridae; genus Protopterus; species Protopterus annectens. The sequence continues at coordinate 152,369,466 of NC_056725.1, read as the reverse complement.
CTCCTCATTCAAACTTCCCTAATAATCAACCACCCCTACCAGATACTTGAAACTGTTAACCTATTACATTATCTCCCTTTCTGTCTCAATTCTCAGCTTCTTCTGATTTCCCATATTTGCTGCCATTACAGCTATCTTATCTGTACTCGGTTTCATCCTGTATGCCTTCAGTTTTTCATTTCATTTCCCTATTGTTTGCTGAAGTTCTTGCTTAAAGTCTGCTTTTAATGCAACATTGTGTGCATACAGAATCATTGTTATGTCTCCTCTCACCTGTTTGCTAATGTTATCCATCTTCTGTCCAAGGATTTATTATTTTTATTTATTATTTTATTTTACATTTGTTGACCGGGCTAGTCTAGCTGGATATATGTCCATTTTCAGTAGAGGCCAACAAGTATTATTGTGACATAAACATATTATTAATTACAATGAAATTTAAGAATAGAGAAGAAGTGAGAAAGAAAATAAGAAAAGAAAAGAGGAGAGGGTTAGGTGTTTATTGAGATAAAGTTTTAGATTCCTTTTAAACAGAGGGAGTGATGAGGGAGATCATGAAAGATAGGAAATGCATAGGTACTAAATTAATTTTACACTTCTGCAATGTGAATAAAGGGAGGGGGCAGATTGGAGAGAGTGGATATACTCCAGGATAGCACTACAGGGTGTAGAGAAATAACAGTCTACCTAAGGGACGATTAGGCAGATGAACCATTTCCCCAGGGACCTCAGGACTCTGTCCAGGGTACGTTTGGTCATTGCAGAAGAGACTGAGGGCAGAAGATAGCAAACATACTATCCATATACATGGTAGAAGCAGAGAAAGCTGATGAACTAAGGACTGTTAGACTGGTGGGAGTTTGGCATAATGGTTAAGGTATTTACCTTGCAGACATAAAGTGCAGGATTTGATTCTTACATGGGGTAATTGACTAGGCTTAAAATGGCCCACAAGGGCAGTTAGCCTAGTACTAACCTATAAGAGTTGCATTAGGAAATGTCATGGACAAAATCCAGAGAGAGAGAGAGAGAGAGAGAGAGAGAGGCTGGTTGCTTTCCTAGAGACAGTCTCCATAACAACCACTAATGTGGGTACCTGGCCAGGAGGAGCTAGCAGTCAGACTTGAAACAATTGTATGACTGAGTTACAAAGGAATCTTACAGGAGGGAATATGCATAGATAATGTCTACCAGTAATTTATTATTCACTACAGGGGTTAGAAGCAAGGCCATGACATAAAAACTAACTGTGGCATAGCTGAGGTATAGGACACAAAGGGTGTGATTAGAGAAATGATGTCAGTAATCTTAGGGAAGCTGATAAGCAGAGTATCACAAGGGTCAGCACTGGACCCTGTATTCTCCAGTGTGTTTGTTTCAGACATATCTGAAGGTGTAGAAGGCAGGATCAACCTCTTTACCAATGACACAAAGACAGGTGTAGCAGGTCATGAAGAATCTAAGTAAAGACTTTGAAAGACTGTCCACCAGATTAAAATGTTCACACTTGAGTAAACAGATGCAAAGTACTGAACTTGAGCCATAACAACAGTCATGATGTGAAATATCTGTGGGGGGAAATGAATTTAATAGCAACTCAGTTGGAAACGTAAGTGAGGTGTTTCTCACACTTAGATCAGACCACAACAGTAAGGTGAGATGGCAGTGGCTGATGCAAACATAGGACTTGGTAACTGAGGAGAATGATATGCCCAGAGATGTGAGAACCTGGAGCTTCTCCCACTACAGACCAGAGGAGAGAGGAAAGACATGATATGGGTGCACAACGTTATGACAGGGAGATGACAAGGGTTCAACCCGAAAATGAAGGAAATGAAAAAGGGATCATAGCGTTTGAAAGTAGGGTTTATCTACTCCCTGGATTTGAGAAAGTTCATCGACACTGAGAGCATTCTTGTCACATGTAACTGAGTATCAGACTAGGTGAATGAAAGGGAATATACGAAGATGTTCAGGAAGGCATGGGAGATGTGGGGAAAGTGTGACAGAGGAATGAAAGATGGAATGTTGATCGACTGTTAAATGCATTTAATTGGCAGAGTACACAGGCTAAATGTCTCTACCTAACATCAAATGTAGAGTAATTTTGAAGACCTTGCAATGGCAGTCTGTAATTAAGGTGGAATGAAATATATAGTAAAAGACAACAAAATAAAGACAAAGAAGGGCAAAGCAAACATGCTATCCTCAAAACACAGAAGGGAGACTCAGGATATCTGTGGTGAGTAAGTGCAGTATGTCGGCTACCAAACACCAGTAAGAAGAATAATACAGCATTACATCTGGGATTTCTGGGATTTCTGTAAAAAGGCAAAGTGGAAAATCACCAGAGTCTTTGATGGCAATGTTAAACCTCTTGTGGTTTACTTCCTTAGGTAGCTGCATAAATGTTACCAAACAGGCCCATTTTAGCCACGAGATTATAGGTCATTTAAGAGAATACCATATAGCAAAAAAGAACGTTAGATCCATCCATCCATCTATCTATCCTCAGCCCCTTTTCCCATTTCTCACATGGAGTTGGGGTGTCACTTCCACAGTGACAATCATCATGAGCCAAGGTTTACACCACTGGGTGGCTAGCCCTGCTGTGGTAGTTCATTCACACCACTCACTTGTGCACACACACTCTCACCTATGGCCAATTTAGAGTGTTCAATTCACCTACTGCATGTCTTTGGAATATGGGAGGAAACCTATGTGACTGCAGGGAGGACATGCAGACTCCACACAGAAGGCACCCCAGATGACAATTGAACCAGAGAGCCTCTTGTTTTGAGGCTACAATGCAAACCGCTGCACCACTGCAGCCACCCCCAAAAAAAAAGTCAGATCAATTACTAAAAATCAAATGCCAGGAACTCTAACTCTTCAAAAGTCATCACAATAGAAAATGTATAAAAAATTAACAAACATTCCAAATATGCATTAGTTTGCAAGGTGAAGAACATTTCACCCACATTCAGGGGACTGCATAAACATTATAATCATCTATGAGTTTGGTGCACATTGTAGGGCAGCAGCATTACCTTATCTCAGTCAACACTCTCAGCCATCACAGAGCATGCAAAGACAGAAAAGTGAATTGGAAAAAATGTAACAAACATTTATAGCCTCTCTGTGTGTGTGTGGTTTATATATTTATATATATATATATATATATATATATATATATATATATATATATATAGGTTTACTTCTCTTGTTCGAAAACACACTTCTTCGAAAAAGAGAAACCCAAGACCCACTTTAGCAAAAGTGCACTTAACCGAAAGTGCACGTTCGTGAAAATCAGTTTACATAGAGCCAGTCTATAAATAGAATCAGGGTAAAGATGAAACAGGACAGGAATCCAATGCAACAGTTGCTAAGCCACACAAAACCAGAATGCACATTGGAATTTGTAACATCTTATCTAGCCAAAGAAAAAGTTTAAGCATTTTTCCTGGTATTTGGTAATGGTGAGCACACCTTAACCATTTACTTTGTAATAGTTACATGTGCATGAGTCTGTTTGATATTTAACAAGTCCAACTGATTCCTGATGCTTCAGGGTACTGTTTTAGAACAGGTTGTTTCATGTGGGGTATGTATGGATATTAAGAAAAAACTTTTATGTAAGGAAACCCTTTATATACTTAAACATGGTACTCTGATCCATACTGCTATAAATGTAGAATGTAACTGGAAAGTTTTAATTTGACTAATATTGTATTAATTGTTTAATGAAGGTAATTAATCAGTTTTATTATTGTATATAAGGTGTGCTTGTGTGACTTGTTTTTTGACTCCTGTGAAAGCAGTGTTGATGAGCTGCTAGAGGTTTTAATAAATTTTGTTTTCTTTGGATTTTAGGACGTTTTGTCGTACATAGATTTCTATTGTTTGTTTGGTTGCTGTGATTCCTGATGCCTGTTGGTCATTCATAACATGTAGAAGGATTTATTGTGCTAAACATCTTTTTTGCCTAATGGCAGACTAAAGATATTCTTTTTAAATTTAAAACTCCCTGCAGTTGACATTAAAGTTGGCCAAAGGAGAACATTCAACATAAAGAAGCTTAAAATAATAGACAGTAGAATCATGGTCCTATAGCTGTTACTTGTAACCACTTTGCCTCCACAAGTGAAAGGCAATGGTGTTAAACAAATAAAATTACACATTTTAGTTAATGTAGTTTGTGGGATGTTAGTTAATATAGTTTGTGGAATGTTTGCATTGCAAGAGGTACTGAGTGTAACAATACAAATGGTGTTTTCCAACTTAAAAAGGGGGGATTGAATATTTACAGCACTTTTGGTCTCACAAGTTAACAGACTGGCTAGTATACAGCAATAATTTAGATGTTCTTTGTGTTTCACTGTTGCAGTCATCACCTGTGGGTTATCCCTGCTGTGGTAGCCCTTGGCTGGCCCGAATACCACAGTCAATGTTTTTGTGTCCCAGCTTCTGTCGCCTGTAGTCTGACATCAGGTCATCAGTACTATAAAGCAAGGCAGCCGACGTCATTACATCAGTCTTTCTTGCTGTGGAGCCTGTAGCAGAAGCAGTTTGCACGAGTGCTGGTCGGACACTACCAGAAGTCGAATTTCAGCTAAAAATGTCTAAAGCTAAGTACCCCATTGGGGACCCTTTTTCCTTGCTCTAACCGATGTCCGAAAAAGTTAATAATTGTTTCGCCTGTGGAAAGCAGATCCCACACCGAGACTTTCATTCTTATTGCATCACTTCTTTAGGCTCAGACCACGACGTCCCTCATTGCCAGTTCTGTGCCCTATTTAATGCGAGAACCATTAGCCGTACAGCTTTTTTTGTAGACAGTTATTTTCATATTCTGTCTTCTGATATGGTGTTCATCAGCCAACCTTCCGCCGAAATTTCAAAAAAACATAAAGATAGAGACAGGCCACACAAGACTAAGCCTTCTGACGATGCTACTGCTAAACAAGTCATCAGTTCTCCAGAATTCAGTGAGGCGCATTCACAGCCCCTGATGCCCGACTCGCTTTCTACACAGGCCTCTGCCAAGACCCTTTCAGAGTCCAGTATGCCTCAGAAATCCACTTCGTCTTCTGAGCCTTTGGCTGTCTCTCCCTTGGTTGTGTCTGGAACCACAATGCAGGCACCGGCTTCCAAGGAGGCTGATTGCACTACTGATTCTAGACAAAAACTGATGTCTACTCTTCCAACTACTGTTCCTCAGACGCCAACGGATTCTCTTAGGCCTCGAAGCCAGGCTACTCCTAGGAAATCTGCTTCTAGCCACCATCTTGCTACTGCTCCCCCACCCCAAGCTCAAATGCTTAAAAAGGCAGAGGATCTCATCTCCCTTATCCGAGGTACTCAAGCCCCCACTCCTAAAAGGAAAAGGGTTCCTTCTCCAGAAATTTTGACAGACCATGAGTCTGAGGATTCTGATTATTCTGCCTTTGAAGAGGAACAATAGGCCTTAACTGTTTATGAGGATTCAGATGCAGAGGAATCCATCCCCTCTGCCTCCCCTACAGAGGACCTCTCCTTCAGGGAAACCCTACACTCCCTCAGGGAGCATTTTCAATGGGAATCTCAGGGCTACCCACAGTCAAAGAAATGACTTAGAGAGTTTCTGTTTCCTGCCCCAGCACAGACCCCTGGCCATCCCACCTATTCTAGAACTGGCGGTTGATGTTTTCCTTGAATCCAGTTTAGCCCCTGATGCCCTGTCTCCTGCCCCAGCTAAACCTGACAGGTACTACAGAGTACTAGATTCTCACAAATACCTGTACAGGAACCCTGCTGCAGACCATGAGGTCATTACACAGGGACCCAAAGAAGCTGAGACTAGTTCTGCCAAGAATCTTCTTCCTTCTGAGAAAGACTCTACAGCTCTGGACATATGGGGTAAGAAAGTATACACCTCTGCAACCTTAGCTATCAGAGCACTCAGTTGTCAGTTCCATATGTTAAAATATCCATGACATACCTTGGAACAATTAAAACAGAAGATTGCTTCCTCTCCTGATGGTGCCAACTCAAAAGAGCTGGCAGAATTGCTACACTCTGCTTGTCAAGTGGCCAAGCACTCATTACAATGTGGATATGATGCCCAAGAAGCCTCTAGCAGAGCAACAGTGACAGGATCTGTTATTAGAAGACATGCATGGCTAAAGGAACAACCTCTCCCTCATCATGTCAAGTCTAAACTTATTGATGTACCCTTAGATAAGGAATGCTTATTTGGGAAAAGGCAGAAGAGGTGCTTAAACAGATGGAAGACAAAGCAAAATCTATGCAAACAGTAAAAGATTTCTTTCAAGTTCAACCACCCAGATTAAGCAGGAACTTCCCCTCTAAACACTGGGCCTTTCCTGCACCCAGTAGACAGGGCCAAAGTAAGCCCCACAAGGACAGGACATCCAGGCCCCCATCCCAGGGCCAGCAAAGAAGCAAACAATGGACCACTTCAGCCTCCAAGGCAGGGAGTTCTAATCCAAGCTTCTATGGTAAGCACTCACAATGACTCCCCCCCCCCCTCCTTTCACTCATCTAAATCTAGGAGGAAGGCTCACCCTCTTCAAGGACAATTTGGTCTCATTTCTCAGAGATACAGATTCTCCTTCAGCAAAATCCCAATTCCAAGAGGGTATCCAGACCTCTCCCCAAATCAGTGGGCAGAGGCATTAAAACAGATAAAAACCCTAATATCCCAGGGGCAGTAGAACCTGTCCCTCTGGATCAAACAGGAAAAGGTTTTTACTCCAGACTATTCCTTGTTCCCAGAAAAGAGGGCACTTGGTGCCCCATCCTGAACCTATCCAAACTGAACACCTCCTTGGTGGTCCCCAAATTCAAAATGCTAACCTTGCAGCAGCTCCTGCCTATGCTCACTCAAAATGCCTGGCTGGTGACACTAGACCTAAAAGATGCCTACTTCCACATCTCCATTAGAGAATCGTGCAGAAAATTCCTGTACTTCAGAGCAGGCAATCAGCACTTTCAGTTCTCTGCACTGCCCTTTGGCTTATCTACTGGTCCCAGAGTAGTCACCAAATGCTTGGCCCCGGCTGTAGCTTTCTGCAGACAGAGAAATATACAGATTTACCCTTACCTGGATGACAACCTCATTCAGGCGAACAGCAAAGAAAAGTTTCTCCAGGACCTTCTCTTTGTCAAAGAACTCCTAACTTCCCTAGGGTTCACCATCAACGAGAAAAAATTAAAGCAAAACCCCACCACGGAAATTGTTTTCCTGGGAGCTGTGCAAGACACAGCAACCCTAATGGCTTTCCTATCCCCAGAAAAGCAGAGTTTCCTGCCTGTCTACTTCACCCAGCTGGCTTCCAGAAGTCACCTCACTGCGAGGAAGTTCCTGCAAGTCCTGGGATACATGGCATCTTACATCCTTCCCATCCCTCTTGCCAGGCTTCACATGAGAAAGATTCAGTGGTACTTAAAGAACCTTTGGTGTCAGCACTCTCAGTCCCTAGAGACCACCCTCCCACTGATCCCTTGCATAAGGGGTGAATTTCTTTGGTGGGCAGAGGCCTGTGCCATGAACAGGGGTCTTCCCTTCATCCTCTGCCCTTCTGGCCAGACAATCACCACTGACGCCTCAGACATAGCTTGGGGTGCTCAGCTAGCAGGCAGGTGTACCCAAGGCCTTTGGAATGCCCAGCAACTCCACTTGCACATCAGTCAGAAAGAAATGATGGCAGTGCCAAACACTCTGGCTTCCTTCCAACCACATCTCAGACCAGGTGTCCTCCTTATAAAAACAGACAACACCACACTAATGTGGTACATCAACAAGCAGGGTGCACCCAGTCTTACCCCCTGTGCAGGTTAGCTATGAGTCTGTGACTTACAGCCACCTCCATGGGGCTACACCTAATTTCCCAGTACTTACCAGGGATCAACAACACACTGGCAGACCACCTAAGCAGAAACTTACTGGACTCCCATGAATGGCAGCTCGACAGAGAAATCTTTCTGCAAATCACCCAGGAGTGTGGGACCCCAGAGGTGGTCCTCTTTGCCTCACACTTCAACCACCAGCTGCACAAGTTTTGCACCAGGGAGTATCACCTCCTAGCATGGAAGGTGGATGCCTTGACCTTCTCCTGGAGCTCCCTGTTTTTGTACGCATACCCTCCCCTATCCCTTCTTCCCAAGGTTCTGATCAAAATAAGAGATGAGAGACCAAAGGCCATCCTCATTGCTCCAGATTGGCACAGACAACATTGGTACCCCTTACTATGTAGTCTGATCTTACAGCTCCCCAAGCTGCTTTCCCTAAGGTCAGACCTCTTGACCCAGGAGGGGGAAGGTACTGCACCCAGACCTACAGACTCTCAAACTTTCAGCATGGCTCATACACTAAAAACTAACCAGAAGTCACTGTTAAGCAAACAGGTCCTGGACATCATCACAGAGGCCAGAAGGCCCAGCACAAGAAAATCATATGCAGAAAAAAATGGAAAAGATTCTGCTCCTGGAAGCAATCAAAAGGGACCAGTACCTCCTAACCTTCCATCCCCCTCATCCTGGATTACTTTGCAGAGTTGCTCAATAGTGGCCACATTTTTTCCTCTATTAAAATCCATGCCTTAGCCATCGCTGCCCATTATGATTCAGACCCACCCCTCTTCTCTCATCCATTGGTTAGCAATTCCTCAGAGGGGCTTCTAATATCAGGCCTCCCAGAAGACCTCCTACTCCACCCTGGGACCTTAATTATGTGTTAGAGAAACTAACCTTACCTTCTTTCGAGCCTGCCACTTCAACAGAATTGAAATACCTCTCCTGGAAGACTGCCTTCCTACTAGCTATTACATCTGCCAGAAGAGTGTCAGAACTTCAAGATCTCATGGTGGTCGAGCCCTTCATAATTTTCCATGCAGACTGAGCCTCCCTGAGGACTAATCCCTCCTTTATGCCAAAGGTGGTATCTGATGTGACCCTTAACCTGGCCATACACCTTCCCACCTTCTTTCCCAACCCCCAAAATAAGGGGGAAAGAATTCTACACTCACTAGACGTGCACAGACAAATCAGATACTATCTGGACCACACTAAGCCATTCAGAAAAACTGATCAGCTTCTTGTAAGCTTTGCCCCAGGGGCAGAGGGGATATCCAAACAAACCATTTCCAAATGTATTTCACACTGTATCCATTTCTGCTACAGACTACATGGGAAACCCATCCCTAGGTCAATCCATACCCACTCCACTAGGGCAACCTCCACTTCCACTGCCTTCCTCAGAGGAGTACCTACCAGGGACATATTGAAAGTGGCCACCTGGACCTCTGGCCATACCTTTACAAAGCATTACCACCTACCTCTCTTTTCAAAGTCTAGGGCAGGGTTTGCCTCTGGAATTCTGCAGGGTCTCCTGACCCATACCTAGGACTCTAGCTTTCCTTCCACCCTTTACCTCAGCTTTGGAAATCCTCCCACAGGTGATGACTGCAACAGTGAAACATTAAGAACATAGTACAGTTGTGTACACTTGCCATAAATGTAGATGTTCAAATGTATTCACTGTTGCAGTCTTGTTTTCCCTGTCTTCATCCCCCTTTTCTCATCTTCCCCTAGGGGGACACATGCTTCCTAGGTGGCTGTTGGCCAACAGGACCACTTCTCTCTTTTCCCTTGTGCTTCTGACAAGTTAGGGCAAGGAAAACTGATGTAATGACATTGGCTGCCTTGCTTTATAGTATTGATGACCTGATGTCAGACTACAGGCGACAGCAGCTGGTGCACAAAAGCATTGACTCTGGTATTCGGGCTGGCCGAGGGCTACCACAGCAGGGATAACCTACAGGTCATGATTGCAACAGTGAATGCACTCGAACATCTACATTTATGGTAAGTGTACACAACTGTACTTTGTCTGACATAATAAAATGGCTGCAATTCGAACGTGGTTCATTGGCATAGGAGGATGGAGCCCTGTCAGCAATCTAGATGATCAGAATTCGAGCATGTAAATGAGCTGGCTATGGGAGAGTGGAGGTGGCTTTTACTGGCTTTCCCATCCTGTAAGGAGGGAAGGGTAGGTTCCAATTAACTCCCTACTCCCACACAAACAGAGGTTTACACAATTCTTGGTGATCCCACGCCAGTTATAGTAGCCCTCATGCAGATTTCATATCTGTGCCCCTATCTATGTGTGTAATGGATGTGCAGTAATAAAGCATCATTCCAACAGTAGCTATATCTAATAAAGCTATCATAACAACCTGATACAATATGAAATACTACAATAAAGTCAAATGTTGATTATACCCACTTCACCCCACTTTTATGGGCACTAGTTTAATATATTTTTGTCCCTTGCTTCACACAAAGATAAAAGTAGCAAATAACTTTATAAATTAGATTCTTTACAGACAGATAAATAATAATCATCACTATCTTTCATTTGACATTTTCTGCAATTGGAGGTACTTAGGCTTCTGCTCTGATGTTGTAATTTCTTTCTCTGTCCCACAGCATCCATCCCACTACCCATCTCAGACACTTAATTTACAGTACTTCTAGTTTCATCAAATAATATGTCTTCTCTTCCCATGTTTCTGTGCCAGTCATGGTAATGTGGAAGATATCTTTCTCATATATCTACAACAGAATTGATACATACATAGGTGATACATAGGTTCATAGGTTCATAGGTTCATACTAGGCTATCTGCCCTAGGGCATTTATAAGCCTAGCCAGAGTATGTTTGGCTTTCGCCACCCATTTTAAATTAATTTTGCTATGCCCTTTTTCGAGGTTAGTATACTGTGCCTCTGTCTAACAGTGACACAGAAGTGATACCCGGGGTAAACCTATGATCTCCCATCCACTCATCAAGATTCCTCTTGAAGAGAGTCAATGAGGGACTCTGCCTAACCTGGACTGGGATTTTATTCCATAGTGAAGGGAGCCTCTGGGTTATGAATCTATCCCTCCAGCATGTCCTATTTATTTCAGTGCTGAGGTTCAAGTCTCTCGAGTGTAGCTCGATGGGATTTGGATTTTTGAGGTGCAGCATGTCCCTTAATTCGGGTTGGACATGGCCTTATACGTCAGGCACAGGTCACCTCTGAGCAGGCGGTATGCCACTGAGTAGAGCTGGAGTTTCTTTAACCGGGCAGCATATGGCATCTGTTTGAGCCCTTTGATCCTCTTGGTGAGGTACTTTTGGGGTCTTTCCAGTTGCTGCAGGTGTTTGGTAAGATACATCCCAAAAGGGGCATTGTACTCGATTATGGGCCTGATGAGGGATGAGTAAAGAGGCATGATGACCTCCCCTAATCTAGATGTGAATCCCTTCATGATTAGGTGGGCTATATAAAATGTTTTTCTAACCACTTTGGCCACGTGGTTGTCAAATGAGAGATTGCTATCAACTTGGGTCCCCAGGTCCCTAATGACTTCTTCTGTACTTAATGGATTACCACCTATGTGGCAATTTGTGGGCACTTTGTTTTTGCCAAAGGGGATGACTATACACATTTTGGCATTTAGCTTGAGGCCATGGCTCTGGCACCAGTTGTCTGTTTCTATGAGGCCCTTTTGGAGGATGCTTGTGTCGGCTGGAGAGTCGATTATGGCGCCCAGTTTGCAGTCATCTGCGAACTTGGTCAGCCACAGTCCTTCCATGTTGGCCTGTACCTCCGAGAAATATATACCAAACAAGAGAGGTCCCAGGACTGAGCCTTGTGGGACGCCACTTGTAACTGGTTTGGAGTCTGACATGGCTCCAGCAATTCTAACCATGTGGGTTCTGTCCTTGAGCCAGTTTGCAACCCATCTAGTGACATAGGGGTTTATATTTAAGCTGGTGAGCTTATCTATAATGCCTGACTGGGGTATTGTATCGAAGGCTTTTGCGAGGTCCAGATAGGCTGTGTGGACCACCTTCCCTTCGTCAATGGCCTTGGTGACTGTTTCAAAGAAGTCAACCAGGTTTAAGAGGCAGGATCTGCCCTTAACAAAGCCAAACTGGGTAGGATCCAGTGTCTGTAGGTCCCCAATATCTTTATTCATGAGGTCCATAATGATCCTTTCCATAGCTTTGCAGACCAAGCTAGTCAGGCTTATGGGGCGATAGTTTCCAGGGTCCGTTGAGGCACCACCTTTGTGGAGAGGGACCACTGTTGCTGTACGCCACTCTTTAGGTACATATCCTGTAGTAAGGCTGAGATTGAACAGTAGTTTTATGTTTGGGTTTAGCTCTTCTTGGAGTTCATGTAGGACGCAGCCTGGGACACCGTCTGGTCCCATTGATGCTGTGTTTTTTGCTTTGGAGAGGGCAGCTCCCACCTGAGCATCTGAGATGTTGGGGGGGGCAGCACTCTGCTGGGATAGATATTTGCCCTTTTGTGGGAGGGGAGAAGTTTGCGCTGAACCTGTCAGCTAGGATGTTGGCAATGTCTGTGGGATCAGTGTATTTTTGTCATTTTGGACTAATTCTGAGCATATCTGGGAATTCCCACCCAGGTTCCTAACATAACTAAAGAAAGCCTTGTGATTATCTTTAGTGTCCTGTGCAATTTTTCTCTCGAAGCTGGCCTTTGACAATTTTATGAGTGCCCTTAGTTTTTGCTAATACTGATCAGAGATGCCTTCCTTTTGGGATTTTGCTCTATCATGTAGTAGCTTCCTCCTTCTATTGTATAGTTTGTTTATGGCTGGGGTCCACCAGACAGGTCGCCTGCCTTTGGAGGATTGGGTCTTGGTTTTATTTGGGATTGCATGATCCATGCATTCCTGAAGGTGTTCATAGAATGCATTTATAAAGGATTCTGCGGTCTGGGCCGTATTTTCCACAGGCCCGGGGCTTTGAAGGATTCCACCTCGGTTTTGAGGAGTGTGAAATTTGCTTTAGAGAAGTTTTTCACTGTGGTTTTCTGGGCAGGGGTGGGGTCGGGATGTGAATATCCAGTGAGATCAGTTTATGGTCTGATCTTACCAGTGAGGGATACACTTCTGGTCTGGAGCATAGAGTCCCCATGTTGGTGATGATTAGGTCCAGTATGTTTTCCTCTTGTGGAAGTGGTAACAAGTTGTTCCATAGCATTTGAGTTTATGAATTCTAGGAACCTTTGGGCAAGGGTGTTGGAGCTAGAGTAATGCTCCCAATCTATGTTTGGGTAGTTGAAGTCGCCCAATATAATGGTGTTCGGAGAGACCTTCATATTTTCCAGTGTTCTCAGGAAGGCCGAGTGGGGTTCCTGGGTTTGGGAGGGTGGTCTGTAGCAGGCTATAAACTGGAAGGCAGTTTTACCCACTGTTAGTTGCACATGGATAGTCTCTGATGCTTCGTGCTTTGCCACCAACCTAGAGGTGTGAGTATCTTTGATGAATATCGATACCCCCCTCCTTTTGTGGTTCGGTCCAAGTTTTGGGGCCGAAAAGCATGGTATGAGGTATAACCTGGTAGTGCTGGGGTGCTCTTGGGAGTCCTGAACCAGGTTTCTGTTACTGCACAGATATCGATGTTCTCCATGCTAAGGAGAGTTTAGCATCTTGAGGTTTAGACTTCTAGCGTTGAGTAGCATTACTCTTAGTTTCTTATCCCTTGCGATACCTATGGAGGTGGGTTTGTCTTTTGAGCCTTGCCTAAAAAAGGCACTATGGGGGTAGCAAGAGCCTTTGCCAATATCCGAAAGTCCAGGGGTGACAGGTGCAAGCCATCCCTAGCAAAGCATCGTGGCTTGTCGTGCATATCATCCCAAGCTGACAGGCATTGGATCCCCTTTGAATGACACCAATACTTAAGCCAATTGTTGAAATTCATCATCTTGTCTTCATATTGTGGCATCATTCTTGGTGAGGGTAAGATGCTACTCAAGGTCAGGGTCATACCAGCCTGGGCTACATGCTCAGAGAGCTCCTCTATGTCTCTGTTCATGTAGTCCAGGTAGGTACGCCTCAGGTCATTCACACCAGCATGGACAATGACTGAGTCATATTTGTACTTGCCTTGGAGTGACCTGAGTGCTTGTGTTATGTGGCGGATCCTGGCGCCAGACAGGCTGCTCACCGTGACCTTCTCCTTGTTCAGCCTGGTGAGCGGGACGTCAGTGTGCCTGACGATAGAGTCACCTATTACAAGTGTATCAGGTGTGTTGTTTAGCCTTAAGGGCTGTGACTGTTCGGCACACTGGCTTTGTGAGATATGTGTTGCACGTGTTTTGTTTTGGGGTAGCGGTTGCTTGGGTGTCTGCTTTGGAGGTCTCTGCTGCTTAGGCAGATCTTTATTTAGAGCCTCCGAGTATGTTTTTGTGTGATTATGTGTTTGGTTTGCTGTCGTGGTAGGTCTATGTGAGACTGGAATTGTAGTGAGTGTGGTTTCCTTCTCCTCCTGACTGGTTATGCCAGTACTAAGTTGAGAGAGCTTAGCCTCCAGTTTGGCTATATGGTTGCATCTCTCACATGTGTTAGAATTTGTTGGGAGGAGGAGAGGGTTGTCTGTGTACATGAGGCAGTTGTAACATTGCCTCAAGATTCCCATATTCACCAGCTGGACCGTCTTTCCTAATGTAGCCTAAAAGTTAACTAGAGACAGGATAGCAACTACACTCCAAGCAGTCTGATGCATATTTTGTTGCCAGCATTACTTCATAGGATCATAGGAGGTTACTAGGTTATTTGCCCTGAGGCCCTTATAAGCCTAGCCAAGAGTTTAGCCCGTATTTAGACAAATCAGCACCTGATGCCCCTGTCCAGTAGGGACACAGGTGGAATCCCAGGGATCTATTTTCTATTTCCCATCCAGTTATCCAGGTTGGGCTTAAAAAGAGGTAAAGAGGTACTCTTCTTGATGTGGAGAGGAAGTCTATTACACATATGGGGGAGTCTCTGGGACACAAATTTGTCCCACCAACAAGTCTTGTTGATGTCACAGACCAGGTTGAGGCTGCACGTGTGGGTTACTCAAGTGGAGCTTGACTTGTGGATATGCAGCAGTCCCATCAAGGTGGGGTCCGTGATCGCCTTGTATGCCAGACAGAGGTCACCTCTGAGGAGTCTGTATGAAACTGAGTAGAGGGATAGGGCTTTTAGCCTATCTGTGTATGGTAGATGTTTGAGGCCTTGGATTTTCCTGGCGAGGAACCTCTGTGGTCTCTCCAGCTGCTGCATGTGCTTTGTGAGGTACATGCCAAAAGGGGTGTTGTACTCAATAATGGGCATTATAAGGGAAGAATACAGGGATGTTATGACCTCCTTGTCCCTGGATGAGATACCCCTACTTATGAGGTGGGCCATGTAGAAGGCTTTCTGTACAACAGAAGCAACATGGTGGTCAAAAGTCAGGTTGCTATCAACCTGGGTGCCCATATCCCTCTCCATTCAATGAGTGCTTAGGACATTGTTATTAATGTGATAATTTGTGGGGACATCACTCTCCCGAAAGGGGATGATGATGCATTTTTTGGTATTCAGCTTGAGGCCATGTTTCTGGCACCAGTCATTTGTCTAACCCTCTTGGAGGATGTCCACATCACTATGGAATTGATGGCAGCACCTAGCTTGCAGTCATCTGCAAACTTGGTCAGCCATAGTCCACTGATTTTGGCCTGCACCTCAGAAAAGTATATCCCAAATAACAGAAGCCCCAAGCCCGAACCCTGAGGTATGCTGCTTGTTACAGGTCTATTGCTTGAGGTGGCTTCCCCTAGTTTGACTATGTGGGTTCTGTCAGTGAGCCAGTTTGCTACCCATCTGGTAACATATAGATTGATCCCTAGTTGAGAGAGTTTATCTATTACGCCCAAGTGGGAAAGAGTGTCAAAGGCTTTGACCAGGTCAAGGTAGGTGGTGTGCACCATCTTCCTCTCATCCATGGCTTTGGTGACTGTCTCAAAGAAGTCGACCAACTTTAGCAGACATGACCTCCCCTTGACAAAGTCAAACTGTGTGAGATCAAGTGTTTGGAGGTTGCCAGTGTCCTTGTTAATGAGGTCCATGATAATCCATTCCATGGCTTTGCAGATCAGGTTAGTTAGGCTGATAGGTCTATAATTTCCTGGACCAGTGCACCTTTGTGTAAAGGGATGACAGTGGTTGCCGTCCACTCAGCTGGGATGAAGCCAGTACTCAGGCTTTGGTTGAATAGGGTGTCTAATGGTGCTGCAAGTTCCTACCTGAGTTCACATAGGTTGCAGCCTGGGATGTTATTGGGTCCCATGGAGGCTGTATTTTTTGCTTTTGAGAGGGCAGTGATGACCTGTTCCTAGATATAAAGGGAAGGGACAGGTACTGTGGATATCCTGATTTACTGATGGGGTGACAGAGGGGTAAAGTTTTCACTGAATCTGTCAGCCAGCGAGTTTGCTATATCTACAGCATTTGTACATGTGGCGCCTTAACCCCCAATTCTGAACAGATCTTAGTGCTTCTTTTGAGGTTGTGGGCATATGTGAAGAAGGCCTTATGATTGTCTCTAGTAGATGTGGTCAATTTGGATTTGAAGTTGGCTTTAGAGGATTTCACTAGTGCTCTTATTTCCTTGCTCAGGCTATGGAGACATTGCTTCCAACTGGGCACCTGCTCCTTCTTGGTCTTGGACAGCAATGCTTTTCCTTTTGTTATACAGTTTTATTGCAGATTTCCACCAGACAGGTTTACTCTTCCTTGAGGAGGAGGATTTTGTCCTGTCAGGTATTCCTGATTCCATGCATCTATATAAATGCTCATATAGTAATTTGGTGTAGTGTTGGATATTGGTGCCATTTCCTACAGAAGGGGAGGGGGCTGTGAACTGTTTATACCATCCCTCAGGAGGCTATAATCAGATTTGGAGAAGTTTTTATATGTCTGATCCTAGCTAGAGGGGGGTTAGGGAGATGTTAACTTCAAAAGTGACTGCTTTGTGGTCAGATCTTACCAGGGAGGATGATATTGTAGGGATTCTGCAGTGGTTACTCATGTTGGTTAATACCAAGTCCAATATATTATTACCCCTTGTGGTGGTATCGACTAGCTGTACCAAGGGGTTTGCATTGACAAAATCAAGGACTCTCTGGGCATTTGTATTCTGGCAAGAGCAGTTCTTCCAGTCTATGTTTGGGAAGTTAAAGTCGCCCAGGATCAGGGTAAAGGATTGAATTTGATAGATTCAAACCGGTCAAAATAGGCGGATTGGGCATCTTGAGTCAAAGTTGGGGGCCAGTAGCTAGCTCTGATTTCAATAGGGTCTTGTCAATGGCTAACTGCACCTGGAGTGTCTTCTGTGTGTCATACTGTTTGACCAGCCTGGAGATGTGTATGTCTTTAATATATATTGAAACTTCATCTCCTTTGGCTTTCCTGCCCACAGTTTGGGGTCTGAATGTATGATAGGATGAGTAACCAGGTAAGGCTGGGGTGCTCTCTTCAGCTTTGAACCAGGTTTCTGTGACTGCACAGATGTCAGCATTTTCTAGGGTTAGGAATTCTTGCAATGAGTGCAGTTTCATGTTTAGACTCCTAGTGTTTACCAGCATGACCTTTAATTTGTGTTTTGTTGAAATTTTTTTGTTGGTAGTTTTAACCTCATCACTTTTCCTTATAAAGGGACTATAGGGGAGGCAAGAGCCTTTGCCAGAAGCCTGAAGCCCAGGTGAGACAGATGCAGTCCATCTCTGGCAAAGCATCATGGTCTGTCGATCATATCTTCAAAGGCTTTCAGGCACTGGAGTTCCCTGGAATGACACCAGAAACTAAGCCAATTGTTAAAGTCAATCATTTTCTGTTTGTATTGAGACATCATTCTTGGTGACGGCAGAATGCTGCTTAAGGCTAGCGACATACCTGCTTGGGACACATAATCAGTGAATTCGATCATGTCTCTCTTCATATAGTCTAGAGAGGTACGTCTCAAGTCACTCATGCCAACATGGACTATGACAGAGTCACAATCGTACCTGTTGTTAAGAGACTTGAGTGTGTGTGTGTGATATGGTGTATTCTGGCACCTGACAGACAACTAACTGTCACTTTCTCCTTATCCATCCTGGTGAGAGGCACATCTGTGTGTCTCACAATAGAATCACCATCTTTTCACTGCCAGATATACTGGCTTGAGGGGGAGAGAGCTTGGACTCTAGGTTCCTAATGTAATTGCATCTCTCACAAATTGTGTTCCTAGGTGGTAGTAGTAGATGGTTGCCTGTGTACACGGGGCAGTTGCTACACTATTTCAGGATGCCCATATCAACAAAACTGGCAGGAGAAACTGTAGAAAATTGTCCAATCAGTAATTCAGAGTTAAAAACCTGTGATTTTCAAGGATGGATCATTTTTTTAGAAAAAGCCAATACCAGTTTTGTTCAAATCCCACATGAATATTTGTTAATTTTTAGTTATTTATGTTTTGGTTAATGGATGTCCAGTTGGGATTTTGACTCATTACAGTGCAGGTCCAGGAAGAAATGTTCCAGATTATGACAGTTTATCAAATTAAGGTCAATATGAATTAAACAGTTTCTACAACAGTGTTAAAAAGGCTGACCATCTAGCCATCAACTTATAGAGGTTGCATAACAGTAGTCATACAACTGAGTATATACAGAGGAAATACAAGCTTTTTTAAAGATAATACATGACAAAAAATTACATTTTACATAGTAGATCAATAACTGAGTCTCTCCAGGTATCTGTTAAGAGAAAAACACAAAAATCCCATTGTAATGGTGAGTTATTTCTAAAATCCTGTGTGTAAAAAAAGAATGATTGAGAAAATGAGCCAAACCTTTGTGTGTATTGATTAACAGCTTGATTTGTTTCATATTGTCATATATTGTCATTTTGTACTGTTTCTACTAGTTCCTTTATTCTTGCCTAAATATCATTCTCCAAAGTCATACCACTACAAGAGACTAGGACCAGAAATTCATGTTGGGCATTACATCTCTGTATGCATTTATTGTTGATTGACTACCACTTAGTAAAGAAATTGGTAAAATGAACCCCAGCTGTTAAAAACTGATCAATAACGGACTTGTACAAATGTACAGCATCCATTTTAAAACTACACTTCTAAGCCAAACTTGCTGATTTCAAACAGTGATTTTACAGTGATGCTACATCTTACATTTACATAAGAAGAAAGAGGAGTATCTCAGGCATTATACTATAGAAAAGTGTGTCTTTTTGTCTCAGACTGTTTGATCATGTAGTTACAATAAATTGGAGTGGTTCAGTCAAGACAATCTTTGTTGGCCACAAGCAATTCATCAGTTGGAACAGTTTACCTCTATCATAAAACTAAAATCGGTATCCAGGTAAAGGTCAAGCCAAAACACAAGAAAAAAATGTATAAGATTTCCAAAACTTACTTGACACACCATGCCTGAAATAACAGAATAACAACTTTAATAAAAATAATAAAATGTATATTGTGAGCCCTTTCACGGTACAAGATGCTGCTTCTTCAAACCAGTAAAAATACAAAAATGTAACACACATACTTTTAAAATCAGAAACAACCAATCAGCAACATATAATCAAGTGAAAATCATTTTCATCCAATCAAAACACTCAAAAAGTGCACAAATCAAACTACAGTTCTGCGCCACATAGCCAATCAAAATCATTAGCTATGTGCACAAATCACAGTTCAAACTGAGCCATATCAGCCAATCAACGTAAAGCAGGAAGTGTTGCCTTCATTCATAGTAAGCTAACCAATCAAATAACTATTTATGAACACAAATAAAGATACAGATCTAAGCTCCAGTAGTCAATCAAATACAACGGGAAGAAATACTTTCATACATAACAAACTATAATCATGACGCTAGACAAATAGTAAACTTAATGTCTTCAACCATGAATCTTTAGTATAGGTTTGACAGATAGAGCTTCATATAAACCAGGAAAGCTGTCAGCTTTCAGATACACAGTCCATTTAAGTTCAGCACACTCAGTCCTATTCCTTATATCACCGGCCCTCAAATTTAAGTGAACAACCTCTAGAACAAAAAAAATCTAAAAATATGATCAACCCCATGGTCATTTAGATGCCTTGCCAATGAGTTCATGCTGCAACTTTTACGTGTATCATTAATGTGTTCTAAAATCCTGTCTTTAAAAGGGTGATTTGCTTTCCCTACATAAAAGCATTCACAAGCCTGTTAAAATTATACTACACTATTCAGGTAGTCTGTAGCTTTACTCAATGAAGACACTGAGACAGTTCTGCTGTTACGACATTCATTTACTGCACACAAGGTTTACATCTAGCTTAACAATGAAACGTATATACATCACCGTACTTCAGCTTAGAATAATCAAAGTCTCTCATACAAAAGAAAAAGTCCCAATCTTTATAGTGTTTTTTTCTGCCTGCATTAGCAGTTATGAGAATTTGCTAGAATAATAAGTCTTTCCTTTCAAGCTGGTCTGCTGACAGTTTATTTTCCATATCTTAAACATTCTGTTCCTGAAGAATAACTCCTTTCATCCTTGGCCATATTGACGAGACACAGCTGCATACAAGAGTTCGTCTTGACCTGCTTGTAGATAATAAATTTCACAAGCTGTATAGTTTATAAGAGATAAAATATTTTACTTCTGATTCTTATTAACAATGAATGTCAAGCTATATGTTTTTGCCAAGTTAGTTAGCTGAACTCAAAAAGCTGAGTGCACTCTACACATTGAAATGCAGAACATTTATTTTACATTTTCAGAAAAAATCCACATTAATCCATTTTAACCTGTTCTTTTACTCTCAGAAGCCTGGCACTTCCCATAATAAACAACATTCATCATTCCACAGTCAACATAAAAATTAAAAAAAAGTCTTATAATTTGTTGGTGTATGTAGAAAAGAACTGTCAACCCAAATGTGGCTCCATGCCCTGCAAGATCTACAAGGAAATGTGCCTTCACAAACAAACTGAGCTAATTCCGAGTCAAAATGCCTGTAGAATAATTGCCATTTCAGCAAAATGTTGTTGCAAAAAGAGAATTTAAGCACAGGACCCAAAAGTTCTTTCAGTGTCGTATCAGTCGTTAAGATGGACCAGTTCAAGTTCTTCTTTAATATGTCACAGACTGTACCTCTATGACACATGAATAAGTCAAGGAAAATGGCATCGATAAATAAATAATGAAATGCCCTGTGAATAAGGGACACTGTTAAACAGCTTTGGAGAGATCTTGACTGGACTAGATGAAAGTGATTTAAGACTTTATTGAATCTTATTATGGACTGAGGGGCTCATTTGAAAACATCGGAAGAAGCTGTACAGACAGATCAGAAAGAGGCCAAGTTACTCATAGGGTATTATATCTGCTAACTCTTGTCCCATAACCCCCATGAACTACTGACTCAAATGGCATAGCTGAAGGCCCACCCTGTTTCTGTTTTAGGAAGGTATTAGATTTATTTAGTAAAAAATGTTAGAAAAGCTGGAATCCCAACTGCATCCCCCTCAGACTTTCTATATTACTCCTTTTCAGAACTTGGCAGGTCTGTCATCACATATAAAATCTCCGATTGACCACAAGAGTGGTCCCTCTCCATTTCAAACATATCCACCACCTCAAGTCTCTCCACCAAAATCTCTATATGATTGCAAGCTTGTATCCAGCTTGAGAGTGTTTGTTAAAAATACCGGAAAAGTTAATATTTGGACACCGTTTAGAGTACATGATATGTGAACAAGTATCATCTATTATTTCATATTCAGTATCAGAAGGGGTGCCGTTGTAAATTACAGAGCAGTGCTAGCCTGTGAATGTGTGAAAAGGGGACTTTTGTATACTAATTTTAAAATCTGTCTTGAACTATTCCATTTTCCAGAGTTATGAAGTCTCAGAGTGAGTATGTATAACTGGCAGGGGTTTGGGGGTGCAATCAACCACATTTAGAGTTTAGGGGCTTGCAACCTACAAACAGTAACTTTAAAGCAAAACAGCAATTGCAGCCATCTTCTGTTTACCTGTAGCTTTGCTGTTTTTTTCCATAGTTCCAGGACTCACATTTACAGGTCCAGGGATTGCAATAGGGAACCTTCACAAGTTGAGTACTGTTATGTCACTTACACTTTTTACTTTAGTCTGGACATTGTTTTTTTTGATAGCTGCTATTTACTTTAAAAAGGGTTTTTGAATATCTTAGTCATGATAAGCTTGTCTCTAAACTTAAATGTACAGGCTTAGGTGAAGGTCTACTCAGATAGCTCTGGAGTTACATAAACAACAGGACCTTTAACATTGTTCTGGTAATAGAATTTCAGAGGCTAGTATCCTTAAGCCTAGAGTCCCGCAGCATTCCATGTTAGACAATTCATTTTTTTTACTGAGCTGGTTCTGACCCTCTCCAAGGTGAATATAACCTCATATGCTGATGACTTGATTCTTCAGAATTAACCAGATACATCAGTATGGTACAAAATGTCCTTCAAAATGAATTTAATAAGCAGTAGTATTAGCTCTCATGTAACAACTTAGTTATGAATGTGCTAACAAACTGCATCAGTGATCTTTGGCATTCAAAAAGCACAACTGAGGATGGGGATCTGAGAATAAAAGATCCTCTGAACAATCCAATAGTCAGGGCAGAGCAATACCCTTGAGTATGGTTTGGCCTGACTCTTTCTTTTGAGTTTCATGTTAAAAATCGTGTCACTATTGTTCTGAAGCAGCTTAGATTAAGCGACTTGGCAGTCAAGTGCTCCAGATTGTGCATAATGCTCCGCATTTGGGATCGATTTAATACACTGTTCGGCAGTTCCGCATTGAACAGTAGTGGCTCCGCTTTGCAGTTTTTGACTGGCTTGTATACTGCAATTAATGCCAATCGGCATTGCCGTATACAAGCCAATCAAGCATCTGTTCCTGATGCAAAGGGAGCCAATCACGAGGCACAAAATGTGGCCAGTTGCATGCCATTACTAGTTTTCATGCTGCTGCAATACTTTCAAAAAGGATATTGCAGGGCGTAGAAAGAATAACACATTGAGAGTTACGGCTGTCTTCATCTGATTGCATGCTATCCTGTAGTTACTGAACTGTTTGAATGTTCATACAGTTCATTTGTTACAATCGTGGGTATGAGGGACAGGGTAAAGAGACTGGACAGGGACCAGTTGAACAGGAGTTGCTGTGGAGGTGCATTTCATCAGCTACAGTGACTACACCAGGCCACTAACCTGAGGGAAAAGGGCTGCAATTTGTTTTACTTGATTTGGGAATCGGGATGGTCATGGTGGTGCTGCTGTTGCTGGGAGCTATACTTCTGCCTTGGATGATTTCTTTGTTCTTCATCTTCTCTCTAATTGCATTTGGGGAATGTGGACTACTGAACTTGAAGCTGCAGATACTTTGTTCCCTTATTGGAGTGAGGTAAGTGGCTGAATATGCAGAGTGTAGGAGTGATTAAACATTGTCTCAGACAGGATTAGAGTTACAGATTTTTGCAGAATGTCCACATTATTGCCTTTTGGTCTGTTGCTCATAAACGGTGTGGTTTTATGGCAAACTACTGTGTATTAAAAGTCTGACATATATTTGAGTTTCAGACTTCATATCCTTCAGAAAATGCATGTTAACTAATTCTGTTATTTAAGCAACTTGCTAAATTTACAGGAGCAATTCTATGTTCACATTCTCTATCCTGTCAACGTCTCAAGATAATAATAATAGTAAGTGCCCCCTGATTATTTCTGGATTTGTCCCTGATTCTTTGAGAGCTAGGCTGGCCACTTTTGGAGAAAAGGTGGTGCATTTTACATTTAATAAATAATTATAGACTGCTTTTATTACAGAAAATGTATATTAATTCACATTCACTTATTCTGTCAATGTCTCAAGGTAATGGTAGCAATATTTTAAATGTTTCAACTCTGCTGTCCCTAATTGATTGAGTTAACTTTTCTTAGTTGGAAGAAGATATGGAGGTGTTGGAAAAACCGGTGCCAATGAGCATTTTTTTAATAGTTGCACTTAAATATTGTTGTGTAATGATTTTCTATTGAGTATATTGCATTTTATCAATGGTTTCTGCTGACTTTATTTATTGACATGTGTGTCTTATAGATGCTTAACAAATGTACAGTATTTCCTAACTTAATATTTTTGGCAAAAAGCCTACTTCCACCAGGCCCCATGGAAATAGTGCATTTTCATGCAGTGTGAAAAAAGGGTGTTCCACATTTTGACTGTTTGTCACACATTGCTAGGGTGTGTGTTCCACACTGGCCTCTTAA
Organism: Protopterus annectens; assembly: GCF_019279795.1. Lineage (NCBI taxonomy): Eukaryota > Metazoa > Chordata > Ceratodontiformes > Protopteridae > Protopterus > Protopterus annectens. The sequence goes on along the minus strand of NC_056725.1, from coordinate 152,345,269 downwards.
GAGGTTGAGACCTATGTTAAGCGACATATTCATTAATCTGCTATCATTTAAATCCAGTAGGGCAGAGTGAAACATCTACTTACACTGAAGATATATTTTACACTGTCTGTTATTTCACTTATTTCACATTCAGCACAGATTACTGATATTCTTCAAACCATGTCTGACAGAATCTGCAGATTTAGAGCTTTACTAGAATTACACAAGCAATGGTATCTGCCATTTTAGAAAGTAAAATGGCTTCCTACTTCTGCTTGTGCCACCATAATGGTTGCCTCACTTGCCACCTTGCTTTTGCAGCCAGCTTGTTAGAAATTGCAACATATCTAAAGACATGCTTCTGGAGCATTTCTCCCCGGGCCTCCGCTGAAAACAGGATCTGTGGAACCTAGTCGGACATTCCCGGTCAACAAATGTTAAATAAATAAAAAATAATAAATAAACATATCTCTATGCCCTAAGAGCCCACAAACTGAGGTCCATAAAGTTAAAAAAAATGAAATCTGACATACAGAAAACTATTCCATGTAAATGGATTCAGCTTTGAAAAGGTTATGAATGTAAAGTGAGTCTTTCAAAGGTGAACTACAGGAACATTTATCATGTTTACAAATGTCATTTTTTTATAATGTATGATTACTTCAAACTTCTGTCAATCATAAAGTTTGTTAAGCAGCTTTGCTCCACTTCTGCTGTCTGTAACAAGCTTATTTTGCACCAGCTGGTATTTTCTCTCTTCATACTGTGGTTTTCTTTAGTTCTGATTGTACTTAAAAAATATTACGCTGTCCAAACTTTTCTCTATGCACAATCTATTGAATGTTACAAGTCCTAGAATATTACAACTGAATGAATAGAAATGGGAGATTATATATACTGAGTAGTCTCAGTGTATTCTTTTTTTTCTGAATTATAGCAGTCTAAGAGTTACAATATATACATAGTGGGGATCTGGGATAGTCTACTTCACAACTTGGTGCAGTTTTATAAATTAAAGTTTATTTTATTTTAGTTCTCAGCATGACCTCTGGCTGAAAAGGGTCTTTGGTCCAGTCCACCTACCCAGAAAACAAAGAGATAATCTAGCATCTCCGAAGACTATGTGTCCATACCAGATGCAGCCATCAGTCAGCCATTTGATTATGTAATGGTTGCCAAGACAGGACAGGATGACAAGTATGATTTTTGTGATTCCCACCACTGTTAAGATGTGAATGATTAGGCTGCCACCAGAGGGGTTAAAATGCTCTGTTGTCAACCAGTATATCAACTGTTTATGTGACACACAGAGATTATGGTTTTTGGAGCTATTCAACTGCACCAAAAAGACCGCTGGCCACCAGACAGACATTGTGTCTCAAGTCACTCCATACTCAATAGATTAAAGTAAAAATGCACATAACTCTGATTCAATAACCAATTCACCATTGCAACTTGGCCTCAGGAGCATAAAAGAAATATGCACTGCTACTTGCATACCTCTCAGCTGTCCAGATTTCACAGAAATTTGTGGTTTTCTGGCAAATTTCTGGGGTGATCTAAGGACTGACATCACTAAATAATGCCATACATTTGAGTGTCAGATGTCATATCCTTCAGAAAAATGCATGCTAATACAGATCCTGTTATTTTAGCAACGTTTTAAGTTTATAAGAGGAACATTTAAAATCTATCCTTATTTTTGGATATTGTCCCCCCATTATGTTTGGCTTTGTCCAGATTTCTTGCACTAAGCAGTTATGCCACTTTGTGTATGTGTTTCTATCATCTACACCCAAATTAGATTTATACAGTGACCATTTATAGAGCCACATCTTTGGCCTAGCTCTCAGACTCCTTTCTCACTATGTCTGTGAACCTCAGTTTCTTCAAGTATCTCTAACCCATGTAGCAATAAACAAGAGTTTATTGTGTACTTTCATTCATATTTAAAGAACTTCATCAGAATAAACCATCCCCAACATACAATCATTGAATCAGGATGATTTCAAGGGGTGTGACCCCAATCTCTTCCTCAAATTATTAAATTTCCTTTTAAAAACCAGGATAATAGACAAGTGTTTGTTCAAACCAGGAAATACATCTCAAGTCAGAAAAATCTGCCAAGTTAGTTCCCGATACAACAAAGAATTTTCCCAGTCACTGCCCTTATAAGCCATAGAAGCTTCTTCCAAAACAAAAAAATAAAGTGCATTTTTTAAACCCAATGAAATGACAGAATGTTTATAAAGGACAATAGTATTGCCACAAATTTTATAGAATTACAGTGTTTATAAATCTTTTTTCTGATTTTAAGTTCATTGTATCCCGTACAGAAAGCTAGACATACTAAGCAGATTGCCACATATACTGCACCTAATGTGTCACAATTAAATTTAACATTACAGGGAATAACCGTTGGAAGTTGGTAATTGTTTACATTTGGTCCTAAAAAATGAACTGACATTGGCTACAAGAACTGCAATTGGTCATAAATCCATGTGTGCTTTAAAGAAACCTTTATGCTCAAACATACTGCCCGGATTATTCAGGGACTTATAAATGAATTTAGGGGTACCCATCACTTTACTCAGGTCAAGGTAGCAGTTATAACCTGATCTCAATTCTTTTCAGTAATGGACAGTACCTCTCTTGAATCAATAGAATGATGTAGGACCATAGTGAGTGCATATCCCAACCCATTTTAATTTACATCACTAATTACAGGGTTCCTCAAAACTGGAGGATATCTTTCATTTCTTTCACTCATCAAAATCCAGTTAACTCATTCAGTAAAGCAGGATAATAACTTCTAGTCAAAAATATAGATTTTAAAATTTGACATTGTTCCACAAACTTATCATCTGAAATTATATGAGATAAACAAATCAAGTGCCGTTTCACAATGCTTTTTTTCTGAGTGTAAGTATGTGCACTATCAAAATGATAATAGTTATTGAAAAATGTTTCTATCTGGAAGATAGTAGAATCCTAACAACATTTTTCTATATTTTATATAAATATACATCTGAAAAAAACATTCCATGGTTTTCAGCATTAAAAATAAACTCAGGAAAAGCTGTGGTGGACCGCAAGTTAAAAAAAAAAAATACTCCATGAGATGATCATAACAGCTCTCAAAACAAATATCATCCAAAAACCTCAAGTACATTTTTAAAAAAGGTTGATAATTACTATTGAGAATATAGACATTCCCCCATTGACATTAAACCAAATTTACAGAAATGGGAGCAAAATTGACCTCCATAGCAACACCAGGGAATTGTTTAAAAAACTCACGCTCAAATGTTCATAGATTAGTACTAAGCTAACTGCCCTTGCGAGTCATTTTAAGCTTAGCCAATTATCCCTTGTTAGATTCAAACCCTGCACCTTGTGTTTGTAAGGTAAACACCTTAACCATTAGGCCAGCCTCCCAACCCATGTAAGCAAATAATAATAAACTATATCCAACAGCAGACAAATAGTGTTACTAGTCCTAGAGGACATTGGAGTACTGTTGAGGTAATTTCTCTAAACCATTCTGTATCCATATCTTGTGTAATAACAGTAAAACGATCTCTAATGTCACCGGTTACAAGAACATCATGTAAAACAAAAAAACAGCGAGGATACTAGCAAAATTCTACTTTTCTTATAACTTTAATAAGGTGAAGCGCTTTTCATTTGTTCAGTGACAAACTTCATCAGACCAAATAACCATTGAACACAAATGCCGTAAATAGCCTTATACAGCTCCCGCCCCTACCCTTTAAATAGAAAAGGAAATTATGTCATGATTCACTTTAAAAGCTTTCACATTAAACTACTGAACAAATAATATTAAATACATGAAAATGAAAAAAAACTCTCAATCAGAATAATATATCCATAAAAAATGTACAAAAAATTATTTTGAAATCTATTTAAAAAAAAAAAAAATATATATATATATATATATATATATATATATATATGTGATTGATTGTTATAAAGCAGCATGTTTCCTATAAAAAACTGTGCATATATATATATATATATATATATATATATACATATTACCTATCAATGATTGAACACATTAAATAATTCTAACTATACTAATCATACTTATTAAATCAATAATTCTTGAACCAAGATTGATATACATAACAACTATCAAGCTACCTAATCAATGCTTTTAATTTTAATAAACTATTAATTGCACAGTAATCAATGAGTCCTGGCCAACCATATGAATGCAATAGCAATTGCCACATTAATTCAACCTTTTCCAGGTGTAGCATCCATGGACCACCCCAGGTCGTTCCTCAACCTGCTGAATACCACAAAACTCAAAATTATGTTCACTATAGATATGCACATGTTTGGTAAGTGCATTAGTTAAATTACACTTTTTTATGGCATACAAATGCTTATATACCCTTTCTTTAAGGGCTCTCGTCTTTCCTATATAATAGGCTGGACATTGTCTACACTTAGCCACATATACTACCCCCCCCTTCAAATTACAATTCAGTTTATGATAAATGAAATATTTTCTGCCATTGATTTCGACATGCCAACCCTGATACATAAACTTGCAAAAATTACACAGCCCACATTTTTTCGTACCTTCTCCTGTTGTTTTATTAAAGTTGTGACATATCTCGATAATATTTTTAATATTCCTACCTCTCCTTGCTGTCATCCTAATCCCATCTTGAAATTTATTATAACTAGAGGGCTCATCATCCATCAGCCTCCAATTTTTTAAAATTATTGCCTTATTTTCATAAAAATGCACACTAAATATGATAAAGGCACTAGCATAATCTATTTCCACATTAGGACGATTTTTCTGAATATCTAATGGGGAGCCTTCTCAATTAAGGATGGGAATAAAATGACCATTATCCCTTTTTAGTTTAACTTCTATGAATACTTAATTCAATAGCCCTTTCTGGGTAACCTCTACTTGCAAATATATTCATAAGGTTCCTGCACTCCAACAAAAAATCATCATCCGAACTCACAATCCTAGTGGCCTGAACCAATTGTCCCTTAACAACCGCTCTTTTGTTAGTTAAAGGATGGGAACTCATGAAATGGAGGAAGGAATTTGGTGGTGCAGTGGTAGAGTTGTCACCTCACAGGAAGAGGTTCTCCAGTTCAATTCTCAGCTGGGATGCCTTCTGTGTGGAGTCTGCATGTCCTCCCTGTGTTCATGTGGGATTGCTCCGGTTTCTTCCCACGTTACAAAGATATGCATCTGGAGCATTTCTCCCCGGGCCTCCACTAAATATTGGCTTTGTTCCAGGTCAGACTTTCCCGGTTAATAAATTTGAATACGTGGGTTTTCTGTGGATTTTGGCAACAAATCTCCTGCTATTCCTGTCCTCACTGAGGTTAATATCTAAGTAATTGATTTCTTACTCATCAATGGCATGAATTTGTGCTGCATATCAATAGCACTACACAGTATTTACAATGTACCCATGCCATACCCATGTATTCATATTCCTTCCTCCATTTCATGAGTTCCCATCCTTTAACTAACAAAAGAGCAGTTGTTAAGCGACAATTGGTTCAGCCCACTTGAATGATAAGTTTGGATGATGATTTTTTTGTTGGAGTCATACCTCTCAACCTGGAAACATCAAAAATCTGGACAAGGCCCATGAAAAATAGGTACAAATCTGTGCGCTGATTAACATAACATTTACATACATAACTACATAACAGTGCCCACTCCAATGGAATTGTGGGATACCGACTTTCAAACATAAACTGAAGAACAGGGCCAAAATATAGCACCAGAGTCCCCTTGCAGGCATTCCAATGTCCCATTACCTAGTTATTTTCACCCCATTTACCATAAACACTAATGTGTGCATATTGCTTTACTTCTACAATGATTATTTGGATTTTATTTTTACATATTATAGCACAATGCACAAACATTAATTGATATCAGCTAAACAAAGCAATACTGTCTCACAATGAAAATAGACCTGGATTTAAAACTTCTCTGCCCTTGAAACTCACATTAATTGAAACAGCATTGAAACCCACACCACATCCAATGAAAATGCACCTGGCCAGTGGTGGTAAAGATTACCTTTCAGCTGTTTTCAAATCATAGGCCCCTTGCACACAAACATACATGCATTCTTTGATACACCTTCCTGACTATTAAATTAAATTCCTTGTATAATGCAGCACACTTGTTAGACTTAAGTTACATAGCATAGTATCTAAATGTATTGTTTAAACATTTTTCCAGTAGGCAATGAAACAAAATGCATGAACCAGTAATGACAAAACTGCCCTATTCAGAACATTTCCATCATAAGTCTACTCAGACTTCTACAATCCACCAGTATCAGTAAATATGCACAATCTCTGCAGAAGTAAAAGTCATCTAACTAATTCCACGTTAAAGAGATCTGCAACTAATGAAGAGGATGCTGCTAGGAAACAACTTTATATGTCATTGTTTCATCTACAAAGTGCCTGTTGCCCTTGAGGAATACATTGTCTATATTACATTAAAAAAATGATAAGCTAGTAATATTGCAATAGGGAATGGATGACAACCTGATAAAAGGTTCATAGTTAATAGTTATCGCCACCAAAGAGGACATTCTCAGGACTGCAGCATCCACCCATTTAAAAGTACAACACAGTATAGTATCAGCAATGCATCTACATACTGTGGCAGTATAACTCACAGCCTTCTGCATCAAAAGCAAGTATTAACCTGTTATGCTACTAACAATGCAAGTAGACTCACCATCATAAGCAGCACTAAACTTCTCTACCCCTGAAGCTCTTAGCTCCTTGTAAAATCCACTCGACATTCAACTGTATCTCTCAACTTTGCAGCACAAGAAATCTGGAAAAAGCCAAAATGTATTGGGGGGGGGGGACAAAAGCCCAAAACCAGAGACACATTTTGAACACTGCTTGTATATTCTTGGAAAGTTGCTAGAAATTAAAGTGTTGTGTTACCACCATGCATTTCACTGCCGGATCGTGAACCCAGGACCCTGTGCATTATAGTCAAAACAACATACCACTATGCCAACTCAGCTGTTTCTTTATAAGATAGGACGAATGAAACTTAAATGACTATCATTTAGTGAATTCAGTTCTCACCATAGCTCTCAACATCTTAGTACAAAACACCTGGACAAATCCAATAATGGGGGAATACAGCCCTAAATAGGGACAGATTTCAAATACTGATCTTATAAACTTAGAAAATTGTTAAAATAAAAGGTTTTGTGTTACCCATGTATTTTCTGAAGAATATTAAGTCTGAAATTCAAATGCCTGTCATTATTTAGGGAATTCAATCATTCACTGCTTTGTCATAGAGACCACAGATTTTATGAGGAGCAGAACAAAAATATGAGGCAAAAATCTGGAATTTTTTAGAAGTGGTGGTGGGTAGGGAATTCAGGCTTTGAGCCTAGTAACTCTAGTTACCAGGTATAGTTACATGGGGCATATCAGGGTTGGCATGTCGAAATCAATGGCAGAAAATATTTCATTTATCATAAATTGAATTGTAATTCGAAGGGGGTAGTATTTGTGGCTAAGTGTAGACAATGTCTGGCCTGTTATATAGAAAAGACAATGAGAGCCCTTAAAGAAAGGGTATATGAGCATTTGCATGCCATAAAAAAGTGCAATTTAACTAATGCACTTGCCAAACATGTGCATATCTATAATGAACATAATTTTGAATTTTTTGGTAGTCAGCAGGTTAAGGAACAACCTAGGGGTGGGTCCATGGATGCTACACCTGGAAAAGGCTGAATTAAGGTGGCATTCATATGGTTGGCCAGGACTCAATGACTACTGTGCAATTAATAGTTTATTAATATTAAAAGCATTTCTTAGGTAGGTCGATAGTTGTTATGTATATACATCTTGGTTCAAGAATTATTGATTTAATAATTATATTATATATATACACAGTTTTTTATAGGAAACATGCTGCTTTATAACAATCATATATATATATTTTAATTAGATTTTAACATACTTTTTATACATTTTTTTTATAGATATATTATTCTGATTGAGAGTTTTTTTCATGTTCGTGTCTTTAATATTATTTGTTTAGTAGTTTAATGTAAACGTTTTTAAAGTGAATCATGACATCATTTCCTTTTCTATTTAAAGGGTGGAGGTGGGAGCTGTATAAGGCTATTTAAGGCATTTGTTTTCAATGGTTATTTGGTCTGATGAAGTTTGTCACTGAACAAATGAAAAGCGCTTCACCTTATTAAAGTTATAAGAAAAGTAGAATTTTGCTAGTATACTTGATGTTTTTTTGTTTTATGTAGTTTGTTATTGTCGGCTTGCTTTGAAACAAGAACATCATGTGCTCCAAAATCAAGATCTCTTAAAAAAATCCCAAGAGTCTTTTGAGGATCATTGGAAGGCCACTAAGGTATGGCTTAACTTTCTGGTCTACATAAATAACTCAAGGATCAGTCTTGGAGCCACCAGCAGAAGTTATGAGACACATACCTGGATCCAGCCAATTTTTATGGACATTGGGAATGCTAAGGAAAACAGGAATCTTTGGTTTCTGAACAGCAGAAAATATATAATCTTGTAGAGTGATGCTTCTGTCATTTAATAAATCCTGAAGTATTCATCAATCTGTAGATCAGATTGATGTACCTCATTAAGGTCACCACCCGGTAAAAACTGTTATTCAAAATTAAATTAAACATTTTCTGTGACTACTTAAATATGTTCATAAGGACCCCCCCCCCAATTATAAGGTTTTATAATTCTGATGTTCACCTATGAGTGTTCACCTAACACCTGCTGTTCAGGTTTGATTAAATTATAAAACCTTTGGGTTTGGGGCTCCATAATCAATTTCAGATATCATTGATACAACATTTTTCCAACATGTCCAATATTGATGTAAAGTAAGATTCTAGTGGGACCTCTGACTGATTGGAGAGGAAGTATGAGAAAAAACAGCCTAACCACTGAGCAGTATGGTTCAGTTTCTTAAGGAATTACTTTAATTTAATAATAGTGTCCACATAATTCAATCAATGGGAGGGAATAAATGTAAACCCTTTGAAAAAGATTTGTCTGTGCAACTTGGTGACATTGATTCTGCTATAATTTAAAGACCATAAACTCCTAAGATGTTGCAGTATCTGTATTTTCCTTTTCAGGGCTACCATAAATGTGTGAAAAGACATTGATTGATTCTTGGGACCCTTCCTCTTGCATAACTATGGAAAATTCTCTGTTTTCACTGTTTGCTGTAACCACTATAAAAGTTCTTCCTGTTTGCTAGCCTTGCTGAATGTCTCGGTTCCTTCAAACAAATGAAGAGAATCAGATATCAATATATCACTCTTCCCAGCACTGTTCCCTCGGGAACTGGATGCAGAGTCACCACTAGGTTCTGGAAGTTCTTACACCTTCCCTTCTTCATATACAGGTTTGTCATGTTCAAGTTTCCTTACCTTCTTTAACCTGACTGAATCTACATGTTTTGGAATTTTTGAAAAAAAAAAACATCATTATAACTTGTTCTTCTTTGAATCAAAAAAGGTTATTCTTGATATTTAAATCCATCTTAAATACTTAATTTATCTACTTTTCTAAAACCAAATTATCTTGTTTAATGAGAATGCCAAAATACTCTAGGCTGCTGTGTTGAATAAAAATCTGTTAATTCCTTGTGTAGCAGAGTCTGGATTAGTCCCATTCAGGAACTTATAAAAATGCACCCCTATGAACATGGTGTCCTGCTTTATACATACATGAAAATATTAGTTATTAGGTTGTTTGCTTTTAAACTTCATGCTGCTGTATGATGCTGTACATTGTCACAACCTTCAGGCACATTGTTGTGTGTCTCCCCACTAGCCTGATTAATGTCAGATGGACTCAGACTTTGAAGCCAGTAATCCGAATGATAACTTCAGTCACATTGTTCTGCGGAAGATGTATTATTTACCCCAGAAGATGCCATACGATGACTCTTGTGTTGCAGGAATTGTACCACTAGCGATATTGTGTGTTATTTTATTAAGAGTCCAACCTCTGAAAGCTTTCCCATTGGTATAAGACACTTCAGAGTTAAATATAATGGATAATTGACAGAATAATGTTGCAAGATCATCAGCGATGTTCAGTGTGGCAAAACCATTTACTGCATTACTATCACTAATCATTTCACTGGGAGTTTAATCAGTACTTAATTCAAGAAAAACTTGTGAAGGCATAGCCATCCACACATAACCAACAAACTGCATAAACCAAAAACAATGTGCAGTGGCCATATGGTTCCAAACTGAATAACTAAAACAAAAATCAAAGGCTATTCTGAAACACTGATGGAATATGTTCATGTCCAAAAGGAACACAAGCGTACTGATGAAAAACAATGGCGCGAGTCGTAGTGTGTGACTGGATAAACCAATAGTCATACCACAAATATATCTTATCCTAAAACACGCTATGCTGGCTCACAGTGGCTTTGATTGGATGAACTTATTGTGTCATCCATTGGTTTTTCAATGTTTTTTAACCAATGTCAGGGAGAGTATATGTAAAGTACCTTTGGATGAAATGTGTTATCTCAACCAATAATGATTTTTTTGTTACGTTATTCTAATGTTTTTTAGACTAGAAAAGCAGTTTTACCTGAAAGCGCTTGTCTGTTTTTTTATGTTTTCCATACAATTCTTGCTTTGTATTTTGTTTGTTATTTTATTAAAGTTTTAGCCGAGCTCTGCATCCTTGTTTTTAGTCAGTGCACTAGTAAAACAAAAAAGAGCCAAAACTGCAATATGCAACAGTTTATTGAGCACTTCTGTTCATATTACAAGACCTTCATCAGAATGAAACATCCTTGAAGTACAATCATTTAAATAAGGTGATGTCAAGGGGCATGACCCAAGTCACTTCCTCTCATTTTTCAATACTCTAAATATGCTTAGAAACAGAAATCAGCTGGACTCCTCAGTACCCTTGAGCTCTCTAAAGCCTTTGATACTGTTTCATACCACCTTCCCCTTCACATACTCTCCAAGATAAGCTCTTCACACAAAGCCATCATGTAATTTAAATATTTTCCTCTCTATAGAACTCATGTTGTAAAATGGATACAAGCCTCCTTCACGTTCTTCCCCATCCCAGTCGATGTTTCCCAAGGATCTATCCTTTGCCCACTTGTCTTCAATACATTCATAAACAATCTGCCCACTGCACTAACCAGCTCCGTTCTGATCCAGTAAGCAAATGACTCCATCTGTATCTGTTCAGTTCCCTCTGTCTCTGAACTTCAAAACATCACTCAATATTCCTTCACATCTGTGGAAACCTGGCTCCTGTAACCTAACCTACTCCTAACCCTTCCCCCAAACAACAAAATGTATGCTCTTTGCACCTAAACCAGTATCACCAGAGCTCATGCCTCCTACCAGTCAGTCATCTGATGGTACAGTAAGTGAACCCACCCACTACACTAAGCCATATTGATGAACACCTAAAATTTGATCAATACATTCACCAAGTAACCCATAAGACCAACCAAAAATTAAATATGCTCTGTTGATCCCCCAAAATGTTTATTGATCAAGCCTGGAAGGCAGTTGATGCCAGCTACTGTATTACACACTGGACATACACCACTGAAATGTTTACTGATTTACAATCAACACAGCTCATAAAATTTGAACAATCATACAAGACTGTAAAGCTTGCCACCGGTTTTTCCCAGTAGAACACATTACTATGTATTTCTCAAATGGCTAAACTGGTTCAACTTTCTTAAATTCAAACAATTGAAAATAGCACAAAAATCATACAAATCCATAAGCCTGCCCTTTTCTTGGCAGTACATAGCACTGGTATATCCCTTTTCATAATTTCTGTTCATCTGAAATGTGTCTGAGAAATGTGACTCCCTTGCACAACTATAATGGGTTCTCAATATATGTTTGCCAGATTGCAAACAGTGGAAGTCTCTCTCATCCTCCCTCCACCAAATAAGTGCACCCAAAATCTTCAAACAGGATAGAAAATCCTACCTTATAGACACATGGCAATGTCACTGCTCCAAACAACCTGACTAGTCCGCACACAATAGCATACTGCCACCACCTAATACAGCTCATCGTTTGGGCAGACTCACTTCTAAACTACCCATCATCAGAATGTTCCCCTAATATGTCACTGACCTTCTCAAGGTGCTCCTGTACTTCAAGTCCTAAACACATATATCTCTGGTCACCACATGCCTCCCCCTGCATATCTTCTGTTACATATTCCTCACTAACTCATCACTCACAGAACGTCATATTTAATCTTGTCTCTGATTTTCTTCTCTATCCTTACCCAAGAATCTTCTTTCCACTACACTACACTACTCTCTCTCTCTCTCTCTATATATATATATATATATATATATATATCTTCTTTCACACTTATCAGCCAAACCTTGACACCCAGTTATTATTATTATTATTACCCCCTCACTATTTGAATGCCTATCTCCAATACTGTCTTAGTATAAAAGTTAATTTTAAAGTATGTAGTTCGTACAGAACGATCACCAAACTGTCTTTGTATTAATTTTGTATAAAATATTCACTTTAATGCATGTGTATACTGTCTTTGTATATGTTTTAACAAACTTTCACTTTAATGTATTTGTTGAACTCTTGTTACAACATTGTAAAAGCTTTTGTTTTAATCAATATTTTGCACATTGTCAATTTGTCATAATAACTTTGTGTACGTAACCATGGATTTTTTTCTCACTGGCCCTCCTCTGGAAATGAGATTTAATTCCCAGTTGAACTTTCCAGGTAAACAAATATAAATCAATCAATCAATCAATCAATCAATGTCAGTCAATGAGCAGTCCATCTTTTTGCCCCATACCTGGTTATCTGTGTACTGAATGATGCCAACCATAGTGTACATGTTCTGCTCTGAAGAATATTTACTTCCATCCTTCCTATATACACAGACTGATAGCTATTACCACACTCCAAAAGAAAAATGTGGGAAACTGTTTCCATAAGAGACCTGGCAGAATTACATGACATGGCTAAATTAAGCACTACGTTGTTGTTTTCCACAGAAAAGCACACATTCTTCAGGAAAATAAATGCACATGTGGATACCAAGTAGAAGACCAGTATCAACATCAGATATATATTCTGATAAACAAGAAGAAACATGTTTTGAATCTAATGCCACAGCAAAACAACTCTCCATGACAGACCTTGGAAACATCCAGGAGTTGTCTCATCTCTTGTATCTTTGAGTTTCTTACCTCATTCCATAAAATATGGCCATGATAGAATGTCATAGAACTACAGAAACTATTATTAGCTCTGTATTAATGAGGACGCAACCTACTATAGAGGTAGATGCATGAAGGTCATCCCTTAGCCAGTGATTGTTTATACCTGCTTTATTACATTTAAGGTGGGAGGTTAGCATAATGGTTAAGGTGTTTACCTTAAAGATAAAAGGTGCAGTGTTTGATTCTCCCATGGGGTAAATGGCTAGGCTTAAAATGGCCCACAAAGGCAATTAGCCTATAACAAAGAAGACCTTCATCTATGAACCTATCGGGTTGCAGAGGTTCAGGCTATTTCCTACCAAGTAAACTATTGTGCTTCTCTGACTCATAATCCACCTGACAAATAAAAGTCACTAACATGCATACAGAGAGCTATCCTTTTTTTTAAGGCAGAATGCAACAATATCTTAACAAAAAAAAAAAATTGGATTATTGTCCTCACCAAAGAAAGCATGTGACCTCAAATTTATGTCCTGACATTCATCTCAGCAGTTGGCTATTTCAGGATATGTTTTCTTCAGTTATCAGTTCAGTGCATCATGTTAGATGGAAAAGGTCCATATCTAAGCCACTGCCATAGATTACATACATAATTAAGTAGCTGATGTCTCTGAGAAATAAAAGGTAGAAAATGTAATATCAAAACAGAACTACTGAGGATGTTTCAGTGTTTAAGAAATTCTAATGTACAAAACTGTCATAACAGTTGTCACTACGTAAAGAATGGACATTCTGTACATATAATTTCTTCTCAACTAAACAAACCAAAACTGTCCCAAATGACAAGACAGAAAGGAACTCCAATAAAAAAAATCCACCAAAAACTTGTAATAACAAAGACCAGAAGCTGGATTAGCAGTGAAAAGTTTTATTCTTCGCTTTCATCTGTCAAACAAAGTGTGAACATCATATCAATCATTTTATACCATTCTACAACAAATAAAATAAACCAATAAAATCATTTCCAATTAATCAATTAAAAAACTAAATAATCAAGCTTAAAGTGCAATAATGAACCCTTCCATAAACTGTATTTATTAATAAATATTTTCCTATCAAAAAATGTAAAATGTAAGAATAAATGTATAATATTAATAATTCACTTTCAATCTTTTATTATTCAAAAAGCATTTAAGGTTAATTGTCTCATTTAAACCAGGGTGTTTATCTGCATTTACTCACAACTGCCAAAGTGCTTCTGTTTGCTCAACAAATCCTATATAATTTCCCCCTCTTAAATCCTCTGATACTTGTTCAAGAACAGAAAATAAAAACTTTCTATTTTCCTTATATACTAGGTTGTGTTTAAATATGGCATTTACCTTGACCTTTACAGAATATAAATGTTCCTTTATACGGTTTTCTAGACTTCTAGTAGACATTCCTATGTAAAAACTTTCACAGTGGGAACATACATTAATATACTACACAATACCTTCTGTTTTACAAGTAAAAACATCATAAGGAGCTACGTTTTTTATAAGAGCTTTAAACTAATAAAGGGGCCCTCCAAAATATCCCTGCATGCAGAGCAAACACCACATTTATAGGTTCATCGGTAGGTACTAGGCTATTGGCCCTAGGGCCTATATAAGCCTAGCCAAACGGTACCCTGGCTTTTGCCAACCAAGAAAATTATTTTCCTGTGCCCCTGTCAAGCAGAGCCACAGAAGTGATCCCCGGGGTGAATTTCCTATCTCCCATTATGCATTCATTTAGTCTTATTGGAGAGTAACTTTAGTGGTGTAACTGTATAAGAATCTTATTGTAGAAACCTTTTTAAATTGTGACTATTTTTATAAGTAAACCCAGGAGCATTTCCCAAAATTCTAACAATGTCTGAATTACCCTGAATAACACACCAATTCTCTTAATGATAGAAGAAATACTGGAACTATCCACATTCATATCTAAACAACAGGTAATTCTGTGGTTAATAGATACAACTCCGCCTTTGTCCTTTTTAGTAATTAACCCATATTTTAAAATGGGTTTAAAATTAGTAGTTCTTCTACTATGAACTTCATTAGCTGTAATATTTAACTTCTCTTCTTTATAACCCTTTTGTATGAATAAAGTAAAAATAAAATCAATTTCCTTCTCGAATGTGCAATCATTGGTGGTCATCTGAGATGCTCTAACAAACTGGTCTCTAGGAATATTATTTGTTATATAACCAGGTGTATTTTTTATAAAACCAGGGTGATTGATAGCATAATGCAAATAATTAACAAATATGTTTTTCCTAAAAACTTCACTCTCAAACTCTTGTTTTGTAATATCCCATGTAATGGTAACATCCAAAAAAATGAACAATGTCACCATTACTCCCTAGAGTAAATTGCAAAAATTCTGATCTGGAATTAATAGCATTTAAAAATCCAATGGCCTTGTCCCTATTACCTTCAATCACAAAGAGCAAATCATCCACAAACTTTACAAAGAAAATTATTTTATACAGAGACATGATAGGAGTCAGTATTAGATGTTCCCACCACCCAAGTACAATGTTGGTGAAAGCCAGGGGTGCAGCTGACCCCATTGCTACTACCCTAACTTATTAGTATACTTTATTGTTAAACATAAAATAATTATTGTTTAACATGATGTCCAACAAAGTACAACAAACATATGGAAAGAAAGGGGTAAGTGGGAACATATTTTCTGGGGATGCAGTGAGTTGGCAGACTTCAAGGATTCCCTGCAGGATGCACTGTTGGAGATGCTGGGTGGGCAGATTGATGTCATGAGAGAGATGATTGTTCTGAGCTATGATACAGAATCAGTATTGCCTAGATATGGTAAGGCCTTGCTGTGTCTAATTATGGTGTTTGACAAAAAAGCAATTACTAGAAAATGGAAATCAAAATCTAAACCAACTATACTATGAGTAGTTAATATAGTAGCAGAGATAAAACAACTGGAACTGAGATCTTTAGAAAAAGGTAGAACACAAACTACAGAGGAAAAGTGGGAATTGTAGGAGCAGTACACACGGGAGGAATGAGGTTTAAAAGAAGGCAGGACTTAAATGAACCTTGTAATGTTTGAAAATGATTAGGTAGATTATAAATGATGTATTAAGTTTGCAGCTGGGACTGTGTCGGTATGGTTTGTGATGTAAAATGTTTGCAGCTACGATTGTGTTGGTGTAGTTTGTTTTCATTTATATAAATGTATGACTGCCTATGTTGTAAGTGATGTTTAATAAAGATGTTTCTTGTTTAAAAAAATGGGGCAGGAATTGAATAATTTATGTCATGTAGCTTAGGTTATATTATATATAGTACTATATGTGAAGCATAATGTTTGTTACTTGTTAATACAGTTTGACTACTTTTATATAAATGTAAATGTACCTATGTCACAAGTGATAAATTCAATAAAGGTGTTTAAAAAAGTTAAGCTAACAAAATATTTATTTGATTATGCATAATGATTTTATACTATTGTTTCTTACAACAAAGTCACTACAGCTTATAGGTTTATTAATGCTCCCTTACATGAAATGGTAGTCAAGCATATCATTACAAGTGAGATTTACAATTTCCTTGGATTCCACATATCTTTGGTACTCCCAAGGTACATAAACATGTGGGTAATTCCCCCACTCCACCCTATTATATCAATATGGGGCTAAAAGACTGAGGAGTTTGTGATTTTTGTTGACAACGTGTTGAAGGTGATTTTAGAGCTATACCACAGTGGGATTCATGAAGATTCCTGGATTGCATTAGGAATATACATTTTTATTGAAAAGCTTGTATCTATGCATCTGTTACAGCCAGGGTTGCCAGACGTCCCTATTTGGGCGGGACTGTCCCGAGATCAGCAGCCTGATCCTGAGTCCCGCACTGCCGATTTAAATCCCGGGCAGCCTCCCCTTTGGTTTTTTTTTTTGATTGGCCTGTATACCGGCATATGGGCCAATCAAAAATCGCTAAACACAGAGCTTCTTGTGTTTAATGCAGAAGTTCTGCATTAAACACAAGAAGCTCCATGTTTAGCAATTTTTGATTGGCCCGTATGCTGGTATACGGGCCAATCAAAACATTGCAAAACAGAGCTACTTCTGTTTAATGCAGAACTGCGATGTTCCGCATTAAACAGAAGTAGCTCTTTGTTTATTTATTTTTGATTGGCCTGGGCCAATCAAATAAAAAATAAACACACAGAGCTACTTCTGTTTAATGCGGACTCTGATGTTCCACATTAAAGACGTGAAAGACTTTTTTTTTTTTTTTAATCTTCACTTATTGTGAAAGACCTTTTTTTTTTTTTAGTCTCCACTTTGTCCCTACCTGGCCAGTCGGAAATCTGGCAACCAGCTGATATACACAAGCATTTTACAATCGTTGTGGTTTGCTGAAATCATTTCTACCTATAATAAGGTTAACATCAGTATGGTTAATGTGATTCCATCCCTAAAGAAATTAGTTTGAATACTTTTCTTTTTCAGTTTGAAACTAAGCAGCAGCCATTAAAAAAAAGTCTCCAATAAGTGGTCATTCATCTCCAAGAGTCCCTAGTACATTTATGGAAAGATGATCAGCACAATATTCCGAGAGGTTAGCTCATCAAAACGAACAGCCTCATTATTATTAGGGTGGGACAAGATCTCCTGGGTGGCAAAAGAGGAAGGGCAGAGACAAACAGAGACATCAGAAAAAACAAATGGAGACTGGATTAAATGTACTAGGGCCACTTTGAGACAAATGACCATTTATTGGAGAGTTTTGTATTCACAATTTAACTGACTTTATTGCATAGTCATTGCTTTTGCTTAAAAAGGTTTTTATTTATTATTATTTATCCTACATTTAAGGCTGATATTGCCAAACTGCTGACTAATTTAAAACTTTACACCAGGCAGCTTAATTTAAGAAAGTTTTTGAAGGCAACACTGTGTTAGATAATGTGTGCTTATTAAAAAGAAAATGTGTGTTTATTCCTCTCCCCAACCCCATAGTATCCCTGTCTGAATAGGCTTGTGAGGGTGAGTTTAGGAAATTTGTCAGGATGAGCATCAGTAAGATTGACAATTTACAGCCTGATGAAAGGTCATGTTTAATCGAAGGAGTATCTTACAGGGACCTTAGAATTATGAAGCCGGATAAGGGAGGTGGGGTGGTGATTATGAATCCTTTAGATTATAAATTAAAAATGTTTAAGATTGTAAATGATGGCAATGCTTATTTAAGGGTTTCCAAGAACGAGATTAACATCACTTTTATGAAAATAGACTGTAAAACATTAAAGTAAACCTTTTAGTTAAACTTATGGATTTAATGTTAGATAATTTTGTGTTTTTAATGGAGAATTATTTCAACAAGTCTCCGGTGTAGCAAAGGGTGCCAGATGTGTAGCCATTTATGCTAACTTAGTTCTAGCTGAATGGGAAAATGTATGTGTTTTCTTCTTCTTTTATGGGATAAATGTTGTCCTATTTCTGATTCTTTGGCAACATTTTGACCTTATGGAAAGGTGACCAGCAAGATATTCTGGGATTTATGGATTATTTAAACAATACTACCTCCTTTTTAAAAATTACTTTTAAGGAGCATGCACATGTTATTGATTATTTGGATATTTGTTTGTACAAGGATTCAGTAACAGGCATTCTAGTTTCTAGTATTTTCTGAAAGAAGACTTACTCCAACTCATTTTTGCATTTTGACAGTTGCCACCACTTTTCCAAAAAAAGGAGTGCAGTAAAGGGGAAAATGGGTTGTTTATTCAGACTGGTTAGTGATAATGACAGATTTGTGGGGGAGATGACAATTTTGGTTGATATGTTTAAGGAAAAGAGTACCCAGCAAATTTACTGAACAAAAATAAAAAAGAAGTTTGTAAAAATAGGCTGGAAAATTTGCACCTATTTTGATGGCTGGGTACTATCAAAGTGTACCTAATGATGATAGTATGGTTCCAAAAGGGTATGGTTGAACAACCACTCTTACAAGATGCTTTGGAATTTATTGTTTACCCCAAAAACAAAAGAACATTTGGGTGAAGAGCCACAGATAGTGTATGGTAGAGGGAATAATTTAAAATGCTGGTTGGAGAAAAACAAGGCTTCTAATGAAAGTTCATTTAATTTGTAAATGTGCAAATGTGGGGCTTGCAAATTTTGTAAATTTAAAAATGCCGGATCCTATGTCACAGTCTACAGCTATAATTGTTCGATTAGGTGTGCATGCACTGTAACCGTAATGCAAAAATGATAGAATATCTTCCGATGTGCATGACATGCCAAGTTTTTTATGCTGCCAAAACTGCAAGGAGATTAAAATATCGTATTGATGAAAATGTTAGGGGGACGAAAAACAAAATAGTCAGTAATGCATTGTACAGGCATTCCAGGGAATTTAAAAACTTTAAAAGATTTCTATTTTTTTTTTGTGATTGATAAAATTGAACAGAATGATAGGGGGTGGGACATTGAAAGCATATTAGAGAGTAGAGAAATGTTTTGGCAGTTGAGACTTAATGCCATGGAAAACACAGGAATCAATGGCCATTGTTCACTTTTTGGTATTTTAAAGCTTTAATCAAGATCCATATGATTAAATTAACAGAATGTTTTGCACATTTAAGGTTGCTGTTTTTGGTTTACATATTTTTATATTTTTATATTAGATGTGACTAACTTTTATAAGTTGGGCTGATGGGTATAATTTAACACTCTCTATATAGATTTATAGTAAATGTGTTTTATAAATAATTTAAATGGATTGTGAAATTAGTGTGATATTATGGGCTGCCTAGATTAGCTATGTTAATTCATTCTGTTTTTTGAATGGCTTCTACTTAGTTGTTAAAGTGTATGTATTGTGGGTTGTTTGGATGGGATGTACCCTGATGATGCCTCAAGTGATTAAAGGGGCAAAAACAGCTGTCTTTTTTAATATTAAAGTTCTTATTACTAAATCTTGTTCTCTCATTGTTTACCAGAGCGTTTTCATTGTGCATTTTTTAGAAATCCACTTTTAGTAATGGATATTCACAATATAACAGCTGTCATCCACTGAAGCAGAACCGCATTGTTTTAAAAGGACAAATAGTAAGGCTTTCAAGGCTGGCTTCTGATGATTATCTATTTGGCATCTAAATGGAGAAGTTATGTCATTGTTTTTTCATGATAAATTACCCCTGTGAGTTTGATTTTGAAATGAGAAAGGAAAATATGGATTTTAGAAAAAAGCAATTTCAACTAAATTTAGAACAGCATCTTCGAAAAGTGCAGAACAGTGTAACTGGGGCAACTGATGTTTTGATGGCTATGATTTTAACATATTCATTAGATTCAACAAGGATAAAAAATACATCATTTATAATAATTGTGACCTTACTGTTGACAACTTGAAGTCTAAGCTTGATGCCTTTCCTTCTTATATATAAGGAATTTTAAAATCAAGAAAAATTGTTGAATCAAGGAGAATATGAATAAATCACAGAGCTGGGGAATGAATATATATATATATATATATATATATATATATATATATATATATATATATATATATATTTTTTTTTTTTTTTGCCAACAATGTTTTATATTTGAAGAACAAACCATTGTGTTAGGTGATTCTAAAATGGCCATTGCTTGTTGTGGACATTACACTTGTAAAACCCCTAGCGTTGTCTGTGCTGCTGTTTTTGATATGAGTTTTTAATAGTAGGAAAATTGAGAGGAGACATCAGTGGTTTATATCTGAACACAATAGCTTAAAAAGGGTAATGAAGAACTAATTGGCTAAATATAGTAAATTTTACACTAATGTTGAGAAAATTATATTTTTTGTTTTAGAATATGTTAAAAGAAATGATCGGGGGGATGTTGAGAAGATTATCTCGAATCCTGAGAATTACTTTGACAGTCGAATATTAATGCCACCATACCCCTTGGTCTGAATGATCATGTTTTCATTAATTCTGTTTTAAGGCTGCAAACTATAAACTGTAAATAATTAAGATTTTGAGTTTTATTTATTTTTATATTTGATGTGTTACATTTACTTAAGTCATATGTCATTTCATCTTTCATAGGTTATTTAAAACTTGTGCTGGGATTTATTAAATTTTTGATGAATTTATTATGATAGAGGGTAGACAGCACTGGTATAAATTGTAGATTTACCTACACCTACCTCAACTGTATTTTAGTTTGAGATCCTGTGTGTTGCTATGCCTTTGAGGATCATTATAAGACATTTTTAATCAGGATGTTATATGGCTATCATCTGACCATTACATAAGTACAAGTTTGGTATTCTGACCTGAGGTGTACTTCAGATCATATGTGTAGCAGAGGAACTAGAATTAGGAACAAAATTGGAACCTGTTGGAGAAAGACTATGAAACAAGCAATTATTAGTAATAACATTTTTACAGTCACTAGACAAATTAAAGTCGACTAGATCAGTAAAAGTCATACTCACTTCTTTTGTTTGGACAATACATGGCCTTTTACCATGAATTGTCAGATTAGAACTTTCACCGTTAATTTGAATATTTGATTAAGGTAACATATTTGAAGGGAAATGAACATTCCTGTCAATCATTCTCAGCTTATAGTCCTCTGGTTTGCTTTCTGAAACACTGCTTTAAGGTTGACACTTTATCAGTAACTGTTCAGAAATGCTTTCAGTTATGTCTAACCAATGGTATCATCTTCAGTGTGCAGGATGTAGGACCTTGGATCATTTGTTTTTTTTGTACTGCAATATGTGTCTCACTTTTTGTCCCCCTGTAACATCAAATGAACAGATAAGCCTGGTTGGAGGACAGGTGGCAGATATGCAAAAAAACGCTTGTCATAGACATTTTTGTATGAAATTTTAACCCTTAAGAAATTTTGTTTCACTGAATTTACAGAATAGTTTGAGGCGCAAGTTCTAACTAACATTGGTATGTCTACTTTTGTCTTTTTAGCATTAATTGTGAAGAGCTCACTCTGATGGTACTATGTGGAATAACTTAATATGACATGACAGCTCTGTGAGAATTTGATTGTCACAACAAAGTATGTTATTTTCTGTATGCTAATCCATTTGTTGTACACAATAGATGCCTTCCCTGCCAGGATAACCAGCAGCCATACTCCTCTCTATTTCTTTACCTCCAGCCATTCCCTCTTGTAGCCTCTATATTTGACTGCACTATCTCCCTCCCTTACTCCTGTCCTCCTATCTCCCTGCAGGAGCTACAGTAGCAGTATAGTTGTTGCCCACTAGATGGCACCCTTCTCCTGATAATATCCTTATACATCTAACCAACTGCTTCTTATTAAAAACCCTCAGAGAGCTAGCTTTTTCTTACTTATTCTATTGTAGTCCCACTGTACACCTTCAAATTCACCACCACATTTTCACTTAGCTACCTTTCCTCCTCCTCATACTTCCACTTCAGTCTAATACCACCTTACTCTCCTCTACCTTCATTTACCCTCAGCAGTCAGCATTTCACTGATTGTTTTTCACTGATTTCTCTTTTTTTCATCCTTCACCTGGTTCTTCCCGCTATGTTCGCCCTACCGGTTGACTCCACTCCCCTACCCTATCTCCAAATCCCACCCACCCACCCCCAGTGTACCTAGCCTTATACCTCTCTAGCCACTCCCACCTCCCCATTATCCAATCCTATCCCCATCTCGTTAAAGATATTCTATCTTACTACACTCCTCCTACTTTACTTTACACTCTTACCAACTTACTCCCCACCCTCTACTACTTCAGCACTATGCCTAATTATCCCATATCAACTAACCTCAAACCCCCTACTCCCGTTCTTAATTCTGCCTTTCCTTTTCCTTCCTTATGTCCTAACTGCCTATGAACATCTTAGCTTCACTAACTTTCAGCTGCACACAAAAGATACTTCCCCATCATCCTCATCAGCTACTCTTAAACACATCAACATTACGTCTGCAACTAACTACCTCCTCCCAAAGTATCATAGAGTCACCCACATTAGCTATAAACACCACCAAATAAAAAGCGCACATAACATATTGAATCTTTCTCTAATTCACACACCTAGACTATATCTTCACCTCCTACTTGATGGTGACATTCATCCCAGTCCTGGCCCTTCCATTTTTACACCAGCTAATCCAGATAAACTCTCTCCCTCTTCCTTTCACACCCCTACTAGGCCTCCTAACTCCCTCTTCATATCTCATTTAAACATACGAAGTGTCAATAACAAAGTGACTCACCTTTGTGCCCTATTGGAAATACATGACTTTGACATTCTTTGCCTTTCTGAAACATGGTTGAAACCAACAACCCAAGACTATGAAATTACCCCTCCTGGGTATAGTATCATAAGAATGTATCATCTTCACAAGAAGGTTGGGGCGTAGCCTTATTATACAAAGTAGGCCTCCAAGTTACACCACTTGTTACTCACCCACCTCCTGATAGCAATACTGAAATTCTTATCACTAAGCTACAGCTAAACATTAGTAAGTCCATCTATATTATATGCTCATATCTTCCTCCAGGTAATAACATCACCTCCCTTTTGAATATCCTTAGATGGCTATCTGCTAACTATCCACAAGAAACCATTCTTCTAGGCGACTTTAATATAGACTGGAATACCTGTAATTCCAATAATCCATCTAATCACATAAACCTTTATGGCTTCTCCCAAACTATCACTTCACCTACTCGCATCCATAAACCTACTAACAAAGAAACCACCCTAGATTGGATCCTTATAAATACTCTATCCACAACATATATGTCAGGTATCCTACCAGCTGACATTAGTGATCACTCTCTAACTTATATAATTCAACATAAGACTAATATTACCAGTCCCTCAACTTTTAGAACTTCTCGTTGCAATAAACATTTTAACCCAGAACACTTCCAGAATGAACTGAGTATATGCAACTGGTCACCCTTAAAACACCCCCAACTAGATGAAGCAGTGACATATTTTAACTCTAAGTTCCTTGAAATCTTGGATTTCCATGCCCCCTTTCATAATCTTAGGAGCAGTACCAAAACTGCACCTTGGCTTACAAAGGAAACTAAGCAAAAGCTCCTACCAAGAAACAAATTTTGGGCCAAATGGTGTACCTCTAAAACCCCATCAGACCATCTAAAATTTAAACAGCTTAGAAACTCAACTAAAGCATCAATATTACTGGACAAAAAAAAACTTCTTCTTTCAACTTCAACATTCCAATCAACAAAGTCCACAAAAATTCTGGTCAGGAATTAATAGACTATTACATTCAGGCAACTCTAAAACACCAACCCCATCTGGAATCACTAGTAATACTCCCAAACAAATTGCTGATTCCTTCAATACCTTCTTCACTGAAGCTATCTAGTCATTTGCTAACTCTCTACCTCCTGTATCCTCGAATCTTTCCTCATCCTTAAATAACTTACCACCCACTTTCCAACTCCAACCTGTGCCTAAATCCCTTATCTGTACTCACCTTCAAAACTTAAACCCTCTACCCCCTCTGCTGACCTCATACTTGCTAAGTATCTTCAAATAGCAGTTACATTTATTGCTTACCCTATCTCTATCCTAATTAATAGAACCATCACTGAAAGCACCATTCCATCCATCTGGAAAGTCTCACATATAATTCCCTTACACAAAGGTGGCAACTCAACAGAACTTTCTAACTATTGTCCAATTGCCCTACTCTCTCCCATAGATAAAATCATGGAAAAATGCATCCATCGCCAACTGCTAGAACACCTCCTCCAAAACAACCTTTTAGCTAGCTCTCAACATGGCTTCTGACCTTATATAGTACCACTACAGCCCTCCTATCATTTTCTGACTACATTAATAAAAACCGTAACAATAACACCCTGTCCTCTGCTATCTTTATAGATCTTTCAAAAGCATTTGATATGGTTAACCACCACCTACTACTGAATATACTCTTCAGTGACTCTAAGTCACTTTCACTTGATAGTCAAGCTTGACAGTGGTTCAAGTCCTACTTAGATAACAGGCAACAGGCAATACTCTGGGACAACACTCTATCTTCACACCTTCCTGTCTCCCTTGGTGTACCCCAAGGTTCTATTCTGGGCCCTCTTCTATTCTCTATCTTCATAAATAATCTATCTACTAGTATCCCACATGCTGTATCCATTCAATACACAGACGACTCCACTTTAATCTCCTTAGCTACTGAACTGTCTGAACTGCAGTCCCTCACCCAAAATGTCTTTGAGCTTGTTGAGGACTGGTTTTTACAGCGTTACCTCCTCCTTAACCCCAAAAAGACTAAACTACTCCTGTTTACTCCCACACTCAAGCCCACCCCACTTCACTTCACTATTAAATCTAAAAATAGTACAGTTATATCCCCCGACACTACCACTAAACTCTTAGGAGTGTCAATTGACCAAAACCTTAACTACGATACTCATATTAACACCACAATAAAATCAGTTAACTGAAAACTAGGCTCCCTCTGTAGAATTAAACCTTTCCTTACTCCCATAGCTAGAACTTCTATTGCCCACACCCACTTCATCTCAACACTCTTTTATGCCTCCCCTATATATACAAATTTATCAAAAAGTAACCTCAACAAGCTGGCAATCTCCTACAATAATATTGCCAGATTTGCTACTGGCTCCCCTATCAGATCCCATCACTGCCAAAATCTGAAACAACTGGGTTGGCTGGAACTGCAGAACCAAATTCTACTTCACCAACTAACTATTACCCATAAAACCCTTTATCATCCAAGTAACACACTAATTCTCACAAATCTAATCTGCTTATATAAAAATCTTACAAACCTACTCTCTGCAAACAAACTACTCATCTCTACTCAAAAATCTAACAATAAAGCAGGAGAATCTCTTTTCGCTAACACTGCAGGCAAAAGCTGGAACCTACTTCCTGGTGAACGTACATCTCTTTCTTCAACTTCACTATTTAAAAAGAATCTCAAATCATACCTTACAAGCCACTGGCTATGTCCCTGTACTAACCCCGACTAGAGTATCTCTCACTGTCAGGCTAGCCCAACATCATTTTACATCTCTCTTTCTTCAGCTTTAAGGCCATAACCTTTCAAGCTTACTTATTGTACCTATGAACAACAGAATTGGCCATCTTACTGTCTTACCAACAAGTTATTACCCTTCAACTAATTCTTCCAATCCCTTTTTAAGTAGCTTGTTCTCTTGTTCCTGCTTATTACTTTGCTTTGGGTGTCTACCACATACTTCTAAATCCTTTTCTCTCTTCTCATAGTGGAAAAAAATATATATATTTTTGTTACCATGGAACTCCTGTTATTGTCTAATAAGCTTTCTGTAATTAATGTGTATGTTCTGTTTGTGTATATCTTCTATGTGGAGCTTTTCTCCCTGGGCCTCTACTGAAAATTGACATATATCCAGTTAGACTAGCCCGGTCAACAAATGTAAAATAAAATAAATAAATAAATACACTTCTCATTAGCTATTAACACTGTTCTCTAAGATTCACCCTTGATTGAGGATAGTGATGTCTTGTTGTAAGAATAAAACCACAGTAGTTAACAGACTATTGAAACTCACTTGAGATACACTGTGTACCATTGTCAGTAACCAGTTCAATTGGAAGTCCATATTTGGAAAACATAGCATTGAACCTGGTTCTGATTTGTTGGCTAGTTGTGGTTAATACATCATGAGAATAATAATCTCCAACTCTGATTTAGTTTTTGCCTTCAAACTCATACATGTCAACAGCAATTTATTTGCCAAGGACATTGTGTTAACGGTGTTGGTATTAATGATTTTCTGTTTTTAGATGACTGTTATACAATACAGACTCATACTTGGACACTAGCTTTATAATATCTTTGCTCATATTTGGACACCATTCTGACATGTTAGCTCTTTCTCAGCATTTCAAGACAGCTTGATGACCTTTTGTGTTTTTGACTTAGCATGTCAGCTATCTGTGGTGAGGGAACTATGATTCTGTCTTGATATATGAAACAAGCCATCTTCTAATGACAGGTGCACTATATATTACTTTATATTACTGTATATTACTTACCCATGTGATGTTTGGTTTGTGTATTGTGATTTGGCCATTCATTTTGAACTTGTTGGATAACAGCTTGCAACCCTCAGTCATTCAAAGTAACTTGCTTAAGTTTGTCTAATCTCTAAATAGTTACAAATCTGATCATCATAGGCAGCAATGTCCTTTTTGATACTGGATAAAATTTGATCATATATAGAATTTCTGGCTAGAACAGTGGTAATAACGAATTGTTTTCCAGGCATGTGCATTGAGCTTTGAACCTTTTTAGTGTCTAGAATCTGGGTAGTACTTTTTCAAGACTGTAGGACTTGATTAGTGGAATTAGTAGCTTATGGTCATCCTGGAGGTGAAAACTCTTGAGCCTTATTAGGAATCTGGAGAATCTTTATTGGGCCCACATACGCTTTCATGGCAGTCTCTTTCAATTTGTAAATATCTCTGTTTAGTATCAATTAGCACTTTGGATGAAGTGAGAACAGGCTATAACACCTGCTCAGGTATTTGGAATAATGCTGCACCTAGGCAATAGTGGTCATTACTCACTGTTGTTGGTTTAGTGACATCCAATAAGCATGCCATACAGCCCTTCTTAAAATTTCTTTTACCTTGCTAAATGCTTGGGCATTTGGTTTGATTCCACTAGCATTTATAATGTGACCAAAATATTGAAACTCATTTGTCTTGGTTTATGTTTAACCTAGAGAGCCAGATTCCATAACAAAGTTGAGGACAGTGCAGTGTGCCAAAAGAAAATATTGGTGTGTTAGCAGTGGATGTGATTCCACATAATGGAGGTTAAATCAAGCACAAGTAAAAATGTATTCAATGTAGGATAATTACGGACTCCACACACTCCTACTGGATTCCAAAATGCAACAGTTGCACTTAATGCAGTTAAAATGTATCAGAGAATTTCACCAACACTTTTAGGAAAGCACTTGGTGGAGGCCATTTGTGCTGCAATGTAACTTTTATTATTGACTGCAGTTTATGTAGTGATCCTGCAGATTCTGCAAATACCAATTTAAAAAATAATGTAGGCTGCAGTTAATGCATTAGAGCAGGCTAGGGTTCTGCAAGCCATGATAGAAGGCAATCTACCAATGCATCCCAGCAAGGCACAGAGCCAGGCTACAGTTAAACCAGCTCTCTGTCCAGGAAATCATCAATAGATGCAGGTTAGATGGATGGTGTAGGAGGTGTGCAGGATCTGCTACACCATATGGTTGCACACAGTCTGCAGGGTAACCCAGTACCAGTAGAAATTAAAGTGTTTCTCAGTCTGGGTATACTGGCCTCTGGTACATTTTAATGGCATATGGATGATGCCTTAAGAGTGTCCTAGACAACCACAAGTTGCATTCTATGACAGTTCCTGGTAGTAATGTGCAGCAGAGTGGATAAATACATCCACTTCCCAGAAACAGCCAGGGAGTGCAGAGCAGCCGTGGAACATTTATATTTACCCCATGTCCTCAGTGCAATTGACTGCACCTACATCCCAGTAAAAACACTATTGGTAATTGATGCAGAGTGACACATTAATAGAAAGAGGTTGCTATCACTCAACTGTCAGGTTGTGTACTCTGCAGATGGCCCCATTACTAATATAATGGCAACACACCCTGGTAGTGTGCAAGATACAGACTTTTTTAGGGAAAGTGGTCTGAGAGCAGCCTTCCAACATGGTGAAATATCTGAGGGGTACTACTTGGTAAGCACAGAACCACAGTTATGATGTAGGAAGAATCCATACTTTCCCACATTAAGCAGGTGGAATAAATATGTGAGTTTGCCTCCTAATAACAGGTGACTATGGTTATCCACTGGAGCCTTGGCTAATGACATCATACAGAAACCCATTGATGCCTGCTGAGAATGCATACAACAGAACACAAACTGTGACATGGAACACCATTGAGCACGTGCTTGATGTTCTCAAAGCAAGATTCAGATGTCTGGGGGTGCACTTAAATATATACTTAAAAAGGCATCAAAGATGATCACAGTGTGTGCCATGCTGCAGAACATGATAACAGCAAAACACAATGGCCTGCCATCAGCAAGTGTGGATGACCTGCCTCAATGATCTCAGATGTCTAATTCAGAGCTAACAGAGGCAACAAAAAGTGATGAAAGGGTGAGAAAAAATAGTCATGGGCAATGGAGGCTGTGGCTATATGCACTAGCTCAAGCAACTTTGGGTCATGACAAGCTACACATACTGAAGTACTCAGACAAAACAGTGATGTTCACACTGTGGTGCCCAGTGCAGCAGCTCTGAATACAACTACTGAAACAGGTCCAGTAGTTGTCCACTTTGAACATATTTACCCAAAGCACAATATACACAAGGAAATAATTTGTATGAGCAAACATGTACTGCAGGAATGGACACAGTTGGACAGCTATAGTAGAACATGGCTAGTAGGACAAGGTAATGCAAGGTATATCACCAAAGGCAACCACACTTTCACAAATGTGTCACACCGGAGGTGCACACAACCTAAGGAAGTGTTACCGTATGAGTATGTCAACAGGCAAGCAATTAATGGTGGAATCCACCTGTATAACTTACATTAAATTAAACAAAATACTACTGGACATTGACTGGAATCTACATAGCCTATATTCAGGTTTAGTGCCAGAACACTGACATGCATCACACATGTAATACATATGTGTAAAAATGTATTGCAACACAGCATGGGAAAACAACAGCTGCAATAATGACAGCATGCTGAGTAATGACAACAAATCTACATACATAACATAACACCTATAAAACATATGAAACATGCCAACCTTGCAACATCACACCTAGGCTTAACTCTAATGCATATCTATGTGCAACAACATGAATCAGCATGATTACCACATATGTGCAAATCAAAACAAATATCACAACCAAGCAGTAAACATTGCCCATGGAAAATAAAGCATATTACTTGTTAGGGCCATGTTGGTAAACAGTTGTGTCTTAGGATATGGGCATGGGATTGCACACATTAGAGGTAACATTCAGCATGGAATATCAAAGTCATAGATGGGAATGGAAGTGCATGTGTAGTTGGGTGGAACAGTTGTGCAGTACCCTAGTAATAAAGCCACAGTTGTCACCGATATTAAATATGAAGTATACCAGGTCTATATCAGCTTATCAAAAGCCGATAAGAGCGAACGCTCTTTGATCAAACCCTAAACATTGAACAGATGTGTCCTCCACACCCCCTACTTAAATATACTAACTCCGAGATCACACTACAGTGGAGGAAATGGCAAACTCCCGCAAACTGCCCAGCGATTTTTTTCCCTAGCAAAAAAATTGCTGTTCCATGTCTTCACAATTTTGGTTGTTCGATGTTTAGGGTTTGAACAAAGAGCGTTCGCTCTTATCAGCTTTCGATAAGCTGATATAGACCCAAGTATACCCATGCATGCCATAATGGCTGCCAAATATCAAATGTGAACCTCATATGTCAATGATGAACAAACAACATGATATGTTGATGATGTGGACAAATGTTTGCTATATTTAAAGTAGTACTATATGTTAAAATGTATGCATGCTAAGCTTCATATGTAGCAATGGCTATTAACTTAAATCATGACAATAACAGGTATGTATAATATAACACAACTTTGTTATGGTTGTTAATGTAAGATAAATGATCATAGAAACCCTGTGGCATCAGACATTTGAGGAACTACCTAGAGATGCATTGCTTAGTGGTCAGCACAATGGTCATCATTTCCACAGGGTTAGCATGACACAGGAGAACACGCATTGGATAAGTTGCTAGTGTGACTGTAATGCAGTCTGGGGTGCCCATACTTATGACTCAGACAACAGTCATGGCTGCCCCTACCGTGTCAAGAAACACTCTGTCCATGGTGCATTACCAATCAGCTGGATGTGGTGACATCAACAATATGGCACATGCTGTGGGTAGAAGCACTACTATGATGTGTCTGGATGACAATGCTGTCTGGCAGGTATGACCACCAGCAGATGTGTGTGTACATTGCAACACAGACATTGACATGCGAAGGCCATAAGTGGGTGTACTGAGAGGGGGTCTGCCTCT
The DNA here is from genome assembly GCF_019279795.1 of Protopterus annectens. NCBI lineage: Eukaryota > Metazoa > Chordata > Ceratodontiformes > Protopteridae > Protopterus > Protopterus annectens. The sequence goes on along the minus strand of NC_056725.1, from coordinate 152,313,805 downwards.
CCCCAATGATGGTAATCTGCTCGTCAGGGTCAGGGTACATAATATCTGGTTTGTACTATGGCAGTGCTCTAACACCACTGGAACAGGACTTTCCACAGAGCATGCAACAGATACCACACTGTCATGCTTTGCAGTCAGTGCTGGCATGACCTCTCCATGTCTGTGCTCCCGATCTTCGTGTAACACACACAGTTAATTTTCTACTTAATCAGTAGCATGGACAAGTGCATGCAGGTCACTTCCATGATGTTCATGAACCTCTAACAGTAAGAGCACACCTTGTGACACACATCCATGCACATCAGCTACACTCCCATGTGTAGTCAGACACAATGACTCCTTTGTGGGGAAGAGTCACCAACACTTCCAGACTCTATATGAGACACAGTCATCATTGGATGCATCATCTGATGAGCCCACAAAATCAGAACGCATGACCACATTATCCCCACAATTGGAGACTGGACCATGAAACACATGACTGTCACTCACTGGGCTGGAAAATGAATGCAGTGCAGTGCTCCTTGTGCTACTGACTATGTTACCATACTAAGGCACATTACATCCCTCCTTAGGCTCAGTGGATGGACTATTCGAGAAGGCAGGAAGTGGATGAACTGAAAATGAATACAGATAATGTACTATATTTGTACATAAGTGAAAGAAAATGTAATAATATTTATATATGTGGAGAGATGTCTACATACAATTAATGATATTGTTGATCCTGACTTACTGGGTCATCACTGTGGGTGCAACACAGGCCCTGTACTGCAAACAACAAACATTTCAGCCACATAGCAGACAATTATGAATTTCAGTATTACATCAAATATATAGGAATACATAGCTGACATATATGTCCTCCTCTGACTTCCCTGCTGTAAAAAGAGACATGAAACTGTCCTTCATTAGCAGTAAAATACATGCCATCAGGTACATTTTGAATAGATGTAGGATGCAATGTATATGACCGAAACGCAATACTGGGTGGCAAATGTTCCTGCACAGAATGCAGGTACCTTACAAAATGTAGAACTAACATCTCACTTATAAAGGTCACATAGGTATGTAAACCTTGCAAAAATATATAAAAGGTTTAGACGGACTTACTGTGGCTGTGCTCCAAGATTGGTGTAAGGAAAAGCTGGTGTAAAGTACAAACTGTAGTGTAAAGAGAAACAAAACAAATGGGTATGTTAAAACAGCATTGTCAAAAGCAGACAGATGCTGCCAAAGGCTAAAAAAAAAAGAATAACTGCTTACAGACATACATACATACCAGAATGGTGACAACTGTGTCACATCAGCTGTGCAATGCAAAACATTATAAAGTATAATGTTGCAATGACAGGCATGGTAAAGCACAACATATCAACACAGTCTTACCAGGTGCGTCACCATCAATGGAGGCAATACTTCTGGAATGTCTCCTGGAACCTGTAGGTTATAATGGTACATAAACATCAGTTAACCTCAAAGTCAGGGTTGATACATGATTATGCAGATGATGGTCCTCTGTAATACAATGCAACATCATTCTAAAGGATATTATAACAGTAATGCACACAACAAAGGAAACCATATCTACACAGCTTTACCAGGTGTGTCATCATCAGAGGAAGCAATACATCTGCGGTGTCTCCTGAAACCTGTAGGTTATAATGGAACATAAGAATTGGTTAACCACACAATCAAGGTTGATAACATGCAGATCTTAGCAACAGATATTGGTCTCCTCACATCCCTGATGTGTGTGACAGATGTACTAAAGACAATGGTCCTGTGTAATGCAACACAACATCAGTATAAAGTACATTGTCACAGTGATAAATACAACAAAGTAAAATATATCTACACAGCCTTACCAGGTGTCATCATCAGAGGTGGTAATATGTCTGCAACTTCTCCTGGAACTTGTAGATTATAATGGAACTTCGGCATCAATTAACTACAAAATCAAGACTGATAGTATGCAGATTCTTGCAATGGATATTGGTCTTCTCACATCCCTACAGAGACATATACCTGATGTACTAAATATGAAGGTCCTGCACAATATAACACAACATAATTAAAAAGAACAGAAGTGTAATAAAATCTATAATGGCACATTGTATATAGTAAATAATGTACTAGGTGTCAACTCATCAGATATGATTCCATTTCCATTATATAATGTCAGATTTGTAGGTTATAGTGGAACATTTATAATTTGCAAGTTCAATAACATCTGAAGATACATCATTCGCAGATATGTGATAATGATTGGCATATTTCTGTATAGATGAATGTATCTAATGGATGCTGAGGAATGGGCAATGTTGAGTCCTGAGACATAATAAGTTATTACACATGAGGATGACATCATAAACTATGCATTACATAAATAATTTTACATAGTACTATGCTTACTGTGTTTGTCTGAGGACGACATTGAGATGTACCTCACTGGACTATATGAACAGAGACATGATTGAGCTGTATGTCCCTAGCCTTGAGCAGCACTCTACCCTCACCTAGGATGATACCACAATATAAACAAAAAATGATTGACGTCAACAACTTGCTTAGTTTCTTGTGTCATTTTAATGGGATCCAGTTCCTGTCAGCCTGGGATGACATGGTTGAAAGACCACACTGCTTTGCCAGAAATTATCTTCATCTGTGACCTCTAGGCTATTGGTTACTGGGTAAGACCTCCCCCATAGTACCTTTTTAAGGCAAGCTCTCAAGAACAAAAGTTCCGATGTGAAAATATGACTCACAAGTAAATTAAGGGTTATTTGCTAAATACTAGCAGTTTAAATCGGAAACTGCACTCTTTGGAAGCACTCCTCTCCCTGGAGGATGTTGACATCTGTGCAGTCATAGAAACTTGATTCAGGGACACAGAGAGTACCTCGGTCTTGCAAGGCTACAATACCTTCCACACTTTTGGACCGCAAAATGAAAGTGTGAGAACCAAAGGAGGAGAAGTATCTATCTTTATCAAAGATAAATACTCCTCTAGACTAGTTAGACAGGAAGTTACTCCTAGTTCAACTAATGTGGATAAGATTCCCCTTCAAGTCATTGTTATAGACCCCCTTTCAATGAACCAAGATACCCACTCTGCTTATTTGGACCTACTTGAATCAATCAAATTACAACCAAATTACAATCAAACACGCTAGTCATGGGCAATTTTAACTATCCCTCCATTGACTGGGAAACTTATACAAGTATGAAGATGCTCGTACAAAGGTTCCTTGACTTTGTTAACAATAATTCCCTGGAATAAATAATATACAACCCTACAAGGGTCTCAAATATTCTCAACCTGGTCCTCACCAACATGGGTGACCATTGCACCACCACAAGTATAGGACTGTCGCTGGTTAAATTTGATCACAAATGAGTCACTTTTGAAGTAGCTACAACACCTGAAGTCCTCTTAGGTGAAATCAGGCTAAAAAAATTTACCAAAGCTAATTATAGCCTCCTAAGGGATGGCATAAATAGCTTCCAAGCTCCTGTTCCTACAGATGGCATTGACAACTATACTAAGGTATAAACAAATGCCCTGGACAAACACTTATACAAATGTATTGACATAGCTGTACCTGATAGGATCAAAACAAGTTCCTCAGGAAAAAACAAGCCTCCCTGGTGGACATCTAACATTAATAAGTTATACAACAAGAGGAAGAAGTTGCTGTCTAAGAATAAAAAAAGACAGGTCCCAGCAGTGGAAGAACACCCTCCACTGCTTGAACAAACAAATAAGACAACTTGTAAAATCCTCTAAAGGCAACTTTGAAAAAAAAAATTATGAGCCATAGCTAAGGATAACCATTTTGCATTCTTCAGCTATATCCGTAACCTAAAAGGTAGGACCCCGTTGTGTGCTGAACTAGTTGTGGATAGCATCACACATACTGATCCTGTGAAAATAATTAACCTAATAATTAAGCTGGCAGGTTTGGTGAAATTTTCACCCCCCCCATCCCTTCCAAACATTCCACAAAGCATTCCCTCTACATCTCCCCCACCTTGCATCTCCAAAGAGCGAGTCATTAATGCTCTCTCTAAGGCTAAAAACATAGCCTCTGTGGGACTGGATGGTATCCCAGGTTGCATTTTAAATGGTCTAAAACATGAGTTAGCACCTCCATTAGGTACTGTCTTCAACCACAGCCTGAGGACTAGTTTTGTCCCTGCTGAATGGAAAACAGCAACCGTCATCCCCCTTCATAAAGGGAGTACAGCAACAGATCCTGGGAATTACAGACCCATAAGCTTAACCTGCCTTATCTGTAAGACCATGGAATGAATCATCATGGACCCTATAAATAAAGATACAGGTGATTGTCAAACCCTTGATCAGATGCAGTTTGGTTTTGTTAAAGGCAGATCATGCCTGTTAAACCTGGTGGACTTCTTCAAAAACATACAAGAGCCATAGACAAAGGCAAATCTGTGTATACAACCTACCTTGACTTAGCTAAGGCTTTCAACACAATTCCACATTCAGGCATCATTGATAAACTCTCCCAGTTGAATATCAGCCCTTATGTTGTCAGGTGGGTTGCTAACTGGCTCACCGACAGTTCACACGCAGTCAAATTTGGGATCTTCACCTCAGTAAGCAGACCTGTCACCAGTGGGGTTTGAGTGGTCATTGCTGGGCCCCCTATTGTTTGGAATATACTTTTCAGAAGTTCAGGCCAAAATAGAGGGTCTGTGGCTGACTAAGTTTGCTGATGACTGCAAATTAGGTGCAATCATTAAACCCCTTGTTAGAGAAATATGTATTAATGTGTGTATTAGCAATATGCTTCGTGCATTTAGAACTTGAAAAGAGTTAACACATTTATTCTATTTCATACTGCATAAATCTGTACAAATTGCAGTTGCTTTTTGACCTTGTACTGTCAGCTAAATCTTGCTTGTGCCTTGGAAATTTACTGAGAAGCAGATGATTTCTGCTTGCGTTAGGAAAATAATGAATAGAACAATACTGCTTATATGAAACTCAGACGAGAAGTTCCGCTGTGCTATGAGAACATGCACAGCTGTAGAAATAACAGATAATTAGGACAAAGCCTGCTTGAAAATATGAACTGCAATCAGCATTTGCTTGTATCTGTATTAGAAAAGTACCTTGAAAAGTAACAGTGTACAATAGACGCTTGTAAATGAAGTACTGGTCACCAAGGCCAGGTTGTTTTTCTGAAAAGTTTCTCACAAATCTAGTCATGTCAGCAGAAAATCTGAAGTAACACCTGCTGTAGTACAATGCTTAAAGTTGTGTTTGATTACGTCAGCTTAGAAGCCCATGTCTTGTAAAACAGTATAAGAATGAACATACTTCCTGTTAGTAGTTAGACAAATCCTTGTATTTGCATGTTTTTGTCTCCTTGCTGCAAGTAAATTAAAGTGCCTTAACTGAACCTTACGTGTATTGGTCTTTGAAGTTTTTTCCTTTGACAGATTGGTCCTTCGGACCTGAAACCTTCACTTCGCCTCGGATCAGACAGGCCAGGTGGCTTGAAACCATATGGGGAAGAAACCACATCAGTTCTTCTTATTTGAAAAGTCCTCCGACTGAATTGTCGTACAAAAGAGGCCAGCCACTTTCTGCTCTGTGACTGAAGGACAGGTTTACTTGAACCAAGTGTTCAATCACGAAGGCTCAGGTAAGGTGAATCTACCTTCTTTTCTGTTTTAGATCAGGGACTAGATTTGTATTTATTCTGTTAGAGACTTTGTTTATAAGTCAGGGACAGAAAGATTACTGTCTTGTCATAGATCAGGGAACCACAGCAGGTAGGCAGTCATTCTGAAGAGACTATAAAAATATCCATGGTACCACATTAAAAATAAGGTGTTATGTAATGATTCAAAGGGTAGAACAAAATGGGTAATAATTGTACAAAAAGGTCCCAAAATCCGCCGTTAACCGAAGACGCAAAATACATGCAGTCACAGCGTGCTGATAATATTAAAATATTACTCAAAATGGGTTAATAAATATGAATTTGATGGTAAGCTAGAAAAATCCTCACTTGTCAAACTTGTCAAACAGCTTAAAACCGATTCTAAAGGTCGGGTAAAAAAGCAACTTCAATTAGGAATTCCTCAGGCACACAGGTGGCTTGAGGAAGTAAACTGAAGGGAACAAAACAATAATTCAAAAGCAATGTTTTTAGATAAGGAGGACAATAATTTAGTAATAGCATCAGCCCCTCTGCCTCCCTTACCAGAATACGAGGCAAGTGAACAAGTTAGTCCACCCCTGCAATATCCTGCTGTCACTATGAGTAGAGACACTACAAAAGCTAAACCGTTTATTAGAGATCCCGTCGAGACCAGGTCTCGAACACGGGCAGGAAACTCAAAAGGGGACATTGAGTTATATCAAATGGGTAGAAATTCACGATATATGAGTGAAGAAGAAATATGCCCACTAATAGAAGTGCCTAATCCTCAGACAGGGCAAGAAGGTCAGGACCCAACTATTCTAGTGTATAGACCCTGGACTCCGGAAGACATCCGGAAAGCCACTGAGGGAATTCCCCATCCAAAAGTTAATTTTAGAAAGTTCTTAGAAGATTTGCAAGGAATGAGGCTGAGTTATAATTTAAACGGAGAAGAGGTAGAAAAAGTAGTCAGACAAATTGTGGAACCAGATTGGCACATGATTAGTGACGACTGGAATCCCTGTGATATTGCGCCCAGGCCCCTCCCACATAGCAGCGCAGAGTTAGACAACAGAGTGAAAGGTCTTACAGACCGAATCTCTGAGAAATGGAAGCCTAGGGCAGACTGGACTTGCATTAATCAATGCATCCAACAGGAAGGTGAAGCTGTTCACCGATATTATGCCAGACTATTAGAATGTTTTAATAACCATTGTGGAATGCAGGTTCCTGAAGATCAGACACACGATTCCCCATATGAGCAGCAGTTAAAGAATGCATTTTTGAAAGGCAGTATTGCACCCATAAGCAGTTTCATTACAAAACACATGGTAGATCATCGTACAAGCAGATTACAGTCATTGCTTGAATATGCTAGACATGCCAAAAGGCATTTTAATAGCAAAAAGAAAAAGAAAGCCCAAGTATTTTCTGTAGAAGATGGAGCAGAAGTATATGTAGTACAGTCCAGGAAAAAGGGCAAGAGAAATGCCCAGGGAAACAAACAATCTGATCAATGATCATAGGACTTTGAAGGGTGAAAGAAAAGGGGTGAATGTTTTAAATGCGGTAGGAAAGGACACTTGGCAAGGGATTGCAAGAAAAATAAGAAGGCAACCATGGAGGATAAAGAGGGTGAGGACTGACTATATGATAGTCAGGAATCACTACAAGGGGATAGCAGAGAAGGGACAAATGAGAATGTGATAGAGGGAGTAGAGAATGTGACAGAAGAAATAGAGGAAGTGCAAGAAGTCATGGATAGTGAAGAAAATGAAATATTGGATTTGGCTTTATTGAGCTTAGAGCTCTATTTAGCAGACACAAAACCAGAAGTCACACACCTGGTAGAAGGGAGGGAAGTCACATTTTTGTGTGACTCAGGGGCCTCACGGACCCTGATACATCCCTCCAAACTGCCAGAGAACTCAGTCACCTGATTACATATTAGTGAAAGCAGCTAATGGACAGCTGTATCGGGAGCCCCTCTCCTATAATATTGTGATAACTGATCCTGTTTCAGGATTGACCCAGAAAAGCAAAATTGTTGTATCTGCAAAATGCCCATTAAACCTCTTGGGCAGAGACCTTATGCAGCTATTTGGTATAGCAGTAGTTCCGACTATGCAGGGTATGGAAGCACAGTGACAAATTGATACCTTTGCAGTGCAATCGGAGGGTGGAATGTTTTATTGGTACAGCCAGGACTTGGTTATGACTGGTCCAGGGGCAGTGATCGAAGAGTTGATGAACGTAGCCATCAGCAAGTTCCCCTCCCTTGAAATTGATAAACAGCATTTGTTGCACTGTACTCTGTATTATTGTAATACACCAGGACCTGATAAGGAATATGAGCAAGAATTGTTTAGAAATCGTGCAAACAGATTAATATTACGTAATCTGTACTGGGACACAGAAGGGAACAGTATAGCCAGCTGTTCATTGCCCCAGGAGTTCTTTGCACTCTATAAATCTAATCGATTACCACATGTTAGCTTAACTAAGGACAAGAATGCAAAATGGGTACACTTAGGAGAAAAAGTCACGAGATGGGAAAAACAGACTGAGTTAGAACTGTCAGAACAAGGAATACAAGTGCAGAAGCTGAATTGGACAATACAGACCCACCCAGCTGTACACTTGCAGTCTAGTAAGGACAGCTGATTAGCACTCCTATTGAAGGAGGAAGAGAATGCCTTACAGAATATTCCAGAAACTCTCTGGTCAACAGGAAAATCAGATGTAGGACTTATTCGTACAGCGGGACCAGTTACTATTATGCCAAAGTCAGCATTTAGACCACAAAAAAGACAGTATCCCTTAAGAAAAGATGCAGAGGTAGGAATCAAACCTATTATAGCAGCTTTACTTAAGGAAGGGGTGCTGGTGGAATCTCCTGATTCACCATGTAACACACCCTTATTTTCTGTTAAGAAAGCAAATGGGGAGTGGCGTATGGTCCAAGATTTACAAGCTGTAAATGATGCAGTAATACCAAGGGCACCTACGGTGCCAGACCCACACACCCTGTTGAATGATTTAAAACCTCAACAGAAATATTTTTCTGTGGTAGATATCAGCAATGCTTTCTTTTCGATACCGATACACCCTGACAGCCAGTATTGGTTTGCATTCACATTTCGGGGGAAAAGGTATACATATACGCAACTACCACAGGGGTATTGTGAAAGTCCAACAATATTCTCACAAGAAATGGCAAACAACTTGGCGGGGTTTACCCCACCGAGAGGTAGTCAGATTTTGCTTTATGTTGATGATATCCTGCTGGCGTCCCCCACCCAGCAAGATTGTAAAGAAGATACCATAGCTCTATTACAATTTTTAGCCGCTGAAGGACAGCTTTGGAAAAAACAAGTTAAATACCTCGGATATGTAATATCCAAGGAGGGTAGAACATTAGATGAGGACAGAAAAATAGCGATTTTACAAGCACCAAAACCCACTACCAAGAAGAAAATGATGTCCTTCCTGGGTACGACTAATTTTTGTCGGAGTTGGATTCCAAACTATGCATTGGAATCTGCACCACTGACTAACCTGATTTATAAAAAGCCTATGGCAGCACAGGATTTGTTACAATGGACACCAGAAGAAGAATCTGCCTTCTGCAAACTGAAACAGTTAATAGCATCCTCATTAGTTTTGGGATTACCAAACTATCATAAACATTTTTTCTAAACTGTAGATTGTAAGCAAGGTTATATGACATCAGTGTTAACACAGCAGCATGGGGACAAGCAATGCCCTATTGCTTATTATTCATCACAACTGCACCCAGTGGCACAGTCTTTACCTCACTGTGTACAAGCAGTAGTTGCAGCTGCAATGGCGGTACAGGCTTCGGCCTCAGTAGTGTTGTTTCACCCTCTCACATTGAGAGTGCCTCATGCAGTCGCGATTATTTTACTACAAGAAAAGGTAGCATATCTTTTCCCTGCTAGGCATCTTTCCTGTATGACTATATTGTTGAGCCAACCTCATATGACAATTGAATGATGTACAACTTTGAACCCTTCTACCTTGCTCCCAACCCCTGCAGATGGCACAACACAGCTGCCTGCAGGTGATTGAGCAAAAGACACTGCCTAGAAAAGACCTTAAGGATGTTCCCTTGGATGATGCCGAGGTGACATACTACGTGGACGGCTCATGCAAACGTGGTCCTGCAGGACAGAACCTAGCAGGATATGCAGTAGTTTCTGACACAGACATTATAGAAGCAAAATCTTTGCCACACAGTTTATCTGCACAGGCAGCAGAATTGATTGCCTTGACACGGGCATGTACCTTAGCAAAGGGTAAATGTGTGAACATTTTTACTGACAGCCAGTACGCTTTTTCTACTGTACAGGTTTTTGTGCAACAGTGGAAAAATCGAGGAATGATAACATCTACTGGCAAACCGATTAATCATGCACAGTTTATTTTAGATCTTTTAGAATCTATTCAGTTACCTCAGAAAGCTATTTGTAAATGCACAGCTCATACCAAGCAACAGGATAGGATTTCAAAAGGTAATGCGAGAGCTGATACAGCTGCAAAGCAGGCAGCTTCAGAAGTATTTCTTTTGAATGAGGAATTACAATCCTCTGAGATTTTAGACTTAGAAATGTTAAAGACAATGCAAACACTTACTAGGCAAACTGAAAAGCAAAGATGGGTAAAACGAGGAGCAATTCTTCGAAAAGGGGCTGTACATCTCTAAAGAAAGGAAACCAATATTGCCATCTAATTTGTTTAGATATGCAGCTTTGTTGAGCCATGGGCAGAGCCATGTCTCAACAGGGGGGATGGTACAGCTGGTGAACCAAGTGTTCACGACATATGGCTTCTCAAATTACTCTAAAAAAGTCTGTTCGTTATGCCACACCTGTAATAAACATCATGCACAAGGGGCGTTAAAGCCCAAGCAAGGGAGTTTCCCTACACCATCGTATCCGTTTCATACTATCTGTATGGATTTCACAGAGTTGAATAAATGTGAAAATAAGAAGTATTGTCTTGTCATTGTAGATATGTTTTCCAGATGGGTGGAAGCCTTTCCGACTAAAAATCCAGATGCTACAACGGTAGCCAAAGTCCTTGTCAAAGAAATCATCCCTAGATTCGGCATTCCAGAAAGGATCTACAGTGACAATGGCGCGCACTTCGTGAATCAGACCATACAACAGCTAAGTAAATATTTCAGAATTTCTTTAAAAAATCATTGTGCATATCACCCTCAATCAGCAGGGCTAGTAGAGAGGCATAATGGGATTTTAAAGAAAAAGCTAAGAAAGTTAATATCAGAAACACAGAGAAATTGGATGTACTGTCTGCCCCTGGCACTGTTAAGCATGAGAACTATTCTGAATACAAAAGGATTGACTCCTTTTGAAAAGCTCTTTGGAAGGGCTTACTATATACCTCAGTGGAAATCTCTCATGCCCGCAGACCAGGAAGCTGATGGTACATTAGCAGACTATATGTGTAAGTTATTAAATTCTAAACATTTGTTGCAGTTAAATTCTGTTTCAAATAAGGAACGAACCAGACCGTCAGAAGTGGCAGTGCCCCCTGGAACTTGGATCTGGCTGAAGGAGGTCAAAAAGAAGAATTGGGCATCTCCAAAGTGGGAAGGTCCATATCAAGTGCTTTTGTCAACACCCACTGCAGTCAAGATCGCGGAGCATGCCTCTTGGATCCACCTGACACACTGTAAATTAGTTAAAGACTGAACTAGGCAAAAATCTTGTCACATGCCAAGAGCAAAAATGATAGAGTCCAGAAGAAACAGGAATGCAGAACAACCCTTTCCTCAGAAGTATTGCATAATCATCCTGTTAACTGTATTTGTGACAATAATCTTTTTGTTGTGGCCTTTTCTTTTCCCAGCCACACAGACTGAACTGAATAAACATGAAGCGTTACTCATAAACTGGCATTCAAATTTTAACACTTACCAGGCAATTAAATATGTGTATGCTGAGACTTTCAATGTTTCGAATTGCTGGATTTGCACAGCTTTGCTGACAGCATACGGGGGGTTATTAATGACTACAGTCCCACTAGGGATCAATGAGACCTGGGAGAACTTGATTTATGATACCTCAAGCATTACAGCACAAGATAAAATAGCATTGCACTTGTCTGTTCCACAAAAGGGAACTGTGTGTTTTTATAAGAATGATACTGTTCAGGTGGGTTTGAGTAATTGCAATGTGACTGTTCCTTATAGATGTTATACTAAAGGAAACAAAGTAGATCTTTATTGTAATACAAACTATGATTAATTTCTTGGATTGATGCACAAAACACTTGATGAAGTAAAACATAATTCTGTTCTTTATAAACAGCTGTCTATAATTGATAGAAAAATGTTTCATGCAGGGCAAGTGTATATTCATAGCAAGGTTACTACTAAAGTAGAGGATTGTTATTTTGTGTGTGGTAGAAAGCATACAAATGGTTACCTGAGAATTGGTCCGGCAGTTGTTTTTTGGGTTACCTGGTTCCGGCCATACGACACACTGCAGTTTTGCCTCATGGGAAAATTCGAAATGTCAAAAAAGTTATCAAGAAACCTGTAAATCCAGTGGGACAAATTGAAGCGCGTTGGAAAGATCATCACTCTCTAGGCAAAGGACTGACACACATGGACTTGAGTGATAGCGTTATATCGTGGGCAGGCATATTACAAGCATATGGAGCAGTGAAATTGATCTGGGAGCTGAGAAAACTGTCAAAACTTCTCGAAGTAAACACAACTTTTTCTGTTCTCGAATCGGTGAGTGATGAACTGAATACTATGAGAACTGTAGTGCTCCAAAACCGCATGGCTCTCGACTTCACCCTAGCGGCAAGAGGTGGTACGTGCACGTTAATCCAAGAAGAATGCTGTTTGTATATTCCTGACATTAAACACGAGATAGACAATCATCTTGAGGTAATTCAGCAAGTGTCGGCCATGACCAAACCAGGCCCAAACTCACTGATGGACTTTTTCCAGAAATGGTTTGGGGGTGGGGTACCATCCTAATGAACATCCTGATTGCCATTTGTGTAGGTATGCTCCTACTGGGAGTATATGTTTGTTGTGGTATCCCCTGCATGAAAAGACTGATTAAAGTCCTTATAGACATGTCTGTTTCTGAAACCTTATATCAAAGTACTGAGTTTGAAGAACTGTTAAAAGACTAAAAATGCTTTCATAAGTTTAAACTGAATGACTCTCTTAACTGCAAATCTTGAGTGGAAGAGGTTAGGAGAAGAAAACAAACTGTTTATGCTTATTTTGAAAGTAGAATATAAGTATTAATAGGGGGAAATGTTAGAGAAATATGTATTAATGTATGAATTAGCAATATGCTTAGTGCATTTAGAACTTGAAAAGAGTTAACACATTTATTCTATTTCATACTGCATAAATCTGTGCAAACTGCAGTTGCTTTTTGACCTTGTACTGTCAGCTAAATCTTGCTTGTGCCTTGGAAATTTACTGAGAAGCACTTGATTTCTGCTTGCGTTAGGAAAATAATGAATAGAACAATACTGCTTATATGAAACTCAGATGAGAAGTTCCGCTGTGCTATGAGAACATACACAGCTGTAGAAATAACAGATAATTAAGACAAAGCCTGCTTGAAAATATGAACTGCAATCAGCATTTGCTTGTATCTGTATTAGAAAAGTACCTTGAAAAGTAACAGTGTACAATAGACGCTTGTAAATGAAGTACTGGTCACCAAGGCCAGGTTGTTTTTCTGAAAAGTTTCTCACAAATCTAGTCATGTCAGCAGAAAATCTGAAGTAACACCTGCTGTAGTACAATGCTTAAAACTGTATTTGATTACATCAGCTTAGAAGGCCATGTCTTGTAAAACAGTATAAGAATGAACATACTTCCTGTTAGTAGTTGGACAAATCCTTGTATTTGCATGTTTTTGTCTCCTTGCTGCAAGTAAATTAAAGTGCCTTAACTGAACCTTACGTGTATTGGTCTTTGAAGTTTTTTCCTTTGACACCCCTAAACGATGTCAATATACTTCAAGAGGGACTTACACAAATCAATGACTGGTGCCAAAGCCATGGACTCAAACTCAGTGCTGAAAAATGCATTATTATCCCCTTTTGTAGAAACAATATCCCTTGAGACTATCATATAAATAATAGTATCCTAAGTAACAACTCAGTAGTGACAGACATGGGAAGGCAAGTTCATTGTAGTCTAAAGTTTGACCACCGTGTGTCTACTGTGGTAAGGAAGGCATTCTGTGTTGCACACCTCATTAGCAAAGGCATTGCCTCAAGAGTGAAAGAGGTCATAACTCCTCTGTACTCAATCCTCATCAGGCCAATGACTGAGTACAATGCTCCCTTTGATATTTACATTACCAGGCACCTGCAGCAACTTGAGAGACCTCAGAGATTTCTAACCAAGAAAATTCAGGGTCTCCAGCACATGTCATACACTGACAGACTGAAGTCACTGTCACTGTACTCAGTAGCATACAGACTACTTAGAGGAGACTTTTGCCTGGCCTACAGAGCAATCTTAGATCCAACCTAATGGAAATGCTGCACATCTGCAAGTCAAATGGGGCAAGTGTCACCCGCTCCAGGGACCTTAACCTGGCCTGTGACTTAAATAGGACCTGCTGGAGAGACAAATATGTCTTTCAGAGGTTGCCACTCCTCTGGAATAGGCTACCAATTCACATCAAACAAAGCCCCTCTATGACCCCGTTTAAGCATAGCCTGGATGACTGGATGGGAAACCGTAAATTCCTGCCGGGGATTTCACCTATGACCCTCCTAGATATGGGCAATCATTGTTAACTAAGCTCTTGAGTTTAGGCAAGATCCTTTATATTGGGTTTCTCTAGTATTATATTGGGTACACATGGCTAGGCTTATAAAGACCTTTGGGTCAATAGCCTAGTAACCACCTATGAACCTATAAGGTAGCCCTATGTAAATAGCATAATTCTTTCCAAATGCTTTAATAAAGCAAAATATGACAGTTGAAGTATACACACACAGGGCAATATTAGCAAGTTCAACAAAGCACATTACCCTAGACATTGAACAGTAGTAAGTTATCTCATTACAGCTTACCTTTATATCTGTGAGGTAGCTATACCCATCAGTGAAGCAGATAAGTACAAGCAGGTATTAAATACCATTTGCACGATACATAATTAATGAGCTTCATTGTCATATGATGTTGTGGAATCACCTTAGTGAATCTCCGCGCGAGTTCTCAAATTTCAGTGCATTCTGGAGTATAGCTCAGCATTACTGTACAGTGCTTTGAGCAATTGTCCAATTGGTGTAGTAATTGTGTATCTCTGGAACATGTGCCAGATGTCAGCCAACCAAGTCATATAATCCCCATATTTAAACTGTGATGCTGACACATTTCAGAGTATAACTTTGCTACCTGTGTACTGAGAGATGCCTCAGTGAGAATTTTCATGTATTCCAAGGCCTGTAAAGACTTCACTAAAGATGTTGATGGAGTGGAGGCTTTGGTGTGTCTGAGTGCCAAACTGGAACAAGTAGGAGACAATGTAGATGCTCAACATCTATGCTGGACATGAGCCGAGAATGCGTGCACACACAAGGAACTTTGCTATCATTGATATATTGAACCAGATAGCGAGAGAACACTGAAGACAAACTGGAATATACTAGACTGGTGTTCATATCCACCACTGCTACAATGATCTTCACTGAAGGGATGTATAAAATGTTCAACAGAGGATCACACAGAATCAACACAAGTCAACTGATGCCCACATTAAGTTACACTCGCCACACTTTAACACCTACAGAATCACATAGGTATGTAGTAAGCATGTGTGTTCAAGTGCAGCACTGTATTTCAAGTGTATTCCATGAATATCTGTAATACTAACATTAATTTAAATGGAAGAATAAGATGTTTTCATCTCTAAAGTTTGTATTTGCGTATCAATGCATCCTGAAGTTATTTGCACCTATACTGGGCAAGTCCTAAACATTATGCAGGACTGTCTATTATACCTGTGTATTAATAAGGACTTCACACATGCTGTTATTCATTAATATATGCATTTAAAACATTAAAAGACTTGTGATGTCCATTAGCTCAACTCGTTTGCCTATTGTGGGTTCAAATGTCAGTATAGCATCCATTCTGATAAAATATTGGCAGTAATTTATTTACTTTTGCACATCACATATGGAAGATTTATAGCTGTTGGGTAACTTAGGCATTAGATTTTATGCATCTAACATAACTGCAGTGTGTTGAAGTCTATAGATCTTAGTCTGTGGGTGACTATGCATTTCTCTGTTACCCTCAAAAATTCTAGAAAACATCATGCAGTATACTTCAGTTAATAAGGGTGTTTGTGTTGATTTAAAATGCTAATTAATACTTACATATGTTACCTTACTTTTACATTTTATAATGTGCTCTTATAATCCATTACTTCTTTCATCGATTTAATAAATTTAAGAACACTGAAGGTCATCATAGCTGAAATATTTGTGAGTCTTGTAATCACAATGCAAGTACAAAAACTATGAATGTGTAATCCTTACATTGTTATAACTGTATGGTTAGCACTGTATGTGGAGTCATTAACTGCAGTTCTACCTACTTTAAATATGTAGGTTTGGATCCCACAGTTGTACACTATGTTTTCTAATAGCTATTGATTATGTGTTTCAAGTGCAGACAAATGGTTTCTTGCAAACTATGAAAGGTAAACCTGGTGTACTGTTATGTGTCACATGTTTGTTTTATACTATGGATAAAGACACATTTCATCTTTATTCACAGAGTTTCCAGAATATTCCGTAGTATGATATATGTGTACAATAATGTACTTTTGTTCCATTTATACACGAATACGACTTATATATATGTGAGCTCATAATTAAATGTTAATTAATAGTCATGTGGTTATTATAATTTAGCTATTTATTAGGAATAAATGCCAGTACACTGCGGTGGTGGTGCTGCGGTAGCGTTGTCGCCTCACATTAAGACGTTGTCCTGTTTGATTCTCAGCTAGAGCATCTTCTGTGTGGAGACATGCGTGAATGGGCGTACCTTCGTTGAAGGTTGTGCGTCAGGGCCGGCAACTCAGCACATAAAAATCTACTGCCAATCATTAGCAGACCGGAGTTCCACTGTGGTGACCCCTAACTGGGAAAAGCCGAAAGACACAACAACAACATTAGGAATAAATGACAGTATTGCATAGCAACATGCATCTCCTTTGTGAGAAGGCTGACATGACAAATAACTACCTCAAATACTGTATGCTGGATAAGTTAACTATTATAGCTGAGGGGTATTACTATAGGCAATGTGATTACAAGCAGTCACGATGGCCTATAGCATCAGTTTTCAAATCCTACCACACATATTATCTGTGGCATTGGCCAGCTTGATTATTCTTACACATGTATGACTGACTTGCATAAAATGTATTATTAGAATTGATTCTGTTCTACTCTGTTATTCAGTTATGTTATGGATATCAACAGTTCACGTTGCACTCTGTAATTTTGTAGTAATTATGGACATTTTGATGTTAAATGTTAAATGTGTGTAGCGTCTTATGTAATACACATGGCAGAACTTGTAATTTATATATACTTCTCATAATGTCATGTATGCCCACAGACATTCTTCATTTTGTAGCTAGCTATAAATATGTCTGAACATGTCCATATATAAAGACTAACAGATGTAAACCTACATATATAGGCATGTTTGTCCATCTATATATATATCCACCTATATATATCCATATGTACTCATATGTATTATCATATATACATATATAAATCCCAAATTCCCCAATCTGACATTACTGAGAAGACTGTGCTGAAACTGCATGAAACTGAAAATCTAAAAGGCTGAATCTCATAAAAGTGGAAATAAATTACTTATGTGTAAGATGGTGTGATTTCAGAGTTGGTATATTTCATTTGTGGGGGGTGTGGGGTGCTGGGTGCCTTCCCCGCTGCCAAAATGAAGGAAAAAAAATACTTGCGGTCTTTTCTATAGCACGACTCCCACGTTTTACCTGGTTACCCTCCATCAGCTAAAAAATGAAAATTAGTGCAGCGTCACAATCAATTTCAATTTATATTAGAGCACATAAGTGATTACTGCTACTTAGAATTTATTACAGGTGTAGCACCAGTTCTAAAAATGTAAAACTTGTTGAAGGAGTGATTCCACCACTGTTTCTTTAAGTGCAGAATGAATTATGGGGAATTTAACTACACAGAAGTTTGAGGTTTAGACTGCTTTATTTGTAAAGGAATGTAAATGGGAAAGTTTTTCTTTATTTTATTTAACAAAGACATATATAAAAAATTGTCATACACGTCCGGTAGGATTTTTCGGTAATATGACATTTGATGTTTTAAATTTTCGGTGTTATGCATTTTCGCAGAATTCATCTCGGTAATGTCGGATTCGGTAATTTGGGATTTTGATGTTTTCAAGTAGACCCATAAACACATATGGACACATTTTATTCATTATGGTATAACACTGTAATAAATGTGTACATTTATAGGTCTTTGTCCACATGGTTAGGTGTATATGTAAACTTACACAATTTCATCTTAGATTGGCACACTTGTTAGTGTATGTAATGCTTTACCTGAGTATTCAGAGATCTAAGGTGTTTGACTCCAATTACTTCATGCAATTATAGCAAAGATTAAATAGCTAGACAGGTAGCATTCTAGACTGTAATACGAGCATCAATGAAAGCTGAAGGTTGGAATCTGATTTCCTCTACTTTGTGAGCAGTTGTCCTTTGCACAGCAATAAGTCTGAAACATCATTGATGACTGAAAATGCAAAATATGATATCGTATTGTATGACACTGTTTGTTAGCCTGTATTTATAACTATGTTCTTCTATTTTACATAACAGTAATTATGTAATAAAACAATACAATCTTTCTGTTGTTCCAGCAATTCATATCTTTTTATGTTTTCAGCTGCTTAGGACAGTGCCCGCAACTGTGCTCTGTGCATAAAATACATGCATAGCCTTGTGGAGCAATGGAGGGTAGGAGGTATGTGTTATTACTTTGCACCATGCATGCACTGAGTTGCACCATACATGGACTGAGTTGCATGGAAGACTTGTCTTTGAAATTACTGATACATATGTCTGTCTTGTTATTCATGTGTGTGTTTTGCATGCAAAATGCTGAAAAACCAAAAATGTAGAAGTAACAACAGATGTATGTCTGCAAAAGTGAATACTGTATGCCATGTACTGTACTTGACTAACTTAATGAAAATGTATGATGGGCACACTTACCCAGTCATGACCTTCTGTTTATATTATCAATATATGAATCTGACGCCATTTAGAATGCTGCATACTCATTATGTTACACTTGTTATTAGTGCACCTTGTATCTTTTATTATACATCATATAAATAAACATTATGGGCTAGATCTGGTGACCATCATGGAGGCACTACAGGTGTTTTGGTCTATAATGTAACTTGGATAAGCATTACACATTCTCTGTATAATAAATTTTGACGTTCTTACTTGCATATCGTAAAATATTTTCATAGTTCTGTTGGTGCACATCTTATACGACAGTAATAATTAGATGTTGCAGACAGTAGCATTGGTCGGGTGGGTGCGAGGTGCAACTGCCCCTGGCACAAAGTGTTGGAGACACAATCAGCTAATTCCAGTTGCTCAAACCTGAGCTCTGCTTGGTCTAAATTATAGCAACTACAGTTGACAGGAAAAAAAAAATCTTTTTTTTACTTCTCTTTGTCATTAATGCTTTGGACATCAGTGTCCTTATTAAGGGACTCAGTTCTATAGATGATTGCAAAGTAGGAGCAAGCATACACCCCCCCCATTATAATATCTTACAGGGAGCTCTAACACAGACAAATGACTGGTGACAAAACCATGGCTTAAAAATGAATTCCAAGTACTGTATATTAGTATCTTTTTGAAATTTGGCCACTCAGGGGAAACTACCTCATTGATAAAATACCCCTAAATGGGAGTTGGGGGATCATTTAGATATTAACTGTAGATCAAAGTGTGTGATATACCTTTAAGAAGCTTTCCAGTGAGCTCGCACATGCATGTAACTACTGAAAATGTGCAAGCAAGAGTGCCATTTTGAGTCAATAGCCAGAGTGAGGTCATGCAAGTATGTAGTCAGTCAGTTAGTTAGATAGTTCATTTAAGTTCAATGTTCCTGCCATCAATCCTGATGTGTTTGTATATAATAAACTACTTAAATGAACACACAAGCCTCATCGTCTTCTTAATGTACATAAGACAAGGAACATGGTGTCAGAATCGGATCCTCAGTTGCAGCCATGAGGCAACCAGTTAGAGTTGGAGGAATATATAGGAGTAGATCATCCATACTTTTCAAACGACTTGAAAACAGGTCAGAAATGAATTCAAGGTACTAAAACTCGATTAAATGATTTCTTTTGCTACAAATATAAAAGAAAGCACTCAGAACGCTCAAAATGAATTTCTTATTAAATACAAATGTCCAAAACTGCAACATATTGATAAAAATATTAGAAATAAATACGAAAATGTTTGAAACAATATTCCAGTTGCATAAAATGTACAAAAAAAAGGGAAAAATGACTGTATTTTTTCACTATGTACTACTTTTTCATATTAAATAAAGCTATTCAAAGTACTCAAAGTGTGCAAAGTGTTTGCAAGTGTGTGCAGTATTACAGTGCAGTTATTTCATAAAGTACAGTCATTTCAAAGCATATTTTGCAAAGTGCAGTTTTTTCAAAACATATTTCGCAGAGTACAGTATTTCAAAGAGTTTATTGTGCATTTGAGTATTATTACAAGTACCTGGTATGTGCGAATGTTTGTCCATAATTACAAGGGCCAATTTTGCATTGTGTTTTACTATATTCTGTGGGCATGTCAGAAGAATTTTACAGACCTGCACTACTTGTGTTTGATAACAATATTGCAGAAATTGGTGGAATATGATATTTTCATACAGGCTGCTTTTTCGGACAAAGGCGCACATACAAAAGCATTTATGCTGCTTAATTTAGCTGGTTCAGAGGCCATTGAAAGGAAATGTTCATTTGTGTATGCACCTGCTGTGTTTGCAGGGGAGGGGGATGACCGCCATGTTGTGGTACTGGCTGAAATGCAAGAAGACCCTGAGTGATTAAAATGTAAATTTAGAGAAATGTGTAACCCCCAAACTAATATTACAATGGAATGGCACTTATTTCACACAAGGAATCAAAAAGCCTGGTGAAACTTTTGTAGCATATATAACTGACTTGACAAATAAAATGTGCAGATTTGGTGATTTAAGAGATGAGTTAATAAAAGGCAGGCTTGTGTGTGGTATTACTAATGACACAGTGAGTAAGAGTTTGCTTTGAGACAGTGATTTGATGTTAGATAAGGCTGTTGAGATTTGTCAGATATATGAGCTTACAGAAAAGCACACAAGTATGCTTACAAATGAGAATAGCTGCAGAAGGTACAGTGACAAAGCTCATGTTTATAGTATGCAGCATGTGGTTAAAAGAAACAGGCCCAAGCACATGGCATCTACTGCAGGTCCTGTAACAGTCCCTGGGAAACCCCAAGTCTTTCCAGCAAATTCCAGGACATGCTCAGTGAAGCATAAGGGTGAGTCAGCAAAGTCAAAACGTGCTCCCATCTAGCTTCATAGTCAACTGTCATAATTGTGGTGGAAATGATGAACCCAAAAGAGAAAAGCACTTAGCTTTTGGTCAGCAATGTCATTCTTGCAATAAGTGGAATAATTTCAAAAGATTTTGTAAATCAAATAAGGCACATTATTTTATTAAAAGAGGGCAGTCCAAGAGGCAAGTTGATCAATTAGAAAGCTGAAATCCTACTTTATATGTTGCTGGTGTGTCTGTGATTGGTGAAACAGTTAATGCAGTAGATTTATGGGCAAAAAACAACATCTTTTGTACTGTTTGGATTAATGAAAGTCCTGTAGAGTTCAAAGTAGATACTGGCTCGAAGTGCAATGTTATGTCAGCAGAAACATTTGCTAGAGTAAAAGCTACAGAACAACTTGAATTAACAAAGTGTGTGAAGTTGTTGCTTATGGTGGTGAAGAGATTCAAACCGAAGACTCAGTAGTGCTTTCATGTTACTCTGCTAGAACAGCTGTGACTTGCAATTTTTCATTGTCAAGAGACATATGCAGTCATTATTAGATCACAGAGACAATTTGAAAATGGGACTGCTTTCATTTACTAAAAAGTTGACCATGTAAGCCCAAACAATTTTTTTCTGGGTATGCTTATGTTTTTGCAGACAAACTAGGCAAACTACCAGTTGTGTACTTTATGAAGTTAGACCCAGAGGTCATCCCATTTATCAGACCAGCAAGGATAGTTACAGTAGCTATGCAGAACAGAGTCAAAGCTGAGCTAGACAAAATGGTGCAGCTAGGAGTAATTTGACAAGTAGAAGAACCTACTGAATGGGTATCCTCCATGGTAGTAGCTCATAAGAAAGGCTCAGATGATAATAGAATATGTATTGATCCAAGAGATCTGAACAAAGCATTAAAAAGGCCTCATTATCCAATCCACACAGTCAAAGAGGTTGCTGAACTCATGTCAAACACCACTGTTTTTTTTTGTCTTAGATGCAAAGAGCTCCTTTTGGCAAATTTTACTTGACCAAAAATCTTCATTGTTAGCCACATTCAGTATGCCATTTGGAAAATACAGATTTCTGAGAATGCCATTTGAGATGAATTCTGCCAGTGAAGACTTTTAGCGTGCAATGTAGCAAATTTTTTCAGGCTATCCCTGTGCTATTATAGCAGATGATATTCTAGTAGGAGGCAATGGTGAAGTTGAACATAACAGAAACCTCAGGAAAGTTCTGGAAACAGCACGTCAAATGAATCTTAAGCTGAATCCTCAGAAGTGTAAATTCAGGCTATGGAGAAGTTACTTTTGTTGGTCACTTGTTTATCAGTTCAGGCAAGTGACCAGATCCTTCCAAGCAAAGAGCAATTCTAGGGATGCCAGCTCCAGACTATGTCCAAGCCCTACAATGTTTTCTTGGCATGGTCAACTATCTAGGCAAGTTCATTCAAGATTTAAGCCAACTTTCAGCACCACTGAGAGAGCTGACATGCAAGGATGTAATTTGGTCATGGTCAGAACAGCACCAAAGAGTATTTGATATCCTGAAACAGAAAATTGCCAGTCTACCAACTCTCAGCTACTATGATGTTCACAAAGCAATTACTCTTTCCTGTGATGCTTCTAAGTTTGGTCTAGGTGCAGTTATTCTTCAAGAGGGTAGACCAGTAGCCTCTGTATTGAGAACTCTCACCCAGACCAAGAAACAATATGCCCAGACTGAGAAAGAGCTTTTGGAAATTGTATGTGTATGTTCAAAGTTCCATGATTATATTTATGGTCGACCTATCCAGATTGAAACTGACCACCAACCTCTTGTTACTATATTGGGAAAGCCTATGCATACAGCTCCAGCTAGACTGCAATGTATGATGCTCAAATTGCAGAAGTACAATTTCACTCTTGTTTACACAAAAAGCTTATCCAGATCACCCAGAAGAAACACAAAATAGCATAACAATGAGCAACTTGATTTTGAGGTCATAGAGGTGAGAAATTTTTCTTCCACATGTCCTGATGAACTCAGAACTCACTCAGCTTCAGAACCAATTCTCCAGAAGCTAAACCTCTTTATCAGTTGAGGATGGCCTTCAATGCAAACTTGTTTACCAGTAGAAGTGCAACCATATTTTCCATACAGAGATGAGATCTTGTCAGACAATGGTATCATTATGAAAGGTCCTATTGTGATTGTTCCAAAATCCTTGCAGATTTTGCATCATGGCCACTCAGGAACTGATTTTACCAAAAGAAGGGTGAGAGGTCTAGTATTTGGCCTTCTATGTCAAGAGATATTGAGAATGTTCTTTCATCTTGTTCAGTATGTAATAGTACAAAAATGCATCAACAGAAAGAACCAATTCAGTTAAGCCAGATTCCTGACCTCCTTTGATCAACAGTAGCCATAGATATCTTTGAGTGGAATGATCAACATTGGTTGGTGTTAATAGACTGTTATTCAAATTGGTTCAAGATTGACCTACTTCCCAACCTAACTTCCAGTACTGTCGTTACTAAGTTGAAGCAACATTTTTCCATCCATGGTAGTCCACATAGAGTTATTTCTGACAATGGTGCACAGTTTACTAGTCAGCAGTTCAAGAAATTTGCAGAAGAGTGGGACTTTATTCATATTATGAGTAGTCCTGAATACTCTCAGTCAAATGGCTTGGCTGAACCTGGAGTTCAAAGTGCAAAACAGCTGTTAGAGAAATCCAGACGTGTCAATACCAATGTTTTCATCAACTTGTTAAATCTCAAAACATTCCTTATCATAAACATCTTGGTTCAACTGCCCAGAGACATATTTTGAGACAAACCAGAACCACCCTACCAATCAGCAGTAATTTGTTGGTTCCATGTGCTAAGAACAGCAAAGCCCAACTGTTGAAAAAGCATTTGTGCCAGAAGTCTTACTATGATAAAACCAGCAAAGTGCTCTGTTGTTTACAAAAAGGGGAGATAGTGAGGATGCAGACTTCAAAAGATTTTGATTGCATTGGATTTGTTGAAAAGTTAGTGTCAAGATCCGAGATCGTACATTATGAAATCACAAGGAGTGGAATTCAGATGAAATCGGAAGCATTTGTTACCAGTGTCCGAACCAGTGTTACAGCATCTTGCCTGTGACAAAGACACTAGTTCTCAGAGTGACTTGTCCAATGTTCCTGTTCCAGAGAACATTCCATCAACAATCCCCATTCCTGAGAAAATCCTTGAAACTCCACAAATAGAACATGCCCCAGTGACTGCCCCTGTTGCTAAACCCAGTCTTAACTATTATGTCACAACATCAGGTCGCATCTCGAAACCAACTTCCAGTTACATGGCAATCTGAACATGACTGTTGCTTTTCTTTATCAGTGTTTGTATAATTGCATGCATATTAAAATATCATTGTTTATATGAGATAGATCAGTAAAGAGGGAGGATGTAGATCAGAGTGCATGATATACCTTTAAGAAGCTTTCCAGTGAGTCAGCACTTGCATGTAAGTACTGAGCACGTGCAAGCAAGAGTGCCATTTTGAGTGAGCAGCCAGAGTGTGAGCATGCAAGTACGTAGTCAGTCAGTTATTTAGATAGTTTATTTAAGTTCAGTGTTCCTGCCATCCATCTTGATGTGTTTGTGTGCAATAAACTACTTAAACGAACACCCAAGCCTCATTGTCTTCTTAATGCACATAAGATGAGTGACACTAACCTGTCTTTAGACACATTTGTCTAAGGTTGTTAGACAGTTATTGTAGGTCACTCAATTTTTCAGTAAGACCATTGCTTCTAGATCCAGTGAATTCATCATGCCATTGTACACAGCTGTCATCTGATCCATCATTAAGTATAATGGTCCTGTCTGTATGTGTCTTGCCAAGTACAGGCAAGACATGTAACGTCTACAAAGGTACATCACAAACAGCATACAGGACATACACAATGTCCTATGATGATCACTTCTAAACCCCATCTCTATACTTTGTTTCCGACAGACTGCTGAGAGGCTAATTATGCCTGGAATACATGGCATGCTTGCATCCTAGTCTGATGGGCCTTTTGCATATCCACAAAGCAAACATCACCTGAATATTTAGTTACTGTATATCTAATGTGATAAACTTTGTCTGCAACTTATATAGGAGCAGTTGTTGGGGCAGACATGTATCTCAGAGGATTCACACTCTCTGGAATAGGTTTCCTATCCTTCCTATCCATGTGAATCATAGCCCTTCCCTAACCCTATTCAAGCACAAACTGGAGCATTGGATTTGTAATCAGGAATTCAACCTGGTCTGACACCAATGCCTGTGATGCACAGAGACAACCATTACATCATGCCCTACATAATGTACACTCCTTAAAATAACCTCTAAGGTACAGTAAGTCGAGATATACATTTGTGTTGCATGGCTAGGATTATGAAGGCCACAGTGGTAGTTAGTGTACTATTAACCTATGGACCTATGAACTGCACTGCCAACAATCCACATTCATTGTTCAATGTCCAACAACTAACATCAGTCATCCTCCTTTTGTTATGCCTTTTACACAGTTTGCAATGGCTCAGCACAGTTCTTTGCACTGGTATGTAATATATTACGTTGCATCATGGCTGGTGGCATCCCTTCCCTATTTGTCATTTTTCCTCACACCTGTGTTGTACAGTCCTATGTGTGTTGTCTGTATAACTCACCAATCCTTTATGTATTTGACCACCCTTTGCCTGTCCTGTCTTAGGTTATTTGTTATATGTGTGTAGTCACAGTTTTTCCAACCTCTTCTTTCCTTTAATTTGCCAGAATTTCTATTCTCTAAAACCAAAAAGGGGCCTATTCCCACCAAACAAATTTTGCCATTGCCCCAATGACTTTCCTATTCCTTCATCCCTCTTGTGTGCCCTTCTTCTTCACCCTCACCCCACATCTGCTTTCTTTTCACCCTTTTTCCTTGTGTGTGTGTGTTACTTGTGTTCCCCACACATGTCCTGCACCTACTGCTAGCTACAGTTAGCAATGGCAAAGTGGCCGTGAATGCCACTTTGTCTTAAATAATATTTTCTTATTTAAGTTTTTACAGATTATGTTGGATTCCGCAAACCGTAATAGAATTTTAGGATATAAACATCCTTGCACTTTCTGATGATATATACATATTAATAAGACTATGTTAATGTTATGACAGTATTCATTATATACATCTGCCTTCACTTATATTTGCACTTATTGTTTACATGTTCCACTGATTTTCTGTACCTGCCAAGTGGTACATTGTTAATATGACATTAATATTTTTGGATATTTCTGCATTGTAATAGAAACATTTCTTATATGTGATTGCCATTGTGCCGACATTTTGAGTATTTTTTGTCAGCATTATGCTGAGATATGTTTATGATACCAGAAAACATTTGCATATTACTTGGCTTACTGCAACTTTTGAGTGGAACTTGGCATGCTACATGGGATTCAGCAAATCTTTTGGAAGTTTCTGATAGTTTGGAACATTGCCTCCAACCTTGAATAATACATCTCTTTATCAAGACCAAATTCTAGCATATCATACATAACAACATCAACCACCATCAAGCCACTGAGCAAATGAATCCTTTTCACTGAAAGATTTCAGGTGCTGAAGTTATTTCAAGCAGCAGCCTTTTGAAACAGAGCTCTCCAAATGGAATTAATAAGGTTGTTAACTTTTGGCAATTTTTATCTAAGGGTATCTGCCAAAACCCACTAGTAGCATCTAGTGTGAAAACACTTTGGCATTGACTATCTTAGGTACTCTGTTTTTTTTGTGTTGGTACAATGCCCTTTCCCATATATCTGGGTCATTAAGGTTCTTTGAATCAACACGTATTAGTTATGACCAGTCTTCTTTCTATTATCTCACGGGTTTGCATTCAGTGTAATTCTGCTTTTGCTTTAGGCAGCACAGGAAACGATCCTCTTCTAGATGTGGACAAGGCATATGGAACAGTCAAACAGTCTGACTTCACCAATCATGTCTACACTGACTTCATTTATTCTGGCAATTAAGCTCATCTTGTGGATCACAGCTTATGTATGTATATATGGACCATTCAGCACCTAAACCCGGAACTCAAACTAGTGCCCCCTTCCATTCATTCACACAGCTAGAAAATTTTCCAGGGAACTTGAATTTGTCTTCAAGACTACGAATTTCAGTCTCTGTTCCATGCAGCTGCGGCCCATTGCACATGCACTCACAAACACACACACACACACACACACACACACACACACACACACACACACACACACACACACACACACACACACACACACACACACACATACACATTTATTTATTAATGTCAGTCTCTTCACAAAAACATTATTAATATTCTAAATCAATTAGTCAGCAGTCAGGGCATTTTCTGAGGATATTTGAAGTTCATTGTGTGTTCATAGTGTTGGTTGCAGGTGAGTTAACTGAAAATATAAGCTGTTGTCACATAACTGTGACAGTCACATACCTTCTGAAGACATGGGAAGTTTATAAAGTGGATGACCTTTTTTGACTATTTTTTTTCTTTATTTACTCTTTATACCCATGTGTTGGCAGCCATTAAACTCTCACCAGCTTTCTCCATTTGTTTGTTCCACATAAGCATGAGAGAGTAGTTGGTGCCTTTTCATTCCATACCAGGGAAGAAAGCCACCTGCATGCATTTATAGTCACATGCGAATGCATATCTTAGCAGAGCAATTAATGAGGCAGTGACTTCATAAATACAGCCCTAAACCCTTCTCCAGTGGTGCCATAAACACCTGCATCACCACAAGGAACACCTATACCCCACTATGTGAGTGTGCATGTTCTGGCACATTCTACATACACTGATGCAAAGGCTTCCATCATCAGACTGGATAGCTATGGTTTGTGCATGGCTTTTATATCTCAGCCCTAGAATGACAAATCTCACAGCAAAGCCATTGCCAAATCCCTCTCCCACTCCCATTCCAGAACCAGATCTCCTGCACTTGAGCCACTAATTAAACATTGGGTCATCTGGGTTACAGTCATGATTCTTTCCCTCTGCTCCAAAAAGCCAGTTAGGATTATTTTAATTTAAATCACTTTATTTCAATGAAGTTTAATGTTTATAGCACTATGAATTTTAAAACATGTTAGGTTCCCTATCACTTTTGCTTTTCAGTATGAGATAATATTTATTTAAGTATTATTTTATGGTGTGCTGTAAGTAGGTGCCTATTTAAAGACATGGACACACATTTATTATATTATGCACCAAAATGACATTTCTTAAAGTAATTGCATACTGCTGTTTATATCATTTTATTTATGAGAAAATGTTATTGATATATTACTTGTTGCTTAGACCATTGAATGCTTAAACATTATTGCCAATACAGTTTAATATTACTGTTATGAAACATAATGAATTATAATGCACTTTTCTAACTGCATTGTAGTTTTTTCTTGCTGATTCTGTAGAGTGTTATACTTACATTAGTTGCAAACAAACTACAACTTTATAGTTTTATTTCTTATATTATTTAGCAAGTTAGCATTACTTGTTACTTATAGTATTGAAAATCTGAACAATATTATTGATTCAGTTTAGTATTGTTGCAATGAAATATATATAGCGAGTTTTCATTTCAGATTAATAAAACGTACAGTATAAAAATATCCACTTAAGTGTTTAGAACAGTGAGTTTAGCAAAGTAGGAAATGGTTCACTCTCACTTTACACTCATTTGTTGTATTATTTAACAAGGTAGACTTAAGGCACAACAGATTATTTATCTTTGAAGTATTATTATATTTATGAATATGACTTCTTAATGTATGATAATGAAAGTTCAAAACAGTATTACTGATAAAGTTTAGTACTGTTGAAATGAAACGTTTTTATTCTGCTTTTAAAAATCCCACAGTAGACAAATGCTTATTGCCACTGTTAGCTGCTAAGAGGTATAGTACATGTTTAGACTGTCAATTTTATACAACTAGCAAATGGTGAAATGCATTATATAATGTAGGTTGTAGATATAAAAGTTTAGAGTTGTAATTTTAACTTTACATTGCCAAGGGCTAATATTTTAAACTACAAAAGGAAAAAAAAAAAGCTGCAAATCAGATAATTTGATTAGACTTTAATTTAATCATAAATCCAAGTCTAGACAGTTAGCTTGATAAGCAACACTGTAATAAAAAGCTGCAGAAGTACATAAAGATAGGATGCTAATGTGGGAATGGATTGATTTATGGGTGAAGAAGATTAGACACATCAAAAATTCACATTTACAATAAATAGCATCACACAGAGCAGTGGATTATTAATGTTGAATAGCATTAAAATAATTTAAAGGATCCTTGATACCTCAGTAAAGGCTAGATCCATTTTAGATTATGATGTTATTTATTAAAAGTCATTAAACAAATAATAAAAATAATAGTAATAATAATAATAAAATAAATACTGGTAGTGGGTTCATTACAAATGAAAAAAAATGAGGAGAAAAAAATGTTTTGGGAATTTTTTTTCTAACTGTAGAACAGAACAATAAGGACTAAACAAATACAGTCCTAATTTGGTAGGATACTATAAAACTGATACTGAAAGCTAAAATAATGGATGTAGAAGAGAAACAAGAAAGCCAAAAGAAAATAAATTAGAACAACTAAGGCATGAAACTTAGATGATAAGAAACACATTACTGATGGCATATTATTGCAATAACCCACAGCTGTGTGTGAGTAATGTTGGATTTACCCATGGTTGGTTTGGTTTGGCCACTTGGTTGAAGTCACTCTGGACTGTCCGGATTTGAAATTTTATTATTTATTTATTTGCAGTCTAGAAAAGTTAATAAATTATAGCATGCATTAATAGAAGAAAGTCCGGGCAACCAGACTTTTTTTCTATTGGAATATGCTCAGTTTACAATGGGCACTCTGGTTGGGCTGACCAATCAGCGTGCTCGTTTTTGAATGTTAATGGTCAGTCATTGTATAGCACAAAAATAACAAATAATCACATTTCAAATAGATAATCTGGCACAAACCAGAATAGAGGCAATTGCATTAGCTAAATTTGATTATTGATGGGTACAGAGAGAAAAGAATACCAAATATTCAGCAATGCGATAAAGAAAAAAGAAGTATGCTAAGTGTATGAGTAGTGACAGTTTATTCTCAGAACAAGAAATTAAACTAAAATTCAAAAATGTTAGCAGTTTTCATAATAACTCAGAAAAATCAAATATTTAAAAACTGACAGGAAGAGTTTTGATATAACATGGTTCTCTCAGGAGGACAGCAAGTATGTGTAGCCTGATATAAATCCAGCAGAATAAAGAAATTGCATTTAAAAGAATAAGAAATAATAAAATGGTGGACCAGATGGCTTTCCAATTGAATTCAATAAATGCAAGACCAACAACTATAAGATGTATTTGCTGCACCATTTAATATGATTAAAGACAAAAAAAGGCAAATTCAATGAACTTAGCTAGAATTATACTTCTAAAAGATAAAAGCACCACCAAAGATCCAGAAAGCTACATTCTGATTTTATTATTAAATACAGACATCAAAATTCTTGAAAACATGCTGCTTAATAGACTACATACAATCTTACCTGAACTGGTTGAATAAAGGATGGTCTGGTTATATGTGTAAAGGAAGATGTGTAGAAAGCTGGTTGCCACTATTCAGTTTCTAAACAGGAAATAGGAAACTGATACTCCTTTTTTGTTGGCAGAGATGCATCTAACAGCCATCTTTTTACTTAGCTTTGTGTTGCTGGTCTGATGTGGTTGATACTACTCTGTTAGGCTCTAGAATGACACTAGGGGTAGTTTTCATTGTCCACACATCACAGATGTGTAATGCCAATCTGCAAATAGCACTGCTATGCCTGGCCGACAGGTGTGTGAGATCAACAATCAATGAGGATGGGGAATATGACCTTTCCCAGGGGATTTTGAATTCTAGGAGTTAGATTAAATAATTATCAGGGGGTTTTGGGGAGCTACACCCCATGCGATTTGCCCCTATAAAAGTTGTTTTTTTTTCATTTTGTATGCTCCAAGGTTAAGCAACACTTTTTTGTCAGTTGACATTTGGCTAGTCAATATTTTAGCTTTTTCCACATTTATACTAGACTCATATGTATGTACTTATGTATATATATATATATATATATATATATATATATATATATATATATATATATATGTATGGGTTTCTATCTAATGGCTGAATTAACAGAATGCCGAATTACACATTCCTGAGACGAGTTTGCCGAACTTACACATTGCCGATTGGTTAAACTGCCAAATAACACTATGCAAAAGCACACTACAGTGGGGAAAGTGAATTTACTTGTTTCCCCACTATAGTGCGGTCTTGGAGTTGGTATATTTAAGAAGGGGGTGTGGGGGGTGTAGGATGGTAAAGCCCCCCTGCAAAAACATTTTTTATGGTGTGCACTAGTGTGTTTAAGCTTACCTTAAGTTTCCGGTTCTTTGCTTGTGAAGTCCACCATGATTAATGTTGTACGAGGTACGCTATGGGATATGTTCAGGTAGAGTTCATGTTCTATTAGGCGTAGTGTTATTTGGCAGTTTAACCGATTGGCAATGTGTAAGGTCGGCAAACTCGTCTTGGGAATGTGTAATTTGGCATTCTGTTAATTTGGCCATTAGATAGGAACCCATATATATATATATATATATATATATATATATATATATATATATATATATATATGTAATTACATAGATACACACACACACACACACACACACACACACACACACACACACACACACACACACACACACACACACACTACTACACTATACTGTATTATATAAGAGATACAGTGCTTGCTTCGGAAACCAACCCAGCCAGTTCATCCCTCTTCTGTAAATTATTATACTTTCGGTAACATTGCTTACTGTAGTAGGAGATCGCCAGAGACTCTTCAGTGAAGACATGTGGTCTCCCAGCGCCAGGTTCATAATGAGATGTAGAATTCTGATGCAGGGAGCACTAGGGTATGAGCCATACCCACTAGGGTGTGACATCACTATGCCCAGCCCACAAACCTATAACAGGTTACTACCTATTAAACTGTGAAAAGTGGTAAACCTTTGTATAATAATAAAAAAATATATCAGGATAAGTCATGCCTCAATGTACTGCAAATAAATTACCTTTTTGGCAGAAATAAGTGGTAACTTTTGTGGAATTTGATATACTTGTTTTTTTATATATTTTAGAAGTTTGGACATACAGAGAAATTATACCCTGTAGCAATAACAAAGAGGTCTCACGGCAGTTTCTGGAATGTCAGGGAATGGTTCATTTGTCAAGTTGTATGATTTGGTGTAGCTTATCTCTGGTGGAGCCACTGCCGTGTAAATATGGACAGCTGGTATCACAACAGTTTGAGAGGATGAGAGCTTGCCACAGACAACCTTATGACTGCATAAGTGCGAGATACAAGGTATAGCATGCTGGAGTTTGACTGAGGCATGAATGGCTTTCACATTTTTGCATGAAGAGAGAGCAGTTTGTCCACAGCAAAATGAATGCAGTTATACCAATAAGAGTGGTTACACATGTGCACTGCTGTGAGAACCATAGAGATCAGTGCAGCTTAACCTCAATTGCATAAGACTTTCACAAATCACCCCAGCTTATACCAAACTGCCATTTTAAGCATCATTGGGTCCTGTAGTTCTGTGAAAGTTGATAAAAGGACAAATGCAACAAAAAGGTTTATTAAAAGTGAGGATAATCTAGAACTTTTTATTTATTTATTGCGTTTTTTGGGTTATGGAGGAATTTAGAATTATTAGGAAAAGGTATTTATCAGTGAAAGTTTGACTGACCTGTTTAACTTTATCCTGTATTTACTTTACACGGTTTCTCTGGTTGCTCATGAAATGCTTGGGAATGTGTATGGTAATAATTTCAATGCTGCCTACATCTGTCATATGGCTTACTGCAGACAATTAACTCTGGCAATGGTCAGTGCCCAGGACCATACTACAGGGTACTTTCATTAAACTAAGGAGTGACACACATGAGCAATAATATAATATAAGCTGTACCACACCCTCAAAGCAAACACTTATAAGAATTAATTTCACTACTGAAGCAGAGGATTTCATATAAATGACAGTACTGGCACAATATTGGTAAAGAGAGACTAGTCGGGTGGGATATGCCAGGACAAAAGCTAGGCAGAATGCAATTACCTGCAACTGCACTGGTGCTGGCCCTTCCACTGTCCAGCCTTTAAGACTGAATGAGCAGTACCATGAAGAGTACCATATCTTTCTCTATGAGGGGTGATGGCCTTGATGCAGATGAGGATGCTGCTGGAATCATCATATGTGGTGTAGACATCAGTACTTTAAAATCCCATGCACAATCATTGTTGGGCATTGTGGATGTTTAGTTTGTAGCTGATTTTACTAAAGTATGCAGAGTTGTAGTTGACATGACACTTGTGCTCATATAAATCTTAGATGTTCCGTTATCAAGTATGCCATCAACGTCAGGTGTGGTACAAACTCTTCAGGCAATACTTGGCAAGTGTGGGCATCATACCTTTATGTAAAAATTGTTCATGTGTCATAGATCATAGTAACCACATCTTGACGTATTTCTTCACTGGGTCAGCACCAGCACAAAACACATCCTAACCTTCAACACTGGAGGCTGTTGTTAATAGCAGAATGGTTGTAAACAATGATGCCATAACTCTCATTTTCATGGCACAGCCTGAGGACAGTGGCACACAGGTGAAAGTTACTGACAGGGCCCTCCACCCCACAGTAGGTGGATAACTCTGTAGGCAGTGGCACAGGCTTATACACTCAGAAAAATGAGGAAATGACATTACAGCAGAAGGGAAACACCACTTAGGTCAACACCTGGCTCTTTTTCACAATCTGAACACCTTGATAAAGCCACTACACTTTTAAAGGTAGCACTACCCACTGTCCCAGATGTACACAGAGGTGACAGGTGAAGACATAATTCACAGTTAAAGTCAGTAAAACAGAGGTCCTTGGCTACCCAGCTCCAGATGTGCTGTGACATAGTTCAGGTCCAGGTTGCTATCACTGAGAGTCAGGTAAAGATGGTTTTAATGTGACTTGGTGAAATTCAGCAGTACATGGGAATGGTAGGGGCCACAGACAATGCCATAAAGATTTTCATATGTATGGTTGCACACACAGCATCCATATCAGTCTCAATGCACACACTAGTCAAGACTTACTAGACATGCATTGGGAATGCAGTTGGGCATGGATGAGGGACTGTCTACATGCATTGTGGATGAGTAGGCCAGATACCACATGTAGCTCAAGAAAATGCTACAGGCATTCATATAAATTCCACCAAGATGAAGGCAGCCAGGCTTGTCAGACTTCCAGAACATGCAGTAGATCCTGATCATCAAGGTCTATGTCTCACAACACTGTTAGGTAAATAACTAAAGGTTCCCCTGGATCCAGTAGATCATGTCTTTGGAGCAACTCAGCACCAACCTCTCATGCCAGCAGTTGGTCACAGTCTATAGGACCATCACCTACACTATTCTCAGGGGTCATTGTGTCTGACACCTTCCAAATATAAGTTAAATTTTCAATGCCAACAACACAGGAATCATCTTAAAGACAGGGCCAATGCAGCAGTTTTTCCTTGTATCTGATTTTTTTTAAGGCAAGTAATTCCTCCTTTCCTTCTGGTCACAGTTAAATTCACCATACTCTGCTCTGGACACTATAGTGAACTCATCTCATTACAGTCCTTAGCATGCTGCTATTCCACACCCTAAGCAAAGCCTGTCAGTATAACTAGCGCTTGTGCCACTGACCCCTCAGAACTATACAAAACAACGATTTCTAATAAATTACAAAAGAAATGTTGACTTTACATTGTACGTTGACCCACACACCACTCAACATAGCCTGCAAGTAACATTTCTTGCATCAAGTATTATATGTGTAGCTTCACACTGCTATGTGAATACCGTGGCACATAGTTGTGGACTAGATGCAACCTCTTCACCTGCACAGCTGTATGTCATGCATGAGCCTGTCAGACTAATGCAAGATCATGTTGTGCAGAATGCAGCAGGTGGTAAACATCTTGCATGCAGTAGTAGGGTTGTATTGAACTCACAGACTTATACTGAAGGGCATGCCCATTTCTTTTGCCTGGACAAGTCTGGAGTGCACATTTCAGAGCTGTAATGAATGTGAAAGACACCACCAGACATGTCCAATCAATAGAAATAGCCTTTGAGCAGGCCAAACACTCACACAATGATTGTCTGTGTCTGGGACAGGGTGGTGCTGAAGTGCTCCTGAGCAGCTCTCAGGGGAAGTATGGATTAATATTATCAGCCAGCATTTGAGTGGGTACTCTTTGTCACCTGGAAAACAAAATGGGGAGGGGACGCATACGAAAAAAAGGAGGAGATTAATCAAAACTACCTATACCACTTTATAGATCCTCTTACCAACTAGTTAACAATGAGGAATCCTACTATGCAGACAGAGGCTGTACATTGAGATTGTGTGCCAAATATGGGAATCATGGACACTGCCAGGATGCTGGGCTGACATATTTTGGATGAGCCCCATCCACCACACATTACCTAGCAGCTGATGGAATGGTAGCCCTTCTTGTTCTCGTACTGCACCCCCGGCCCAGCACTTATAGCAACATGATTACAATCTATTGCACCAAGCACCACAGGAAAGCATGCCATTCTGTAGAAGGTATGCATGGTACTAGTCTGTGCACTGATCCATAGATAAGAGTATGTAGAGGAACTATTGAACTGTCCTCGAAACAGAAGCTAGTCAGATACCCAACGTGTTCACAGTTTGTCTCTTGAAGGGCATTATGCCAAGCATAGTAAGGGCAATACCTAAGTTTCCACATATATAAGCCACACATCCCTTCAGAACCTATACGTGGGACATGCAAACTCACCAAAACCCATGCTATGTCCCTGCCCACTCTAACCCTGTCCACAATTTCCTGAACAGCAAAGTTCATATGGTTTAACCTTTGCCTATACCTTCATCTTCTTGGCCAGTGAGTGCCGCTGGACACACTTGTCTTTGGTGCAATCAATCAAGGCCAGCATATCAGAGTGGGAAACAGCCAAGCTGGCACTGAATGCAAGAATCTTTGCAGATTGCAAAGTGGAAAGAAAAGTTGTGACTTACTTTTTTAACCTTTATATGCTCCGCTCAGTTACACATCAAGAAGGCAGGAAGAGTGACTTCTTTGAATAAGAAAGTTACAGATTTTTTACACATTCACCAAACAAAAAGGCACCAGGGATTCAAAGAAAACTAAGAACCAATAAACAAGACTAACAGACTGGATATTGTAGAACCACCACAGAAGATGTACAAAAAAATTGAAACCAAGAAATATATTTATTTGATGCACATATGTTTAGCACACTCCACAATTTATACATACTCGTACATGCATGGAAGCAGTTTTGTTGCCTGTCTGTTTAGTTTGTAGTTAATTAATAAATGTAAGGTTGAAGATCACTGGTGCAATGATAAGGAGTTTTCAATTTTTATTATATAATGTGCATGACATTTTAATCAATTATCTTGTTGTTCTGAAGACGTGCCTAAGTTGCACTGGGGATGAAAGTACATGTATAAATTGTGGCGTGTGGTAAACATGTTTGTATCAAGTAAATATATTTCTTAGTTTCAAGTTTTCAATACATTTTCTGTGGTGGTTCTACCAAATCCTGTCTGGGATTCTTATTTATTGATTTTTTACACATTCCTCATTTATATGCCATTATTTCCTCATATGCATAAGACTCTGTAAAACTGGTTCAGAAAGTTGCACCTAAGCACAGCTACTGTCTCTGAATTTCACCTTAGCTGCACTTAGGCACAGCCTGCACAGACACCCATTGCACTTGTGTAATGACTGTGAATACCACCTTAGAGCTTAACAGTGCTGAGAGATTCTTAACAAGTCTCTTTTTCCTGAATTCAGAACGTAATTATGGTGCTCCATGCATTGCATTATTTTTAAAGGAATTTAAAAAAATATATTGTTGTTTAAAAGTATGTAAACAGGTGCAAATAACTGTTAATGTTTATTATTTGTTGATATTTTAGAAAATGTTAATGAATACTATTTAAATGAAAGCTTGAAGGCTAATACATCATAAGCTTGACAACAGTACCTATTAGCATATGATCCCTTATATTATCTATAGGCGTGCTAGGTGTGTAAGTGTTCATGTATGCATGCTAGCATGTGCGCAAGTGTGTGTGTGTGTGTGTGTGTGTGTGTGTGTGTGTGTGTGTGTGTGTGTGTGTGTGTGTGTGTGTGTGTGTGTGTGTGTGTGTGTGTGTGTGTGTGTGTGTGTGTGTGTGTGTGTGTGTGTGTGTGTGTGTGTGTGTGTGCGTGTGTGCGTGTGTGCGTGTGTGTGTGTGTCTGTGTGACCACTGATAGTCTGGTTTTGTTTCTTTTCCTTGTTCAGACTTGAAAGCTGGGACTTTCCTGTGATTATGAAATGTATAAAGCAAGTAGTCAGAGAATGAATGAATGACTGAATGAAAAAATGAATGAATGAAGACATACAGTAGCCTTATTCTTCATTACATCATTTTGGTTTTCTCCTCTGCTAATACTATCTGGGCTCTGGCCCAGAAAGCCTTTATTCATTTATGTTTTTAGAAGTTAACTGTTGTGTTGGTTTTAATTTTATTTAATTTATTTGTTTCTGAATTGTACTAGGATGATATAGATTCACAGATTCATAGGTAAGTACTAGATTAGCTGCCCTTAAGGGCCATTTCAGGCCTAGTCAATTTCCCTTTTTGAACTCGAATTAATCTGTTCCATTTGGATAGAGATTAGCCTTGTCCATTGCAGAGCTGATAATTGTATATTACCCCAATGATATATCTTACCTGTCCAGCCCACACAAATTAATGTATATAAAGATGCAAATTTCCAGTCAACCTAACATTCTCATCTCCTGCAGACCTGTTGCACAGTAGATTTACCATCAAATAAATGTCAGTGTCAGAATTTTTTGTGGCCAAGTACGTTCTACATTCACTGAGAAATGTGGAAGTCTGTAAAAAGCAATCCTTTTCCTTAGCTCTAAGTACACACTTTTGGTCAGTGTAAGCTGGAAAGGTTTAACGTTTGGCTACCATTCCCTTGGAAGGAAGCCTGGACATTCATGTCATGCCATGTGACTATCAATGACATGCTTACTGCCCATGTGCTATTGACAAGTGTGCGTGCTATGAGCTGTCCTGCTGTTGGATAACCTTTGTTGTTTGTATGATATGGAAGGAAAGCACAACGTGACATAATGACAAATTAGTAAGCTGCAAAGCTAGTCAATAAATAACATTTCCTGGGTAGTGGAGGAGACTTAAGACTGTTTCATCAACATAATTACATTCTATGGTAACATACATGAAACATTTTACATAGCTTAGAAGTCATTTCCACCAATTGAAATATAATGCATTTTGAATACAGTAATCACAGAATACTGTTTGCTGTTAAAATATCATTGGTTTAGGAAGTGGCTAAATCTGAATATGGTTTTACAATTGATAGTGACTGTTAATGTAACATTTATGACAGCATTTTGTTTTTACTTCTGCATTTGAGTGATGCTTCAGTAAATTATGTGTATCGATTTTAGCCGAGAATGAGCTACTTAATTAATCATCTGTGCCTTATTATCAGTGCAGGCTCATATAAGTAGGTTAAGACAGAGCAGTCATAATGTTTTATGCTGCTCACTGCCCTCATAGCTGTGTGAGTTGGATAAAAAAAAACACAGTTTGGAAAGGGAAGGGTCTAGCATAATTGATTTAGGTGAGGTATAAACACCTTAACAAGGACAGTATCATCCCACTATCATTCCTTAAAATATTGAATGTGTATCAAATAGTTTAAAATTCAATCACTGTGACATTTTGATGGGTTTTATTACTATATTTTTGATGAACTGCATGAAATAACTAACTCATTTACCTTTCGGAGGAAAAAAGAATCATGTTAGACCAAGCTCTAGCCCCACCCCCAAATTTTGCATTTTAGCTGTGTAAGGTGACACTAGTGTGTGGCTTAAATCTTTGAATTATGGTGTCCTTTACCTGTGAGACCCTCAGTTTCTTAGAGTGCAGTATAACCAGAGCCAGATCATGTTCAACTGGGGCACTAGACAGGGTAATAGATCAGGGGCCCCCTTGTAGCCAGGCTTCCCCTGGCCAGCAGCCCCCCAGCCATTCTAGTGACTCATTACTAGGCCATCTTTCCCCAGTTGCCATAAGCACTGTTCATACCTGTCAGTGCACATACTATTTTTTCTTTACTTCTACATGATTACAGATATTTGAATTTAATTTAAAGCTTTTATTTAAAATTTTATAGCACAAATGCTGAAAGCCATTTGCTAAACAAAATAATACACAATGAAAACAGACTTAGCATGAGCAATAATAAACTTCTATGCCCCTGAACATACCTCTCAACGTCTTAACCCAAGAAATCTGTACAAAGCCTAACATAATGGGGGGAACAAAGGCTCAAAACTAGGGACAGATAACATTGCTCTTATAATCTTAGAAAGTCATTAGAATAACAGGATTTGTGTTAACATTCATTTTCCAAAGGATATGAAGTCTGAAACTCAAATATATGTCATTATTTAGTGACCTCATTCCTCAGATCATGCCAGGGATTTGCCAGAAGACCACAAATTTTATGAGGAAAAGACCAAAACGTGAGTCAAAAATCTGGACATTTTGCAAAAATTTAGGCAGTTGAGAGGTATGCCCCTTAAATTCTTATTTGTTGAAACCTACATTCATTGAAAATAGATCTGGCCAGTGGTGGATTAAGTGTACCTTTGAGTTGTTTTCAAACTAAAATGTATGTGTTAAATAAAGCACCACACTGTAGAACAAACCAGACCTCACACCACACGTTCCAGGCCAGATGAATTTACTCAGTTTAGTACACAGACTGATTTATTAAAATAAAAAATAACTTCTGCAGTAAAGATTAACAGCAAAACTTCAAACTCTTATACCATTAAGAGCAATTAACACTTCTCTGGCACCTCGGCTTTCAGAAAAGCCTTTTCAGAGTACATCTTTCTGCTAGTAAGCATACACTTGAATACATGCATTTAATCAATTAAATAATCATCCAATTAAAAATTCACTAAAAAAGCAAACTAAAAAGGTTAACGTTTAATATTCTTTTTTTAACCTTCATATATTAAATATTTCCAAAAGAATTCCCTGTTCAGACCTCTTGAAAACATTGTATCATATTTTATAATGAATATTGCTTACTTCCTTCTTAAGTGGTGCTGCGGTAGCGTTGTCGCCTCACAGTAAGATGTTGTCCTGTTCGATTCTCAGCTAAAGCGTCTTCTGTGTGGAGACATTACGTGAATGGGCGTACCTTCGTTGAAGGTTGTGCATCAGGGCTGGCAACTCGGCATGTAAAAATCTACTGCCAATCATTAGTGGACCGGAGTTCCGCTGTGGCGACCCCTAACCGGGAAAAGCCGAAAGACACAATAACATCAAGAATAACAACTAAACCTAGTATTTACTTGTTCCAAAACAGTTGCCTGTAAACCCTGTGGGTCTCCATTATGGTGTTCCTTAAAGTGCATAGCTACAGGACTCTGAAATCTTTGCTTCTTGATGTCCCTTATATGCTCTTTTAATCTTGCAGCAAAGGTTTTCTTGCTCTCCCCAATATAATATAATCCATGAGGACATTTTAAACGATATATAATCTTTTCACTACTGCAAGTGAAGCTGACGCTTCTGTCAATTTTTTTCCATTAATACTTTAAAAAATATTCACTATATGTTTGCATGCTGTGCAACTGTCACATGGAAAAGTTCCATATCTCACTATATTATTTTCTATATTTTTTGGTCTCTCAAATTTTCCATGTACTAACATGTCTTTAAGACTCCTGTCTCTTTTATATGAAAAACAAAGTTTGACATTTTAGGCAGGATTTTTCTTTCTGTATATAAGACCAGTAAGACCTAACTATTTTCTCTGAAATATTAGAGAAATTAGTATACTTAGATACAAAATATAACTCACTTTCTTTTTGCTGCATTATTATTTTCTGTGCTTTATTCACTTTTTTATTCATTACTTTATTATACCCCAACCATACTTTCTCTTTCTCATAGCCCCTTTGTAGGAACACATTAGATGTATTTTGAACTTCCTTCTCACATTCCTTCCTGTCACTACATAAACATTTAACCCTAATCATTTCCCCATAAGGAATGGAAGAAATAGTATGGAGGGTGACAACTAGTCCCATTCAACATAAAACTTGGTTGTCCCATTTTTCTAAATATTTTAGTTTTAAATTTACCATATTCTTGCCCTTCTATTGTAATATCCAGATAATTTACTGTCTTTCCTTTTTGTAACCCATCAGACTTGATCTCAGCACTGTTCACTTGCAGTTCTTGAACAAACTTTTCCACTTTTCCAAAGCACCCCTTGCAAACAAAAATCAAATCATCAATATATCTATAAAAATGAACAACATGTTTTCTAAAAAAGCCATTCCTATACACATATAAATTTTCATAGAGACCCATGAATAAGTTAGCATATGTGGGGGCAAAAGCTGCTCCCATAGCTGTCCCACACTTCTGATGATACAAATAGCCATCAAATTTAAATATATTATTTTCCAAACAGAACAATGTCAGTTCTATAATATACTGTGCACTGGGGCTCTTTCCCAGAAAAAAATTGATAACTTCTATGCCATCTCTATGTCTTATAGTAGTGTATAGGCTGACTACATCTATCACTATAAAAAACATGTCCTTCTGCCACGTTATTTTCTTTATCCAAAAAATCAAAACTGTCTTTGATATATGAAGGTAATTGTAGCACCTTTTTTTAACAAAAATTGGTGCAAAAAACATCCCAAATTATGGATTACATAATTGCAGGCAGATACAATGGGACGACCTGGAGGATTAACCATGCTTTTATGTATTTTAGGCACACAAAAAAACTTTGCCAATTCAATGCTTTTATTCAAGAACTTATTTTTAGCATCTTCATGACTAAAATAATTTTGTCTAACCCCTTTATGTATTAATTCTTCACAGTTCTTGACCATCTCCTGATAAGTTAAAAAAACACTTTTTTCATAGATTTTGTCATTTTCTAGATGCTATAAACACATATTTACATATTGTGTGTAGTGCATCATTACTAGTTGTACCCCCTTATCTGCAGGCTTAAATATGAGTTCCTTTCTTTCCCTTACATTTTTAAGGTCACCCATTCTTTTTGTGACATATTATATTGAATTTCACTTCTAAAAAACTTTTTGCACTCTTGCTCTATCACATAATTTAATATATGATGAAACATTTCAATTTGTCACACTAAGGAGGCATAAATTTGCTTTTATAAGAAACACCACTAGTATCAAAATTACTATAAGTATTGCATTCTAATTCAGAATTACAAGAAAAAAACTATCTTCATTACTTGCAGTAGCTACAGAACTTGCATTGTTCACATCTGCTTATAAACTTTTTGTTTGATTTCCAAAGACATCTATTATATGTAACTTGCAAACAAAATTAAATACTTCCCCCTTTAACTCGTACATTCTTGGAAGAGACGTTGAGATAAATTTCAGACCCCTGAAAGCCGAGGTGCCAGAGAAGTGTTACTTGCTCTTAATGGTATAAGAGTTTGAAGTCTTGCTGTTAACATTTACTGCAGAAGTTATTTTTTATTTTAATAAATCAGTCTGTGTACTAAACTGAGTGAATTCATCTGGCCTGGAACTTATGGTGTGAAGTAAAATGTATGTGTTCTTTGATTCACCTAACTGATGGCATTACATTATATTCCTTGTTTAATACAGCACCACTTGCTAGAGAGTGTTTTACATTTGTACTTTTAAACATTTTCCAGTAAGCAATGGAATAAAACATATGAAGCAATAATGACAAAACTAACTAATTCAGAACATTTCAGCCATAAAAGGCCACCGAAACAGCTGCCATTATAAATCCACCAGTATCAGTCAATATGTACAATCCCTGCAGAACTAAAAGACATCTGAATAATTCCACATTAAAGAGATCTGTAACTAATGAAGAGGCTGCTGCTATCAAACTACTTTGCATTTCAGTGTTTCATCTAAAAATTCAGTGCCTCCTGCCCCTGAAGAATAAATTGCTTATATCTCATAAAACAATGGTGTGCTGGTGATATGCAATAGGGGATGGCTGACAAACCAACAAGTTCATAGTTACTAAACATCTCATCCAAAAAGGACAGACTTAAAAGTGCGGCACACTGGTGAGGGAACAGGACCCACAACCTTCTGCACCAAAAGCAAGCATGCTACCTGTTGTATCCCAACACTGAAAAATACAGCTTTGAAACTTTGATTGACATTGACAGACTGTAATCCTCAATGACCTACCCCCCCCCCCAAAAAAAAAAGAAAGAAAATGAAAGGAGACCTGGCAGTTGGTGTAGAGGTTTGAGGTACTTGCCTGCTGTTAATAATTAAAGGTTCAGGATTTGATTATGTGCAAAGTCACTTAACTAGATAGTGCCCTTCACTGTAGCATTACACACAGAAATGCACACTGCTGGAACAGATACAGATCCATCATCAATTTGCTCTTCATTTTGGGGCTTGCTGATGCTTATATATCTCTCGGAGACTCTTCACACAGTTTGACAAGTTTCTGCTTCACTTCTTACACACATTTGCTCTGAACAGAAACAAATCCATCTGTGCTCAGTTGGGGCTTGTTATCTTCCCCTTTACAGCAGATGTTGCCTTCTAAATCTCCCATGCTTTGACACTAACGCTGAGGTTTCTAGGCTTACAGAAGTTCTCCAATGTTTGGAGAACATACACAAGGTCCTAATGCTTGCTGTGTTTGGTCAGAATTACCAAAAGTTTTTTTTTTTTAATTTAATGAAGTTTCACAGAAGTTTCTTTTTTTTACTTTTATAGGGAGCCAAGCCAACATGGCCCCCGAGGTCAACATGGGCCCCCCCCAAGCCAATACAGTCCCAAGGCGACTACCTAGGTCACTAGTTTTGAAGCCGTCTCTGAATATGCCATCTTAGAAAAGGTTACATGTCTGAGAAATATTTGTTTTAGAAGCAGAACAATCATATACTAGAAAAGGCTAGAACCTTCTTTGAGTATCATTTGGACTAATGCAGAACTTCATCCTGCATTACTTCTTTACTGTAGCACCTGTGCTCCATTTAAAA
This sequence comes from Protopterus annectens, assembly GCF_019279795.1. Lineage (NCBI taxonomy): Eukaryota > Metazoa > Chordata > Ceratodontiformes > Protopteridae > Protopterus > Protopterus annectens. The sequence goes on along the minus strand of NC_056725.1, from coordinate 152,269,025 downwards.
TGAATATATCTTAAAGAAAAATGAGATGCAATGTTCCTGTTATTTTTTATTTAATTATTTCCCCAGGCTGTGCTTAAAGAAGAAACGCCTTCATGTTGAGGAGGTTTCTTCCATCTCTGTCTCCAAAGTTGACAATGCACTAGATGATGAAGGTGCTGGCTGCCTAAGAAGTGTCAGCAAGGAACACCAGTGCAGGACATATAAACACTAACCAACCACGTTACACAGTGCCAATGATATGTGACTTAATAAAATGAAATGTTATATGTGTGTGAGTGTGTGTGTGTGTGTGTGTGTGTGTGTGTGTGTGTGTGTGTGTGTGTGTGTGCGTGTGTGTGTGTGTGTGTGCGTGTGCGTGTGCGTGTGTGTGTGTGTGTGTGTTTGTGTTTGTGTGTGTGTGTTACCAGGACAGTTTAATGCAGAAAGCAGTGACACCATAGATCATTTGCATCAGGATAACCGTCCTGCTCCACAGGGTCTTTACCATTGAGAAACACACCAGGTCAGTTATGGTTGGACATGTATCAATGGCATCCTGCATTCTAATAAACATAAATTTAGTAAGGTACCTCTTTCATGCTGTGGGAGGATGTAAAGGCTAACAACTGACATATAAGGCTGAGGAGGCCTAAAGGCTGATTGCTAACATACCTGATTGGGGGAATGCTGATTGTTGTCAGGATAGGTAAGCTAGGACTTTGAACACTGACTGCTGACAAAACTGGAGGGCTGCGGAATTGCATTGTTAAGCTAGATCTGATGGGAGGTAGACATGAACATTAATCAGGAAGGGAAGTTTTGAGGGAGATACAGATCTTCTTCATTTTGGAAAACAGACACCACTGTAGTCAGGTACAACAGTATGTAAGACATGATGCACAAATAACTTTTTTGGGAACAGCACTTAGCATTACTCAACAACACTATGTCTCCCATCTTAAAACATATAAATGAAATAAAAAGAGGCCAGATAATCCAGAAAAGAAGGTAACTGTGTCCAGATAGATACATGTTCGATATACTACTATTTATACATGGGTTACTGCAATTGTTATCAGAATACTCAGGCTACAGTACATAATGTCTGTACACTTGGGCAATGTGCAGATAGTAAAGTACACCTAATGAAGCTCTTTTACAGAATAATATCTACAAGAGAAGAAGCAACAAATAGGATCATAAAAACATTTGCATAGCAACAAGATGACTATTTTGGTAAATACAGAATAATTTAAGTCATCTGATGCCAAGGGCAGAATGCGCATAGAAAGAAATTAATTACTTTTTCATTGTGGAAGACTAGAAAGATAAGCCTGTGGTCACAGTACTCAGTGCTTCCATGTATGACTACCTTGGCTCAGGTGAAGAATGCTAAAGATAAAAACTACAAGCAAATCACTGAAATGTTAGTCATTCTAAACTCAAACTAATATGGATGGAGGACCAATGAAACTGTGACAGAGCATCTGGCTAAGACAAATAAATGTGTAAGGATCTCTGAATCTGGTACAAACACGAGAAACACTAAGAAAGAGATTTGTTTTTCATTGGTGCTATTTGTGATGAAACATTTCCATTTCCATTACAAATAGTCCCAAGGATTCAGAAATAATGCCAATGTTCACATTAAGGGCTGCAGTAAAAAGGCCATGTTTATGTGATATTTTACTATTGCAGTTAGAGAAAATTAACCACAATTAGGGAATACCTTTTTATCTGCTAATTTACACATCTCTGATTTGGTGTTAACTACCCAAAGTGCAAATTAGCACTTTCCTGCAGTAGTTAAGAGTGGCACTCATGCATTGTGTTAGCACAGGCACCCTCCCACACATAATAGATGCATTTTCCTTCTTTGTAGTTTCCTTTTTTCCCAGTCTTATATATTTGCTGCTTTACCTATATGGTGTCTTGTGGTGGCACAAAGGACAAATATCCTCTGCCAGAGATGGGATGGTTGAAATCCTTTTCAGTGCTTCTATGACATGCTATTTATCATATCCCTGATGTCTAGTGGTTCCCTGCTCAATATTTTCTTTTAATTAAGTGCCTTTCAAGCATATTATACAGAGTATCCTTGGTGGCTAATGATGTGTCCCATCCCACATTATGTGTAAGTGCCATTAAGATATAAGATAGTTATGTACCTCTCAATCTGGAAACATCAAAAATCTGGACAAAGATTCATGAAAAATAGGTACAAATCTGTATGCTGATTAACATAAACTCTGCATACATAATTATATAACCACACCCACTCCACTGGAATTGTGTGATACCAACTTTCAAACGCAAACTGAAGAAAAGATAACCAAACTATGGCCCTAGACCCTATAGTAAATGGTAACCATTTTTTAAATGTGTAGCAATGATGTTCACTGGGAAGGGAGAAGATGAACCTTAGGATTTTGTTTTTGGTGACTTGCAGTGTGTGGGTTTGGTGGTAAAAGTAGGGCATTTAATGGCAGGTAATATTCTAATCTTAGCAAAAGAATATTATAGTTTGCTAGACCTCCAAAAGTCATTCCCCATGGCCTACTGATCAGTGGCATAGCTAGAGTTTGTGCTGTCTAGGGCTGCCTTTGTGTTTGCCACCCTTTCCCCTCACAAAATCATGGTCGAATGGGGCCCCTCCATACTCAGCCTACTTGGCTATTTTGGCCAATTTACCATAAACACTGTAATGTATATACTGATTTACTTCTACAATGATTATTTGGATTTCATTTAAAACTTTTATTTCAAATTTTATAGCAGAAACACTAGTAGACATCTGCTAAACAAAGCAATACAGTCTCACAATGAAAACAGACTTAGCATTAAAACTTCTCTGCCCTTGAAATTCACATTTGCTGAAACAGCATTGAAACCCACATTCAAAGAAAATGCATCTTGCCAGTAGTGGATAAATATTACCTTTGGGCTGTTTTCAAATAATAGGCTCCTTACACAGAAAACATACATGTGCTCTTTGATACACCTTCCTGATTGTATTAAATTATATTCCTTGTATAATGCAGCACACTTGTTAGAGCGTTTTAAATTTATTATTTTGAACTTTTTCCAGTAAGCAATTGAACAAAATGCATGAACCAATAATGAAAAAAATTGCCCAATTCAGAACATTTCCATCATAAACATCTACCCAAACTTCTACAATCCACCAGTATCAGTAAATATGCACAATCTCTGCAGAAGTAAAAGTAATCTAAATAATTTCACATTAAAGAGATCTGTAACTAATGAAGAGGTTGCTGCTAGCAAACAACTTTATATTTCATTATTTCATCTGCAAATAAAGTGCCTGTTACCCTTAAAGAATAAATTGCATATATTACTTTAAAAAAACGATAAGCTAGTAATATTGCAATTGGGAATGGATGGCAAACTGATAACAGGTTCATAGTTACTAGGTATCTCCACCAAAGGGGGCATTCTCAGGACTGCAGCATCCACCCCCTTTAAAAGTACAACACAGGACAGTATCAGCAATCCATCTACATACTGTGGGAGTAGAACCCACAGCCTTCTGCATCAAAAGGAATTATTCTACCTGTTGTGCCACAAACAATACAAGGAGACTTGTCGTAAGCAGCACTAAACTTCTCTCCTCTTGAAGAACTATGCAGCACAAGAAATCTGGAAAAAGCCAGCATTTATTGGGGGGGGGGGGGCAAAGGCCCAAAAACCAGGGACACATTTTAAACATTGCTTGTGTAATATTGGAAAGGTGCTAGAATAAGATGTTTTCTGTTATCATGCCTGTCCAGAAAAATAGGAAGACAAGATAGGAAGACTGAAACTTAAATGGCTATCATTATTGAGTGAATTCAGTTCTCATTGATTTGCTAGAAAACCACAAATTTTAAGAGGAACAGACCAAAAGTTATATGAGTCAAGCATTGAATCACACAAGTGGTGGTATGGGTAGGGAATTCAGGCTCTTGCTCCTTGTACCTAAGGTACAGGGTTTGAGCCTGAGTAGTACAACTGGGGCATTTTACACACCACACATGAGTGCACTGAATAATTCTGCAAATAACCACTTTGCTTAAATCACTGGCAGCCCCACCTAGCACTGAAAAACGGTAACACATACACAGTTATGAACAATAGATTTCTACCATTAACGTCTGCTAAAACACACAGTTCTTCTATTTTTTCATTATAAGCTGGGCCCATAGTGTATATATAAGATGACATATAATTCTTTTTTTTTTACCTGGAGGCTGAGTTTCTCATCCTGGCCTGCGGTATGTAGTCGGGTGCTGGGCAGACACTGCAAAACTTTTAAATTGTTCTATATTCCCTCCAAATCAGTTCAAAATAACAGTCCAATGAAGCTGATGTCAGTCATGCATGCCCCCTGTAGGCTGGTGATGCATGGTGACGTCGGCTATAAATTTAAAGTTGTAAATACACAAAAATAAATAAATAAATAAATAAATTAAAGGGGCCACTCGGGAATTCATGGCACCCCATTATTCTGCCCTCAAAACTGGTAAATACCGAGGAAATCGGTATGGTTGACAGTTATGGATAGTAGTTAGTGGCTAGTGTTCTCCACGTCCATGTCTTGTATAAGTGCTATTAAGGAATGTTAGTGAAGAATTCTCACTGGTGTCTAGTATCCCACCTGACCTACATCATTAGTGCTCTCCCTGTTCACTAGAGGTTTCCCTGACCCATGTCTTTAGTGTTCTTCCTTGTTGCTAATGGTCCCCCTGTCCAATGTCTTTAGAGGTTTCTCTGGTGGCTAGTAGTTTTCCCTGACCCAGTGTTGTAAGCTTTACTCATTTGTTTTGGAGTGTATGGAACTGTGATAGCCAACACAAACCATCCTCCTTCACATACACAGACACACACACACACACACACACACACACACACACACACACACACACACACACACACACACACACACACACACACACACACACACATGCCTAACCTACCCCCTCACTAACCCCCCTGCTGCAACCTCCCAAGCAGAAATACATTCACACATGCAGTCCCTCACAGACACACATTCATGCTCCCTCTAACACTACCTGACCACTGAACTCCCCAAAACTTACCTTTACCGTGATGAAAGAACACAGTACACACAGTCTTTTGGCTGTAATCATTACCACAATTGGCTAGGTGTGGTCATGCTACTTTACACGCATGCCTTAAAGCTGGCAGTTCCAGGAAAAAGCAGATGGCTAATTATGTCTATTCCCTGGAATGCCTCATTAATATCTGGCATGGCCACAGAGACAGGCCACCACAGTGCTGTACATCTTTGTGTTGCAGCTCCATGATAGTGATGCCTCTGAATGCAAAAAAGTTGCATACACCTCTCTGTAACTTTTCTGAATTTGGACTGTTGCATACACCTCTCTGTAACTTTTCTGAATTTGGACTGTTGCATACACCTCTCTGTAACTTTTCTGAATTTGGACCATTGCATACACCTCTCTGTAACGTTTCTGAATTAGGACCATTGCATACACCTCTCTGTAACTTTTCTGAATTCGGACTGTTGCATACACCTCTCTGTAACTTTCCTGAATTTGGACTGTTGTATACACCTCTCTGTAACTTTTCTGAATTCGGACCATTGCATACACCTCTCTGTAACTTTTCTGAATTCAGACCATTGCATACACCTCTCTGTAACTTTTCTGAATTTGGACCATTGCATACACCTCTCTGTAACTTTTCTGAATTTGGACCGTTGCATACACCTCTCTGTAACGTTTCTGAATTCGGACCAGTTTAGTATTGGAATGGAAGGAAACTGATAACACAAGTAAAGAGGAAGCCATGAAGTATCTGCTGTCACAGACAAATGACCAGAAAGTTAAAAGATTTTATCATTGTAATAATAAAGATTGCAATCCACAAAACTATAATTTTAAAGATGCAAAATGTTGTAACTGTAGGATAGTGGGACATTAAACAAGCTTGTTGTAGTAAAATGCATTTTCAAGTAAAGTTAAACATTTTAATGAAAAGACTATGAAATATTTTTCTAAAGATGAAATGGATAGTCCAATGTTTCCTTTCATAAACGAAAAAAAATTGAAGCTGAGGGATAAATCATGGAAAAGATGGAAACAGAATCCATGAAATCCTAACCTATATGATGCTTTCCTGCAGTTAAAGAACGTAGCTAGGATAGCTACAAACAGTGCCAACACATATCTTAAACAATGATAAGCCACACTACCTTCCTACCCAAAACCCATCTGGAAGAAAATAAAACAACTCACAGGCAATCACATCAACAACCTCAATACAAACAATCATCCCCTTTCAAACAATAATAACGTTGCAGAAAAATATAGGACAATCCTTGTCAACTCTGTAAGGCAAATGACTGACCACTTCACATCTCCTGTACTTTACAAAAAAAAAAAAAAAAAAGCACCAAACCAGGCATGTCCAAGGGTCAGCTTCTGGTGTTTTCTCCTGCCCACCTGGTGAATCTGGGCATACTGGGGCAATGCAGCAATTGCCTTATGTACACAGACAACCCTCTCCTCCTACCACCCAACACTTCAACCTGTGAGAGATGCACTTACATAGCCAAAATGGAAGCAAAGCTCTCTCCACCCAAGATTGTACTAGACAGTCAAGAGGAGAAGGTTAACACCCACACTACACCTCAAGCAACACATAGCCCTTCTAAACCCACACCACCAACACCCACACATAGCAACACTAAATCCACATATGCAGAGCCCCTTAACTGTTAACTGCCCAAGTAACAAGGACCTCCGAAGCTGAAACGCAAGCAAACACCAATCACAACCAAAGTGTCACACAGCTCACAACACCAGTGTGCCACCCAGCAACAGCCCCTAAGACAAGACAATGTACAAAACACTTTAGTCATAGGTGACTCTATAGTCAGGCACACTGATGTCCCACTCACTAGGTTGAACAAGGAGAAAATTACAGTCAGCTGCCTGTCGGGTGCCAGGATCCGCCACATAATGCATGCACTCAAGTCACTCCACAACAAGTACAAATATGACTCTGTCATTGTCCATGTTGGAGTGAATGACTTGAGATGTACCTCCCTGGACTACATGAAAAGAGACATGGAAGAGCTCTCGGATTATGTGGCCCAGGCAAGTATGACCCTAGCCCTGAGTAGCATCCTGCCTTCGCCCAGAATGATACCACAATATAAGGACAAAATGATTGACTTCAACAATTGGCTAAGCTTCTGGTGTCATTCAAAGGGGATCCAGTATGTGTCTGCCTGGGACGACATGATCGATAGACCACAATGCTTTGCCAGAGATGGTCTGCACTTGTTGCCCCTGGGATTCAGGTTACTGGCTAAGGTTCATGCCACCCCTATAGTGCCTTTTTTAGGCAAAGTTCAAAGGACAAAACCACCACTGTAACAGGTACAAGCATGCAAAATCTGAAGGTAATGCTACTCAATGCTAGAAGTCTAAACCTCAAAATGCACTCCCTCAAGGCACTTCTAAAAATGGAGAACATCGATATCTGTGTAGTAACTGAGACCTGGTTCAAGGCTCCAGAGAGCACCCCTGCAATACCAGGCTACAACTCTTACCACACTTTTATGCCACCAAACCAGGACCGAAACACTAAAGGTGGAGGAGTGTCAATATTCACCAAGGATATTCACACCTCCAGGCTAGTTGCCCAACACAATGCATCTGAAATTCTCCAGGTGCACCTAACACTAGGTAAGACTGCAATCCAAATTGTAGCTTGCTACAGATCCCCCACCATGCCCCAAGATTCTCACTACACCTTTCCAAACATAATGGAAAATATTAAGATACAAACAAACACCCTAATACTGGGTGATTTTAACTACCCTGCCATTAACTGGAAAACTACTCATGTACCAACACCTTTGCCCAACGGTTCTTGGAATTCATAAATTCCAATGCCCTGGATCAACTAATCCATAGTCCCACCAGGGGCTCCAATATCCTAGACCTGGTCATTACCAACATGGGAAATCAATGCTCCACACCTATGGTCACCCCTCGTTAGTAAGGTCTGACCATAAGCTAATCACCCTTAACATCCACATCCCACCCCACCCCCAGTAAGGAAACCTCCATAAAAAACTTCTCCAAAGCCAACTTCATGCTACTCAAGTCAGAAGTGACAAACTTCATGACACCCATGCAGACGGGAACTGAAAGTTCAACTGCTGAATCCCACACTAAGGCACTGTACGAGCACATCCACTCATGCATGAATCGTGCCATCCCATATAGAACCAAGATGCTCTCATCCAAAAAAAGGAAGCCAATCTGGTGGTCCCCTGCCATAAACAAACTTTACAACAAAAGGAAGAAACTGTTGCAGAAAAGAGGAAAATCCCAGGATGCAAAAAACTCCCTTACCAGCCTCAGTAAGAAACTGAGATCCCTCATAAAATCCTCCAAAGCTAGTTACGAAAATAAAATTGCCAAAGATTCCAAAGACAACCACAAGGCATTATATAGTTATGTCAAGAATCTAAATGGCAATGCTCAGATCTGCTCTGAGCTAAAACAGAATGGCATTAAATATACTGATTCCAAGGATATTGCCAATATCCTGGAAGATCGATTCAGTGCCAACTTCACCCCCTGTCACCCCCTAAATGGCCCATCTCAATACCGGAAGGTTGCCAAATTCCGGTAATAATGGCCACACAGGTAAAAAACGCACTCTCCAAAGCTAAGAATACAGCATCCATGGGAACAGATGACATCCCGGGTTGTGTACTAAATGAACTGCAATATGAACTGGCACCTCACCTAAGTGTCATGTTTAATCATAGCCTCACCTCAGGTTTCATGCCCACTGAGTGGCGCAGAGCTACAGTTATCCCACTCCACAAGGAGGGATCCACCTTGTAACTACCGTCCCATCAGTCTGATGAGCCTTATCTGCAAGGCCATGGAGCGTATTATCATGGAACTTATAAACAAAGACATTGGCAACCTTCAAACAATAGACCCCACCTAGTTTGGGTTTGTGAAGGGCCGATCTTGTCTCCTGAACCTGATTGACTTCTTCGAATCAGTCTCCAGAGCCATGGACATGGGTAAGGTGGTCCACACAGCCTATCTAGACCTTGCCAAGGCCTTTGACACCATCCCCCGCTCTGGAATCATAGATAACCTTACTAAGCTGGGCATTAATCCCTATGTCACCCAATGGGTTGCTAACTGGCTTACTGACAGAACCCACACTGTAAAAGTAGCTGACTCCAAATCCAGCCCCAGACAAGTAACAAGTGGAGTACCTCAGTGTTCAGTCCTGGGACTGCTCTTGTTTGGCATCTACTTCTCTGAAGTACAGGCCAACACTAAGGGACTCTGGCTAACAAAGTTTGCAGATGACTGCAAACTGGGAGCCATTATTGAATCCCCAAATTATGTGGATACTCTACAAAAGGGCCTTACAGAAACAGATGCTTGGTGCCAGAGCCATGGGCTCAAGCTCAATGCCAAGAAATGTATAGTTATCCCCTTTGGGAAAAAAACATGTAGCCATTAATTACCATATAGGTGGCAGTACATTAAACACTGAAAGTGTGATAAGAGACTTAGGGACACAGGTGGACAGTGGTCTCACCTTTGATAACCACATTGCCACAACAGTCAGGAAATCCTTCTATGTGGCACACCTCATCACTAAGGGCTTTTCATCCAGAAAAAAGGAGGTCATTGTCCCACTGTACTCATCCCTCATTAGACCCATTATAGAATATAACGCCCCATTTGGTATGTACCTCTCAAGACATCTGCAACAACTGGAAAGGCAGCAGAAATACCTCACTAAAAGAATCACAGGCCTAAAGCAGATGCCCTACGCTGACCACCTTAAAAAAACTCCAGCTATACTCTGTCGCATATCGTCTACTCAGAGGCGATCTCTGCTTAACATACAAGGCCATGTCAAACCCAGAGCTGTTGGACATGCTACACTTAAAGAAAACCCAATCCCTCAGAACCACACGCTCCAGGGATCTAAACCTTGTCATCACAATAAATAAAACATGCTGGAGGGATAGGTTCCTGACCCAGAGACTCCCCAGACTCTGGAATAGATTGCCCATACATGTCAAGCAGAGTGCCTCTTTGGCCCTCTTCAAAAGGAACCTTGACGATTAGATGGGAGAAAGGAAATTCACCCTGGGGATCACATCAGCCACCCTGCTAGGCAGGGGTCCAGGGAAGTAAATAGTGTGGAAGAAATAGCCAGGGAATTGTTATGGCTAGGCTTGCATAGGCCCTAGGGCTGATAGCCTAGTACCAACCTACGAACCTATGAACCTATGAAATAAAACCAATATAATGATATTATCAGCATTCCACAAGATAGCCAAAATGTAATCATTGCTTCTCAATGACAGCAGTGTACTCTCATACCCATGGTAAATGACCAAAAATATTTAGTCCTTAATCTAGATATAACTTTAGCTTTAGAGCTCACACAGATAAAACCATATCCAAAGTACTACTGGAGTAGCACACCTCTTATTTCCTATTGCATTAATCTCTCTGTAGCAAACACATACTTACACCTAAACTTTAATATAGTCTATCACTATTTTGCCTCCAGCCAGCTTAAAACCTACACCAAATCCAAACAATAGAAAATAAGATTTGTCGATTCACCTTGATAGCACACCCTAGTAAAGCACGGCTGCCACATCCTAAAGGGAATCATTTGGCTTCCAGTACATCCAGGGCCACTCTTCCACTTGGCAGAACATTATTCAAAATCCTGAAACATGACTGGTGACCTACACTAATGCATATCCTGTCTGTCAGAGAACAGAGCTATTCACTGAAAAAAAGCCATTGTAACTTAATGCTAGCCAGACATCCCTTTACAACAGCTATTGAGGAAAGAGCCCCATCAAGGCTTGGACTTGTTACATGGTATCATGTTTCCACATAAATCACAAAGCACCAGGAAGTAAAGTGTGCTTGCTTTTGTGACAATAACTGAAAGTAAAACAAATAAAAGTAAAACAAATAAAGCTTACCTCATTCATTCTAATGTCAACCTCTTCTAAGGTCAGTACACTTGATATTAATGTAATTTAATGTAATTGTAGTATGTAAGCTTTTATATATATATATATATATATATATATATATATATATATATATATATATATATATATAATATATACACACACACGGGTCTACTTCATATGATTGAAAGTTAATTTAATAGAAACTCATTTGAATGAGACCATAACACCGAAATTTCAAAACACTGAAAACCCATTTGACTGAAAACTCATAACACCTAAACATGAAATTTTAAGGTTTATGCCCTTTTCCCCACTGTAGTGCAATCCTGGAATTAGAATATATAGTTAGGGGGTGTGGGGGACAGAGCCCCCTACAATGGGGGGTGTGGAGGGTGGAGCCCCCCACATACTTCAGACATTTTAAACCATACACATGGATACTTATAACTGCAATGAATAACTCTTTGCAAAAAACAATATTTATCTAAACTATGTGGGGGGCTATGCCCCCCACATCCCCCTAACTATATATTCTAACTCCATGATCACACTACAGTGGGGAAAAGGGCATATATCTTTCACTGTAATGTTTAGGTGTTATGAGTTTTCAGTCAAATGGGTTTTCAGTGTTTTGAAATTCCGGTGTTATGGTCTCAGTCAAATGGGTTTCTATCAAATGAACAACTAAGAGGTTCCACAACTATTATATTGTAATTTATTAACATATGTATTTATTATATTTCTTTTTATTTTTTTTTTAATTTTTAATGTTTTTTTTTTTGTTTGTATGTGTATATATATATTTGTATGTTAATTGTTATATATATATTATATATATATTATAATTATTTTATATTTCCATCAATTGTTGGTGTCAATGTGTGTTAGTTTATATGTTTATATCAATTTTTAAATTTATTAATTATTTTTTTTTTATATATTGGGGAGGTAGTGTGATTATTATATATCTGAAGAAGTTAGGTCTTGGCCGTGAAAAACCGAGTAAATGTTTTTGAATTACTTCCTTGGCGTTTTGTTGGCTGTTTTGTGTGTCATTCAATTTCAAAGGAAGTAGTGCCATTGCTTGCTGTGGTATTTTCGGGGTGGAACCTCTCTTAGTTGTTAGTTACAAGTTTGTGTTTTTACGTACTTGGTTTCTATCAAATGAACTTTCGATCATATGAAGTAGACCCATATACACATACATATACTTTAACTTTTATTTTCTATATTTATGTGTACATGTGTTTCTTCTGTTATGTTTTATGTCTGATCATATGAGACTGGATGACTGAAAAGGGTCATTTGACCAGCTTTCTTACCTGGTTTACAAATGTAAATAAATAAATTAATTAACAAACAAACCAATAAATAAAAAAGAGAGCTATTCATGTCTAGTCTTTTGACATCAAAGAATAATGGAAATTCTGCTGAAAGACTGCAATGAAGAGGTACCTTGATGATATTCTTGGCTCTGAGCATCTCGGTCAGTTTAAAGCGGTGCTACATAGATCGCACATATGTAAAGTATTAGTAAAGCAATCAAAACATGAGTTTAACAACTCAAATGTTGAATAGTGGGGCATATAATAGAAAAGTGAATCATCTGTTGGTTTAAAAATAGAATGCTATTCATAATGTCTTCTAGCTACCATGTGTAAAAGACATGCATGGTTTCATTGATTGGCAAAACTATTATGGGATGTTTGTTGATACCCATGGCAGTGTGCTGATATCCTTGTACTGATTTATAGGAGATGGATTCCATTGCAAGGTAAATACCAGAACAAAACACATTTAAGAAACATGAAGATTTATTAACATGTAGATTATGACCAACACCCTTCACATAAACTGGTTTATGAGGCCATTATTCACCATATAATACCCTCAGATGATGTCAGGCCCATTGCTTACACTTATAGAACACTTTTCCCTGCCAAAAAGAAATATTCAAAAATCAAGAAGAAACTCTTCCTTAGATTCATGGTACACAAAAAATTAGCAGTATGATTAGGATAGAGATGAATCATAAACTGTTAATAACATTATCTGATGAAAATAAGAGTTTGTCCACAGTGGCAGAAGCATGTATCAAGACATAGACAATCACCTTCTCAGCAATAATTATCAGATTGAATATGGACTGGCTAATGGATAATGAGGAGAAGATGGTCTCTTAAAGATTCCAGTGCAAGAAATCACCAATAAAGTATGTGCAATTTTAACTGAGCACATATATTTTTTTTTAAATTGTGAAGATTATCTCCTAAAAATTCCAAGAAAGCTGAAACGACAGTAAGAACTGGTGCAGGCAAGAGTAGTAAACCTTGTGATGGCAGGGTGACCCCGAAGTGTACATAAGAGCTTTAAAATATAAGACAACATTTGAATGTCCATTAAAGAAAGGCTATGCTACTTGGGGTACAAGAGTTATCATTATGTGTAATCTGACAAATGCAATGCTAGAAGTGGTATGTTTGGAGCATCGTGGTTTTGGCAAAATGAAGTCAGTGAAATAAGAATTCATGTGGTGTTAAAATTGGAAGAGAAGTGTGTGCACAAAGAATGTGCACCTTGACAGATGGAAGAAAAGATGTCTAGTCAAGCATGGAATTTGTAGAAGGATGTCAGAAAAAAAGCTTTTAAAAGTACAGAGAAAGATTAGAAGAAAAATGAAGTTAAGGTTTTGTGCGTCCAGTACGTTATCTGTACTAAAATACTACTAGACACAGCTTTACTTAAATAATCCAAAGTGAATTAAGAGCAATTAAGAGAAACATAAACTAATAAGTACATTAAAGTATTAAATGCTTCATGTGTAGGTTTTATTTACTTTTAACAGAAGTTCCAAAAGTATTGCCTATATTTCATCTTGATATCATAATATCTAGCTCTCACGTTGTGGCTTGCAACTTCTTTGATTTTTTAACAGAATGTACATAAAACAGCTTATTCAGATAAAATGTTTATGAACAGGAAAATAAAGATCCATTCATCTTAGATTCTGATCTCTGTTACTAACTCTGTTATTCTTTTAAAATTGTCTAGCACTAGTACCTTTTAAATGATTGACTTTGCTCATGAAACCCATCGACATCTGATTAGCACCATCACTCTAAAAACCTGTCCCTCAGTATATCCTTCTCTATGTTAAAAATCTAAGTCATCAGTGATTAATCTAGGTACAAGCACTCTCGTAGACTACACCTCTCTAAATCACTGAATATACTATATATATATATATATATATATATATATATATATATATATGTGTGTGTGTGTGTGTGTGTGTGTGTGTGTGTGTGTGTGTGTGTGTGTGTGTGTGTGTGTATATATATATATTCTGAACTTCCTGGGGTCCTGCATCATTCTTTTGGCATTATTGCACCATTTAACCATTCTGAGGATTAACCAGTGACCTGCAATGTCAGGTATCCCTAGGGAATGGGCTGATCAGCTCAGAGCTGAAAGATGTATGCAAGAGAGTACTGGGTGCTTCATTTAAGTGACTCCTCTGGACTAAGAACTGAATCAAGACTATTAGACATAATTGTCTGGTGTGCCGGGGCAGATGCATGCTGAAACTTTTAAATGATTGTAATGAGATTGAGTAACCCTTTTGGTGCTTGAAGCATGGCATCTGGCTCTAGGTATCTGGCATCTGGGTGCTAGCTATTCGGCACCAATCATCCAGACTTCAGTGGGATTGAAATCCCAGTGGATCTGCCTCTGGAGCCAACTCATAGAATTTGGTAAACTGGAACTGGGGCAAACTGTCAGCTATTCTCTTTGACTGTAATATGTTGACTTGAAAAGGTCAGATTAATTTGTAGACTTAAGAGAACCATCAGTCTTATTATGGAATGAACTCACTTAAACTTGTATAACCTTTTGTTAATAACTGTTATTAATGCAGAATGTTCTGAATGAAATATAATCCTATTGTTTGCTAAATGATTCTTCCAATCTAGTGAAGCTTTTTGTATAGATAGTATTCTTAAAAAGGCAATGTCATGATTCCTTTCTTCTGTCTAGGCTGAGGGCCATTTCTCTGAAAACTACTTCCCTGGAAATATGTCCCCATCCCAAACCCTGTGGATGCATCAGTAAAATGGAGCATCTTGTCAAAAGGCATCCAAGGAGTCTTCCACAGGATGACTGTTATACTGAATCAAAAAGGTTTTCCATAACTGTAAATCCTCCCTTATCTTGCTAGATACATGAACCCAATGGTGTTTATTTTTCTAGCACCTCAACAAATTACATAAATGGTTGAGAAAAGTCCTACCTGGCAAAATGGATCTTCAGGTAAAGTTGAGGGGACTATGAAGTTGCTTGACTTGAAAGTCGCCTACTTTTTTCACATGAAGGAGCTTGTCAGTGATGGCGTCCATGTGCTACGGCTTATCTTGTGGCAGCTAGAACAATGTAGAGGGATGTCGAACTCCAAGCCTAAGAATTTTATGGCTTGATTGTGACCTTCTAGTTTATCAGGTGCCAGGGGTATTCCCAAGTCCTTACAAAGGTTGATAAAGCATTCCAACTCTTCCTTAGCGCCATCCTCCCTTTGCTCTCAGCTCTTTGTCCATGTTTTGTACGAAGATTTCTTAGCTAAGGCTGCGAGAGCCACCACAAGGTCTTTTGACTTTTTGGGATCAATATTCCCCTGAATGCCCCTTAGTTAGCTTTTTCTTTTATACTTACATATGTGACTCTGGAAGGGTAAGCCCATCAGGGTTACCTACAGCTGTGGGGGGTCAGGAAATAAGCTACATTCAAGTCAGGGTCATCTGGTAGTGACCTGTTCAGTGGCAGGGATGAAGGATTTGAATCCTGAAGAGTAGGGCGAGTGAACAAATCAGGAAAATGTAACTGGTGGGTACCTGATCGTGTATTATTCCCAGGAGCCTTTGAAGAACCAAATTGTTTGCTCTACCCTCCTCAGGTAAAGACTTTAAAAACTCTTCCAAGTAATCACCTACTGCTACTCCCCCACTTGTCAAGGGAACCCCTGCATCATTTTCCTCATCAGTACCATCATTTCCTGGATTTGGCTCAAGAGTTTGTGGCGCAACATCTGCTGAACTGCAATTATCTTGCCAACTTCTCCACCGTGACTTCTTGGCTGGTGTTTCTGCTCATGGTTGTATTGTCTGAATAGTTAGGTGCTAACTCCTGTTGTTGTGCATTATTGGAACTTGATCACTGGCTGCTTCTAAGTCTGAAAATAGATCCTGCGCTTTGCTGATTAAATGATACCATCTGTGTTAAAGTGCCTGAAGTAACACTGTTCCAGTAGTGAAAAACTTTGAAAGATTTAGCTTAAGGAGAAAAAAAACTCTCCTGACAGTGCCCATAATTCTCATTAATCTAGTATGTGATGATGTCACAGAATTATACCTGACAATCATTTAGGTATGAGGAGCTAAACAGAACCCAGGACCCTCTTGAGTTTCTACGGTTGTTAGAGTCAATTTTTAATTTTACAAATTATTTGTGTCTTTTGGCTTTTCCCGGTTAGGGGTCGCCGCAGCGGAACTCCGGTCCACTAATGATTGGCAGTAGAGTTTTACATGCTGGTTTGCCGGGCCTAACGCACAACCTTCAATGAAGGAACACCCATTCACACATGTGGCCACACAAGAGACGCTACAAATGAATTATGCATTTGTAATGGAAGAGTGACTTAAACAGAAGCACAATGAGCCCCAGTCCAGATAAGGTAGACAAAAAACCTGTATACCCCCTGATATAAGTCACAGCACCAACTGCTGTGCTATTGTCCTATGGAATATATGCCATTGTCCCCTTAATCCTAAACACTCAAGTTTATTATATGTTATTTTACATTTTGATGAACAAGAATTTACAAACATTCTGAAACTCTCAGATTGCTTCCCAATAAAAATTCTCCCATTGGATGATGCCTTATACTAGAGTAAAATCAAACTACGCACCATGGCTAACAAATGTCACTAAACAACTCCTACAAAATAGGGACAAAGCCCAGAAAGAATGGCAGAAAAACAAAAATGAATGTAACCTACTTAGATACAAACAAATCTGAAAAGCTAGTATGTACCGACAAGGGAACCTTTTTCTCTAACTAACTGAGTAACCATAGAAACAACCTAAAACAATTCTGGAAAAGCATCACTAATCTCCTTACCCCTGGCACCAAACAAAACACATCACCATGTCCAGAATAAACACCATCACAAATAGCCACTATGCTCAACTCACATTTTATAAATAGCAGACGCAAATTAATAACAAACTCCTCTCCCTTTACCCTTGCCCTATCAAATTCCTTTCCCCCTCCTCCTCTACCCCACAAAAACAGTCCCCACTTAGAAAGATCCCCCATAGACAATTATTCTCCCCTTCTCCAAAGCAATATTACACCATCTAGCCTCTTCTCACTACAACCAGTACCAACCACAGAAATTCAGACACTCCTCAGAAAATTAAAACCATGCTATCTCTCCTCCGATGACCTCCCACCAGAATACCTAAAACTCATCGCCGGGGCCATAGCATATCCCGTTAGCATTCTGAACAACTGCTCGATTACAGAATCCTATGGAAAAAAATCCATCATCACCTCACTTCACATAGGAGGTAACTCCAATGAACCCTCTAACTATCATCCAGTCTCTATCCTCTCCCAACTATCTAAACTCTTTGAAAAAGTGCATCCATAAACAATTACTGCACCCTCTCACACACAGCAACCTACTCACCCGCACCCAACATGGCTTTTGCCCCTCCCACAGCACAAGCACTGCACTTATCTCCTTCATGGATACTGTACAGGGATCCATCGACTCAGGTAATATTACTTCATTACTACTACTAGATCAGTCAAAGGCTTTCGATACAGTAACACATAAAAAATGTCTACAACACCTTTCTAATATCGGCTGCACCCCACCCACCCACCATTGGTTTAATAGCTATCTCACTAACAGGTAACAATGTGTAAAATGGCAAAATACCCTATCAGAATACCAAACCAACCAAAGTGGAGTACCACAAGGGTCCATACTTGGACTTTACTCTTTAACATATTTACCAATAACCTTCTCAATGCTCCTCCTCTTAGCTCTGTTATCCAATATGCAGATGATACTACCATCATCTCCTCCTCAAATAACCTCCAACACCTCCAACAAATAACCCAAGATACCTTCACCGCAATCGAAGCATGGTTAATTGAGTCACAACTACTTCTTAATGCCAAGAAAACAAAGCTTCTACTCTTTGAAGCAAAACCCCTCTCACCTGACTCTTACTTTCATATTTTTTCTCAAAGCAACATAGAAAATGAAATCATATCCCATGCTAAACTATTGGGTATTGCCATTGACAATAAACTTTCATTTGAACACCATATTAGTAATGCTATTAAAAAAAAAACACTGCAAATTAGGAGCCCTGTACAGACATAAATATTTCATGGACAGTACCACCAAAAAAGCTCTCGCCAACACTTACTTACTCCCTTCCTATTATATGGTGCCCCCATTTTTACTAACTTGCACTCATCTCTACAAAATAAGCACCAGTTTTGCTACCATAAAATCTCCTAATTTGCCACAGGCAGCTCATACTGCTCACATCACTGCCAAGCCTTAAATGAATTAAACTGGCTGCAATTTCCACATCACCTTAACCTCATGCAACTGTTCATAGCACATAAAATTGTCTACAATCCAAACAACTGCCCTGCCCTTAAGAACATTTTAATACCTTATATCCCCACCAGAACTCTTTGCTCTGAAAATAAACAACTCATAAACAAAAGAGCCAGACACTGTCTTTATTGTACACCGTCGCTAAACTATGGAACTCAGTTCCATCCAGCATAAACACCTTTAGCTGCTTCAACAAATTTAAACACACCCTAAAGAACTACCTACTAAACACTAAAATCTGCCCCTTCATCTATCCAAACAGATAAACATCCTACTCTCCTTCAGCCTTCCTCTAGCTTACCCCAATCTTTACCCATCAAAACCAGTAGGAAACTCTAGCTATAAGTTATTTTAAACAACCCTGTTCTTACTATAAATCTCACTAACATTAAGTATCATTCTAACCCCTCACCCCTTTAAAACTACCCCTCTAGTGATCTTTTCCTTTCTTAACTTTCATCCTATTTCAATATTAAAAAAAAAAATGTGTGTGTGTGTGTATGTGTGTGTGTGTGTGTGTGTGTGTGTGTGTGTGTGTGTGTATATATATATATATATATATATATATATATATATATATATATATATATATAAAATCTTGTAAATTACTGTTTTTCTCTCTGATATTGTAACTTCCCACAATTTATTAGTCTGTTTCTCATTTTATTATATTGTTCTGTATTGTACTGTAATTTCTTGTAAAATTCTGTGCAATCATAATGTGTTTGTAGAGCTTTTCTCCCCGGGCCTACACTGAAGATGGGCTCCTGTCTCAATTGGACTTTCCCGGTCAACAAATGTCAATAAATAAATAAATAAATAAGTGTTTTTTATATATATATAATTGACAGTTCGGAATCCCGATGCTGAAAACACCAACATGCGAAACGAGCACGACTGTGTCAGCATGCGATAGTGATGGGCATTAGGGTTAGGGTGAGGGTAAGGTAAGTGTGCAATAGTGACAGACTTTAGGGTTAGGGTGTGGGTAAGGTAAGTGTGTGTTAGTGACGGACTGTAGGGTGTGGGTAAGGTAAGTGTGTGTTAGTGACAGACTGTAGGGTTAGGGTGCGGGTAAGGTAAGTGTGTGTTAGTGACGGACTGTAGGGTTAAGGTGCGGGTAAGGTAAGTGTGCGATAGTGATGGACTTTAAAGTTAGGGTGCGGGTAAGGTAAGGGTGCGATAGTGACGGACTTTAGGGTTAGGGTGTGGGTAAAGGTTAGTGCATAGATAGTTGTGTATGTAAGGTTTAGTGTAGGTTTGTAAGGTTTTTGGTGTGCTTGTGTTGTGTGTGCATTTTTTGAAAACGGATTTGTTTTGTTTTGTTGACTGTTGGGATTGTGGTTTGTTGGGCATGTGAACATTCATGTTTTTCAACTGTCGGTGTTGTGGTGTCAGTGATCTCGTTGTCGGTGTTTTCGCTTGTCAGTGTTATGAGGTAGATCCGTATATATATATATATATATATATATATATATATATATATATATATATATATATATATATATATACACACACACACACACACACACATATATATATATTTATATATATATATATATATATATATATATATATATATATATATATATATATATATATATGTACAAAGTCAGTAGATTTCCTGGACCAACCCGAGACTCTGGACAAATGGATGGGTGACAGCAAATGGACAGAGGGTAGTCAGTGTAGATCTGTAAAGTACGTCCATCTAACCAAGGACAATTGGGGCTTCCTGGGATTAATATGGCTAGGGTTTATAAAGGCTCTAGGGCTGCTAGCCTAGTAACCACCTATGAACCTATGAATCTATGCATGTCTGTTGCAAGAAAGAGTTGGTAACCTAAAATGATAGTCAGTCTTATGAAAGACTAGTCTAAAACAGCTAATTTAAGTGCCTTATATAATGATATATTTAAATATAAGTAAGAAAATCTACATTCTTGTTCTTTCTTCTGTTTCTTTTTTAAAAAGCGAGGTTATGCCCCATTATGTTCTGCTGTAGCAGGAATTCTCAGGGAAATATTTATGTTCATAGTAAGGAGCACCATCTGATCTATCAACCTCTTAGCATTTGAAATCTGGCCAACCATCAAAAAAAAGGGAACAAAAGCACAAAAGAGGGACAGATTTCCAAACATTATTCTTACAAAGGTTGAAAGTTGCCAGAGTAATATGTTTTGTGTTAGGATGCCCTTCTTTCTTTTTTTAAATATTTTATTAAATCTTACATGAAAAGTAAAAGACAACAAATGACAAACAGTATTCTCATTCTAAGACAAATTATTAACAAACAAGGTAAAAACTATTTACAATATACACATAGGCCTAAAGCAAAACTGTAGATCACAGTTAAAATACACAAGTTCTTTAGTATAAGTATAAATTCAGAAAGAGTTATGGTCCATTTGTAAAGTCTCAATAAGTGCTAAAAATTTTGTCCATGGATTATTAACATATGTCTTTGGAAGTTCTTTTAGGATGAAGGATATGAAGACTAAAACTGAAATATCTGACATCATCCCAAAATGTCGATCCTCAACTAGCTGTAAAAATCTTAAGTGTCATGAACTCACACATTTGCATTCAAGGAGACCTGCTCCCCTAAGCAGACATCTTTACATGTGTCTCACCTCAACACAAATTCATTTATTAAACGGAGTTTACCACCACTATCTCCCAGCTCAAAGCAGCACAGCACTGATACACAAGCCCACTATGACTTAAATGCATGACACTAACTCAAAAATCAAATCCAGTGCTACCCAACCACTACAATCAAGATGTCATCCATATAAAAGGCAGCACACAACCTTAACTCTTGCCATGGTGATCACAAGAAAGAACACCAAGACACCAATGGGCCAAAACCAAAGACTTCTTTACAACAGTGAGTGAGGAAATGATAGAAATCTGTCCTCTGAAACTGAATTGTCAGCAGACAGGTACTGCTGAAATACATGCCTCTTTTTTTGACATTTGCAGCAATGAAAAATGCCATTGAACTGACTCAGAATAATCTCATGTGTCAAAACTCAAATACTTTAACTCACACAAAATGTAAAATAAATACAACTATTTATACACAAAATACAAAATAAAATAATCAACACGAATATATACTAGCATAAATGGTACTTATTGTAAGTAAGGGTATACTACCAAGGTCACTGGTGGGCAGCTCCATAGCTCCACAACTCCTCTGTCTTACAGCAGGCCACCTGAGTTCCTTCTTATGTTCTCCTTGGAGAATTCAATCCCCTTATTAAGCTCCGCAGTATAGTTGCACCTCACTCATGGACAATGAGCTTTCTTTGTGAATATGCATGTGTTTGGTGGTTAGGGTTAGAATAAGGGTTAGGTAATAGGATAGAGCCAGTGTTGTGTATATTTTGTATTGTCTGCATTCTGAGGCCTTTTGTCTTGTGTAGTGGTACTGTCGGGGAAAGGATTTTTACTGACATAATGTGTAGGTTTAGGGTTAGAGACTGGGGTAAAGTTAGGGTCATAGTTAAGGGTAGTGCACATTAATAAATTTGTGCAGGGATGCAAAGCAATGTACCTAGAATTGTATCATTCTACAATTCATATGGGGTTACATATATTGATAATATATGTAAGTATGATTTTAAACTCTTTTTTTATTAGTCCTGTTGCTCTTACTACTATCAGAACTGTCCTTGTTCTCATTTCCACTTGTAAATCCTGCTATTTTATGAATTTCTGTCTGTCCATGAATAAGACAATATAATTGCTGGATATAACAATTTCAGTGATCAATGTTACCTTTTCTCTTGGACTACTATATCTGGTTTTCTTGCATCTATTTTTGAACTGTTGGTAATGGGTGATCCAATGTGATGCACACATCATAATTTTCTATAATTCTTTGTGGTTTGTATCCAATGCTTCTCAGCTACTTCTATACTGTAGTATTTGCACAATCTCCATTGTAACAGTTTTGTCACATTATTGTACCCTTCGGTATGCAGCTCCTCAACCATGAGTGTATCACACCCAGCAATGAGATGTACAACTATTTTCAGTTCTGTTTTACAGCATCTACATTTGTTTCTTCCACTTTTTCTATGGGCTTTGTAAGCCAACATGGATACAGCCCACTCTCCTGGGTCACCATTATTAATCTTTCATCTTTTGCTTTCAGTTCACCTCTTATTAGCCATTCTTGTATCAAATCTTGGTCAACATGAGGTTGTTCTAGAAGACTTTGTTACTTGCCTCTATATTTGTGGATGCAAATCTACTTCATGGTGCAACGATATTTTCCATGAGTTATTCTTTGCCAGCATAGCAGACAAGAGTTTCCTTACTTTCCAGTTTTACTTTGTCTTGTTTCTTGATGTTTCAGCCATATATTTATCAGTCTTTTTTGCCAATAATTAATGATCTTCCCTTCATCTGGTTCCTATTGCTTCGCTTAAATTATTAAATACTCTAATGTCTTTTCAGAAAAGTAAACATTTCTCTGGAATTTTTGGTGCTTGTCGCATTGGTAAGTTCAAATGTTTGTTAGCAAAAGTCTTAAGTCTGTTTTCTAAAATTTTGATTCCCTGCCAAGACACCTGAAGATCAGCATGCTACTAACAGACATACATTTCCCCATGTAGATCCGCATCCACAATGCAATAAAAGTTTTTGGCTCTGCATCGGCTCTACAACCATTTGTTGAAACCCATGGTTACAGTAATGCTTTCCTTTTCTTTCCTTGCATATTCCTTTCATTGATACCTCAGAGAATGGTTCTGTGTGCGTTACATTTGTATCTCCTTTCACCCATCTCTGATGTCCTGCTGTACTGCTCGCATCCTCTTCTACAGACAGGTTATTGGTCCCTGCAGAGACATAAAGCTTCCTACTCTGTGTAGCTGCTTTTAATCTCTTTGGATTTGTTCTTCCCTACTTTGGTTCTAGACAGGAATCTTACCTTCTGGTTCCACTCATAGTTCATAGGTTTATAGGTTCATAGGTGTATACTCTTGATAAGTGTAAGCAGGAGGGTTGGGAGATGGAACACTTACAAGCAGGGACATGGGAGATGAACCATTTACAGGTTTCCTTGTCATTATCTAAGTATCTCCTTCTTATAGGGTTCCTCAACAAAAATCAACTTTTTCTTCCTATGGGGATGATGTAGTCATTTTTGGTCATTGAATATATCTGAAAGTTATGCCTATTAAATTAAAACTGGTCAGTACCTATCTTCTGGATGATCAAATGATAAGTATGAAAGCGTGTGGAGTAAAAAGGCAAGAAGCTATTGTAGGAAGTAAGTGGTCAGTGTGAGCAAAACTGAGATCAGTAATACATTGACAGGCCAGAATCAGTGTAGATTCCAGAAGGGAATAAAAAAAAATAAAAAAAAAAAACACAACTAAAGGTAAGAAAAGTAAGTGTTGCCTCTTATGGCTAAGGAGATTTCTTTACTGTTTTGAGCTAGAAAGGTAGATGGCACAGTGAAAAGCAGGACGACTGCAGCATAGCAACTGCATACACAGCTATTGAGCAGTAATGGACAAGAAAAAATAAATCCATAGTACAGCATGCTTCTGCAAAAATGTGTAATATGGCAATAGTACTACTTATAAACTGTGTAAAACTAGAAGACAAGGAAAGAGTGCAATAGGTCAGCAATCGTTAGTAACATGAAACATAACTTTCATATTTGTATATAATCAAAAGATAACGTAAGAACCCTCAGGCATAACTGTCAGTGGCTATAAGTGTCAGTGGCTATAAGTATCAGTGGTTAGAAGTGTCAGTGGCTATAAGTATCAGTGGCTCAGCAAGTAGCACAGTTGTATTTGGTCTAGAAAGACTGGAATTCTTTGGCTTCTATACCCACATTAGGTAGGTGGATTCAGTTTCTAATACAGACACTATTGCAGCATAAGAGGAATGTTACAGTCCTGAATGTGTCATTCTTAGAATGAGATATTAAACTGCTTTATCCCCCAGAGCAGGCGGTAGCTGAAGCTGATGTAAAAGATCTCATGGCACTTATCTAAAAGTGCAGCGGTTCTTTATATTTGCATATCACTATAAACATTTGAATTCACTTTCAAATGAAAAGCAAATAATGAAAACAAAGAAAATTTACTTCTCTTACTCTTTCCAGCACAATCACATTCTTATATTTATGGATAATTTCTGCTAATACTAAGAAAGGAGCCACTTTTGAGATTTTAAGTATTTTTCCTCTGTTTATTTGTTAAGTTTTTCTGCATAGACGCCTATTTTGAGCATTTTCTGGCTTGTTAAACTTGATTTCTGCATTAGTAACTGTATTTAGAGCACAACCTAGAGCTGTTTACTGAATTTCCTGTTTGCACTTATTTTTAAAATCGTTTTTTTTTCCCAAAACTTGCATTTTATCTGTCTTTGGCCTAGCACTCTTGTGTGGGGTCATTTACTGCACTGTTATAACTTGTTGATAATTGTGAACCTCTGCTATCTCTGAAAAACACTAAAAAAATCTTGCTTTTTTCCCACTTTTCTGAGATTTAAAAAAGTTCAGTTATAAGCTTGCTGTTCTTGAACTGTTTGTAAGTTTCTGTGAGGCCATTTTTTGCTTGGGCTAAAGGGAAGTCTCTCTGTTGATCAGTGGCAGTGAAAAACATTGAGCAGCCTGCCTGCCCCTGTGGGAGTGGTTACTGGCTTGAAACTGTAGTTTTATTGGCCATTTTGGGTCAATTCCAAAACTCCTTCATCTTCCTCTCTTAAAACCTGGTTGCCTCGTGGTTTTGGCGTCTTTTCAGGCTTGTTGGCTGTTGGTGAAGATCCCACCAAGAGGAGAAAATGCTGAGAGAAGAAAGGAGCCACTTTTGAGATTTTAAGTATTTTTCCTCTGTTTATTTGCTAAGTTTTTCTGCATAGCCGCCTATTTTGAGCATTTTCTGGCTTGTTAAACTTGATTTCTGCATTAGTAACTGTATTTAGAGCACAACCTAGAGCTGTTTACTGAATTTCCTATTTGCACTTATTTTTAAAATCATTTTTTTCTCAAAACTTGCATTTTATCTGTCTTTGGCCTAGCACTCTTGTGTGGGGTCATTTACTGCACTGTTATAACTTGTTGATACTTGTGAACCTCTGCTATCTCTGAAATAAAACAAAAAAACAAAAAAAATCTTGCTTTTTTCCCACTTTTCTGAGATTTAAAAAAGTTCAGTTACAGGCTTGCTGTTCTTGAACTGTTTGTAAGTTTCTGTGAGGCCATTTTTTGCTTGGGCTAAAGGGAAGTCTCTCTGTTGATCAGTGGCAGTGAAAAACATTTAGCAGCCTGCCTGCCCCTGTGGGAGTGGTTACTGACTTGAAACTGTAGTTTTATTGGCCATTTTGGGTCAATTCCAAAACTCCTTCATCTTCCTCTCTTAAAACCCTCTTTTATGCGCGTTTTTGTGCATAGCGCAACAGCGGGCAGCGCCGCCTAATTGGGTTTAAACTATTCCTGGCTCCATAAAGTCTGCTCTTCACTTTTCCCCTTAGAACTGCTCTATCTCTCAATTTAAACACCATATTCTCATTCTTAGACCCTTCACTGGTCTAATTAAGTAATCCTTCAAGTTAGCACTATTAAACCATAAGCACTACTTACTCTTATACTCTCTACGATTACCCTGTCCTCTATTGGTCCGTCTTAAATTCAGTTTCCCTATATTACTCTAGCATGTCCAAAGGTCAGTCAATGGTTTCCTCTCCAGTCCAGCTGGTGAATCTGGGAATTTTGAGGCAATGTTACAACTGTCTCATGTACACGGACAACTCTCTCCTCCAAACAGGTTCAAATATATGTGAGAGATGCAACTATTTAGCCAAACTGGAGGCTGAGCTCTCTCATCTCAAAACTGGTGTAACCAGTCAGGAGGAGAAGGCAACCTCACACAACACAATTCCAGTATCACATAGTCCCACCACATCAGCGAACCAAACACATAAATACACAAAAACATACTCGGAGGCTCTAAATAAAAATCTACCTAAGCAACAGAGACCTCCAAAGCAGACATCCAAGCAAACGCTACCTCAAAACAAAACACACAACACATAACCCACAAAGTCAGTGTGCCAAGCAGCCACAGCCCTTAAGGCTGAATAACACACCTGATACTCTTGTAATAGGTGACTCTATTGTCAGACACACTGACGTCCCGCTCACCAGGCTGAATAAAGAGAAGGTCACGGTGAGCTGCCTGTCGGGTGCTAGGATCCGCCACATAATGCAAGCACTCAGGTCACTCCAAAGCAAATACAAATATGACTCAGTCATTGTACATGCTGGTGTGAATGACCTGAGATGTACCTCCCTGGACTACATGAAAAGAGACATAGAGGAGCTCTCTG
Source organism: Protopterus annectens (assembly GCF_019279795.1). Taxonomy (NCBI): domain Eukaryota; kingdom Metazoa; phylum Chordata; order Ceratodontiformes; family Protopteridae; genus Protopterus; species Protopterus annectens. Next base: position 152,241,935 of record NC_056725.1, on the reverse strand, counting down.
ATCATGTAGCCCAGGCTGGTATGACCCTGACCTTGAGAAGCATCTTACCCTCACCTAGAATGATGCCACAGTACAAAGACAAAATGATCGATTTTAACAATTGGCTAAAATGTTGGTGTCATTCAAAGGGGATCCAGTGTCTGTCAGCCTGGGATGACATGCTCGACAAGCCACGTTGCTTCACTAGGGACAGCTTGCACCTGTCACCACTGGGCTTTTGGATATCGGCAAAGGCTCTTGCCACACCCATAGTGCCTTTTTTAGGCAAGGCTCAAAAGTCAAACCCACCCCCATAGACAGCACAAGGAACAAGAAACTAAGGGTAATGCTGCTAAACGCCAGAAGTCTTAACCTCAAGATGCACGCACTCGAAGCTCTCCTCAGTATGGAGAACATCGATATCTGTGCAGTGACAGAAACCTGGTTCAAGGCTCCAGAGAGCACCCCAGCACTACCAGGCTATACCTCATATCATGCTTTTCAGCCCCAAAACCTGGACCGAACCACAAAAGGAGGGGGAGTTTCCATATTTATCAGGGATATCCACACCTACAGGTTAGTGGCATTGCACGAAGTATCAGAGACCATCCATGTGCAACTAACAGTGGGCAAGACTGCTTTTCAGTTTATAGCATCCTACAGACCACCCTCTCAAAGTCAGGAATCCCACTCGGCTTTCCTGAAAACATTGGAGAACATGAAGATCTCTCCGAACACCATTATATTGGGCGACTTCAACTACCCAAACATTGACTGGGAGCACTACTCAAGCCCCAGCACCTTAGCCCAAAGGTTCCTGGAAATTATAAACTCAAATGCTATGGAACAACTAGTCACCACTCCCACAAGAGGGGACAACATACTAGACCTGATCATTACCAACATGGGGACTCTATGCTCCACACCAGAAGTATATCCCTCATTGGTAAGATCAGACCATAAATTAATTTCACTGGATGTCCACATCCCGACCCCACCTCCAGCCCAGAAAACCACAGTGAAAAACTTCTCAAAAGTGAACTTCTTACTTCTCAAAACCGAAGTGGAATCCTTCAAGGCCCCAGGGCCAGCGGTAACTACGGCCCAAACTGCAGAATCCTATATAAACGCATCTCCAGGAATGCATGGATCATGCTATCCCAAACAAAACCAAGACCCAATCATCCAAAGGCAGGCATCCAGTCTGGTGGACCCCTGCCATAAATAAACTGTACAACAGAAGGAGGAAGCTACTACATGATAGAGCAAAATCCCTAATAGGGAAGGCATCTCTGATCAGTACTAGCAAAAAATTACGATCCCTCATAAAATCCTCCAAGGCCAGCTTTGAGAGAAAAATTGCACAGGACACCAAAGACAATCATAAGGCTTTTTTCAGTTATGTTAGAAACCTGGGATGCAACTCCCAGACTTGTTCTGAGTTGATTCTAAATGACAAAAAATACACTGAACCCACAGACATCGCCAATATCCTGGCAGACAGGTTCAGTGCAAACTTCTCCACCCTCCCCAAAAGAGCAAGTATCTATCCCAGCAGAGGGCTGCCTCCCAAGCATCTCTGATGCTCAGGTGAAGGCTGCCCTCTCCAAAGCAAAAAACACTGCTTCCATGGGACCAGATGGCGTCCCAGGTTGCGTCCTACATGAACTCCAAGAGGAACTAATCCCTCAAATAAAACAGCTATACAATCTCAGCCTCACTACAGGATATGTGCCCACAGAATGGCGTACAGCAACAGTGGTCCCACTCCACAAAGGTGGAGCCGCTACGGACCCTGGAAACTATCGCCCCATAAGCCTGACTAGCTTAGTCTGCAAGGCTATGGAGAAGATCATCATGGAGCTCATAAACAAAGACATTGGGGACCTACAGACACTAGATCCTACCCAGTTTGGCTTTGTCAAGGGCAGATCCTGCCTTTTGAACCTGGTTGACTTCTTCAAAACAGTCACCAAAGCCATAGATGAAGGGAAGGTAGTCCACACAGCCTATCTGGACCTTGCAAAGGCATTTGACACAATACCCCACTCGGGCATCATAAATAAGCTATCCAGCACAAGATGGGTCCCAAACTGGCTCAAAGACAGAACCCACAGAGTCAGAGTTGCTGGAGCCATGTCAGATTCGAAACCGGTCACAAGTGGTGTCCCACAGGGTTCTGTCCTGGGACCACTCTTGTTCGGTATATACTTTTCTGAGGTACAGGCAAATGTGGGAGGACTATGGCTCACCAAGTTCGCAGATGACTGCAAACTGGGCGCCATAATCAACTCTCCAGCTGACACAAACATCCTTCAAAAAGGTCTCACAGAGACAGATAACTGGTGCCAGTGCCATGGTTTAAAGCTAAATGCCAAAAAATGTATAGTCATACCCTTTAGCAAAAACAATGTGCCCACAAATTACCACATAGGCGGAAACCCATTAAGTACAGAGAAAGTTATTAGGGACCTGGGGACCCAAGCTGATAGCAATCTCTCCTTTAAAAACCACATTGCCAAAGTGGTTAGAAAGACCTTCTACATAGCCCACCTCATCACGAAGGGTTTTACATCTAGATCAAGAGAGGTAATCATGCCCCTTTATTCATCCCTCATCAGGCCCATCATAGAATACAATGCCCCTTTTGGGATGTACCTTACCCGACACCTGCAGCAATTAGAAAGACCCCAAAAGTATCTCACCAAGAGGATCAAGGGTCTCAAACAGATGCCATATGCTGCTTGGTTAAAAAACTCCAGCTCTACTCAGTTGCATACCGCCTACTTGAGGCGATCTATGCCTGACATACAAAGCTATGTCAAATCCAGAATTAATGGACATGCTCCACCTCAGTAAATCTAAATCCCTTAGAGCCACATGCTCGAGGGACTTGAATCTCAGCACAGAAATAAATAGAACTTGCTGGAGGGACAGGTTCATAACCCAGAGGCTCCCTTCGCTCTGGAATAGAATTCCAGTTCATGTGAGGCAGAGCACCTCACTGAATCTCTTCAAGAAGAATCTCGATAGGTGGATGGGGGATCGTAGGTTTGTCCCAGGGATTACTCCCGTGTCACTATTAGACAGAGGCACAGTAGACTAAACCTTAAAAAGGGCACCGTATACTCAAATCAAGGGGTGGCGTAAGCCGTACAGAATTGGGCTAGGCTTATAATTGCCCCAGGGCAGATAGCCTAGTATGAACCTATGAACCTATGAACCTAAAGCTTTCTCAGTTCTTGCTTTCCAGATTTACCACATAACACAAATTAACACTTTCTATTTTTTGCAATTCTTCTATACTTTGACCATAATAGCCTCACAAAATTATTTTCATATTAATATCACTAAACTGATTTAAAATATATAGCATTTTTCCTTTAATCATGATTCACAAAATCTCTTAACTCTATTACATTGCATAAAAATGTTCAGTGTCTCTTCTAGAATGAAATACAAACTCCTTCCAACCACCAAAAGAACTCCCTTCTTAAGAAACAACATCAGCAGCATAACCATGAGGAAAAAAGTTCACAAAGATGTTTTTAACTTTTTATTACACGTTTTTTCCTCATGGTTATGCTGCTGATGTAGATTTAGCATGAACCCTGCCATCAGCAGTAACAGCTGTAACGAGAAGGGACTGTTTCTGTGATGCAGTTAAATGAAAATCAGAGACATGTTAGTCACAATGAGGAAAGACCTCATTATCAGCTACTTTGCATGTCTCTGAATAACCCTTAACTATTGCAAGTACAAATCAGAACTTTTCTGCTGCAGTCAACACTGGCAAACCATGCATTGCATGGCCACAGGCACACCCATTCGTTCTCCCATGCATATACATATTCAAACACACACTTACACACACACGCACACACACTCACACACACACACACACACACACACACACACACACACACACACACACACACACACACACACACATAGATACACCCTCATTCTTCTCAACTACCCATCATTTTTACAGGACATTCCTGCTGTTGCTACTTATAGGTGCCCTCTGATCTATTAATTTTTCAATTCTTTTAATGCAGAATATAACGAACATCATAGACTAACTTACCCATTCTCACACACACACACACACGTGCACATGCACGCACACGCACATGCACATGCATGCACACATACACACACACACACACACACACACACACACACACACACACACACACACACACACACACACACACACACACAACTTGCCTACCAAACTCCGCTGCACTTTATCTCTTATACAATAGGGTGAACATAAGCTTTTGGCTGTGTTTATTAACATGGGAAGCCGATGTAATTTACACAGCTGAGTGATTTTCTAAATCACTCAGCTTTGTAAATGCCTTACCTAAGGCACTCCTGGGATGAGAGCAGATGTATAATTAACATAGGATGCTCCCTTGGAATGCCTCATTAACATATGCAGTAGACTGTAGAGACAGCCCAGCATGATGCTACACCTTTTCATAGTGCAGCACCATGGCAGAGCTGTCTCTGAATTTAAAATGGTTACTGCAAGATGTATGCCAGCATTACAGTGCATGGTAACTTCCCTGAATCTGTCTCAATCTCTCTCCCATAGTTTTGTATTTCATACTTCCTTTCCTAGGTAATTTCTCATCAACTCCCATGAAAATCCCTAGGACAGTATTAAACTTCTGCAGCTTTCTATCTTTTCCTTTATAGCTTTAATAATACCTTAATTTAATTTGACCTCTGACCCTTGGGTCGACATAATACAATGTATTTATTTATTTTAAAGAAGGCAACAGTAGCCTAAAGAAGGGAAGTTTGTAGTAAGCTTCTGAAATTTGTTTCCTTTAAATTTGTAATTTCCTAGCAGCATTTCAGATTCATCACCTACTCTAGTCATGAAAAAGCTGAGAACCAGAGTCTGAAAACTTCCACTGCAAACAAGTCATAATGGGATGTGCAGCAGCTGCAGCACAGGACAGGATCTATTCCATGAGAACCAGGAGATTGCTTGGGCACTAAGAACTTGTGACCTGATTGATCTTTGCTTGCTTTTTTAACATAAGAAGTTGCAAGTTGCTAACCTGATTATTCCAAAACAGGCTGGAAGATCCATTAGCTGGATGCTACCTGAAAAGCCAGCTTGGTGGAGCAAATGTTTTAGCCTGTACGCAGATGCCCTGGAATGAGAGGTGGAGGCCATCATTGGCAAAGAAAGTGGGACCCATATGAACATATCCTGCCTTTCCTTCAAATGACTGTAGAAAAGAAAAATCACTGGAACCAAGGCAGGATGCAGACCTAGGATAAAGACCTGGTATCAAATTCTGCTTGCATCTCCTACAGACTCCTGAACATCTGAACCCAACATACTATAGCAGCCCTCCCAGTAACAGCTAACCAGCTGACTTGTATGTTAATCCTAAGTTGTTAACCCCCAAAAAAGGGTCATGTATATCACCAAAAAGAGCAAACTGCACTCTCTTCTCCCTGCCTCCTGCATCTTCCAACTCTCTTACCCCTCTCCCTGCTTCAACTCTCTCTTACCCCTTTTCACCTCTTCCTCTTTTCTTGTATACATACTACAGCCTACCAAAAGCCACCTACATCTTGTAAAGCATTTAACTGTACAGTCTTCCCCTTTACTATCTCCTCACTATATTCTTGCTCTGTCTTCCCTGCTTACACTTGCTTTCCTCCTCTCTGGCCTGCCTTCACAGCCTGATTGTTTTTCTTTATTGCACATAGCCATGTTGAGGCACAGCCTGCTCTGTTCACTCTTGCTCTGCTCTTGCTCAGTCTGCTCCTCTACCCTACCCCCTTTCTTACGCACCCCTACATCAATTTCCTTTATAGCTAACCAAACTGTATCCCACCCCCTCCACACTCCCACATCCCTCCAATTCAGCTCACCAATTCCAACCCCTCCTCCCTTGACCTCTCCTTCCATCCTACACCCTTTAACTCATTCCTCCCTCCCATACTACTCCCATCCCTCCTCACATATTGTAATACTACTCACCTTCCTTCCCCACCCCCTCACAATCTACCCTGCCTTCTAACTCCTTAACTAACATTATGGTCCACCGTCTCCTTTTTTTCTTCCTTTACTATCTTATCTAACCTCCTATTACACCCCTGCTAAACCTACTCCCTTATTCACCTACCTCTTCCAACAATATAAGTACTACTAATTACTTTTGATCTCCCACAGCAGCACCTACCCTCTTTTCCTGAACAGAATGCACTCTCCCCAAGATATAACTCTATCCAAAGTCCCTCTCACAACATAAACACAAACTAAAATTCCTACTACTCTACTCCACTTTTCAACATCTACTATATATCCATTACACTCTCCAGATCTCAGGTGATATTCACTCCAACTCAGGTCCTCATAATTGCTCCTCAATTTCCAACAGTGTAATTCTCTCACCCCTGCAAGGAACAAACACAAGTCTCAAACATCTGTTTCTCTCTGTATTCCATCAACATCCACAGTATCCTCAGTAAGACCACAGAATTCCATTCATGGCACAATACTCTCCTACTATAATCACTCTTTCAGAAACATGGCTGAAACCTCATAACAATGACAATTAATTCCTCTCACCTGGCTATAACAGCTTACACCATGATAGAACACACAAAAAAGGTGAAGGTGTTGCCATTATGTACTCTGACCATCAACCTTAACCCCCTTAAGCAACCTACCCCCCTCTTTTTTCCCAGCTGAAATCATCATCACCAACTGCAAACTAAACAGCCATAAAACCCTAACTAGAGTTGTCATCTACATACCCCCTGGAGACAACATACCCTTACTGGAACAGATTCTTCACTGACTCGCTAACAGTATACCTGATGCAACTATCATTCCTGGTGATGTTAATATCAATTGGCTTGCCCTCGCCTCTAACTCCACTACTACCAGCATAGACATTTATGACTACACATAACTTATCTGTTCACCCACTTTCCTTCACAAATCCATTAACATCTTTTCTACCCTTAACTGGTTTCTTGTTTCCCATCCTAACCTCTGTCACCACCCCAAATCCCTGCTTGACTCATTCAGTGATCACTCTCCTATACATGTTCAAAGATACTCACCCCACCTCACTAGTCCACAAAATGTCAGGGAATGCCATAAGCTTACCAGCCAACTCTCCGCAATTAATTGGTCCATCCTCTACCACCTTCTTCTTGATGAAGCTGTTCTTCAATTTAACTCCATCTTCCTAAACACTCTTAACTCCCTATCCCCCAAGAACAGTCTGAATCAAATCACGATGCTCTCCCTGGCTCACCAAGACTACCCAGTCTGTCATCCTAAAAATAAACACTGCTTGGAAACTATGGATAAACACAAAATCTTGCATACACTTCCGAAAATAAAATATAGGGAGCTCAGAAATCTGGCCAAAAAACATATTAACAATGACAAAAAAAACTTTTACCACACACCCCTTACTTCACAATCTAGCAATCCCCAAAATTTCTTGAATATTGTTAACCAAATTCTTCACCCTGGTTACTTATCTGCACCTAACCCCTGGCCTAGTAATTCACCCCAAGAAACTGCTTCCATCTTCAGTTCTTACTTTATTGATACTATCAGCCAACCTTTGACAAACTCTAATCCAACCAATCCCTCACCACCCACCACCTCCCAACTACAAAACCACTCTTTCTCTCTTAGTTCCATCCCCACTACCTACATCAAAAATCTTCTTCTCAAACTTAAACCTTGTTCCTCATCAACTGACAACTTACCACCTCTCTTCCTAAAGGTTCCTGCTAACTCCATTACTTATCCAGTCTCCATTCTCATAAACAACTCAATCAATTAATCCACTGTTTCTACTCTCTGGAAGAAATTCTACACCATACCCATCCACAAAGGTGGAATCTCTGTAGATCTCTCTAATTATTGTCCTATAGGCATACAATCTCCCCTCTCTAAAAACCTCGAGCACTGCATCCATAAACAATTCTTTGCTTATCTCATACAAAATAACCTAATCACTCTTAACCTGCATGGCTTTTACCTGCATCACAGCACCTCTACCACTCTCATCTAGTTAACTAACACTATCTTCTTAGCTAGAGACACTAATAAACTAGTGTCCTGCCTCTTCTTAGATTTCTCCAAAGCCTTGATACTCTCCAGGATTCAGCAAGCTCTGCATGGCATGCAGGAATAGTGCAAGAGCTAGTAACCAGAACCAACCACAAACTGCTTGTTGAAAAAACGAGAAGGAAGTAACGCCAATGAAGAGAAATGCAGCTAACCAAGAACCTTCACAGTTGCAATGTTCCGTAAAAATTAAGAGGCAGAAAACCACAAACCGTACCAGATAGTCCTTTATTGACAACTTCATCAGAATACAATCAAACATTCATTCATTGCATTTTTATATCATTGCACATCTTAATTAATTAATTATAACACACATTCCCTCCTTTTTACAAGACTTATTTAAAGGGGTAATGCTACTTGTTTAGTAAAAGACATTCTATGCCTTCTTAATCTGAAATATACATGTTAAAAATCATAATATAAAACGATATTGACATATATAATTTCATAAAAACTCATACATATCAAAACCCTATTTGTGTGTGTATATATATGTATATTAAAGTCTATTATTACATACACATACCCACATACAACATACAACAACCCCACCTCCCACTCCCGTACAATGTATTATAACCAATTGTGAAATTAAAAATTGAATTACATAGTTCAATACAATGAACAATATATATTATGATGTACATGTTATATATTATTTATTAAAGTCACTATAATGAATGTTAAGTATATGATAATTATAAACTGTGCAATATATATTATATAAATCATATAAGTCATATGACAACTGTTTTCCGTCTATGCATTTTCATGATAATTCATAGATAATAAATACCACACTGAACAATGTATATCTGTTGTTACTATACCATTAATAATAAATATGATCCTATACTGTCAAAAAGCAACCTATGTACTTATGAAAATTTCATAAATACAAATGTTGCTACATAATAATAACTTTATAATCCACTTATGTTATTTATTCTTAATACAGGCAAAATTGTAAAATACTCATTTAATCCTGGACTAACATATGAATTTAATGCTATTTGCCATCTTAGTTCTTCCATATCTAGATGGTACTTTGTAATTCTTCCTTGTGGATCATGTTGTATTTGACTAATAACACAAAATTTAAATAAATGGTTATTATTTTCTTTAATATGTCTTGCTAAAGCGTTGGTAGTTTTTTGATGTTGTATATCTAATAGATGTTCTTTATACGATCCCTAAAGTGCCTATTAGTTTTTCCTACATAAAACGCTTTACATTGTTGACATAGAGCCAAATAAACAACATTTTTTGTGAAACAATTATAGTGTCCCTTGATGTTGATTCTGCAATCGTTCACTGAAATTAACTTACTTGTCTGATTTATATGGCTACATATGGTACATCTCCCACATTTATAATTCCCTTTTTGTCTATTCATAGTCATGTCTTTGATGTTGTTGTGTTCCAATAAATTTTTAAATGATGGACTCTTTTTATATACATATTTTTCTTTCCATATTTTATCATTTATTAATAATTCCCAATTTTTTCTAAAAATAGACTCTATATGTATATAAGAATCATTATAAGTAGTTATAAATAAGGGAATATTATTATGTTTGTTTTATTGGATATATTAATATTTATTAGTAAATTGTTACTACCAGATGTCAAAATGGATGTGTATATACCTTTATGTCTTTTTTCCTTAACTTCGTTACATATTTTATCACATAAACATCTCGGGTATCCTCTATTTGTAAACAACTCAATAATATATTGTAATTCATGATGAAAATCATCTTCATCACTGACCATCCTGGCAGCCCTGACCATCTGTCCTTTGACAATGGCTTTTTTTTTTTTTTTTTTTGGTATTTGAGCTGTTGCAGGCAATATGGCTGACGTACGAGTCAGGAATAAGCTCCCAGGACGTGTATGAGTGCTCCTGCACTATTCCTGCATGGATACAGCCTCTGTATGCTAATTACCTCATTTGCTGGTAAAAAAACATGCAAATGAGGTGAATTAGTGATCCAGAAAGCAGGCAAGTGTCCGTGCAGGAATAGTGTAGACTGCAGAAATGTATTCAGCTAGTAGCTGAATACATTTCTGCAAACTACAAAACAGAGGTATGACAGCTCGTACAAATGCATGTATTAGAAGGGTTAGGCAGGTCAAAGGCCAAATATATGGCCATAGGCATGAAAATTAATTTCAAAATTATAAAAATTAACTTTTTTTTTTCTTGGCCGATTTCGGCCATTTAAGCATAGGGCAGCAGTGTGCAAATGGGATCGGCCCGAAAATAATAAAAAAAGCAGGAAATAAGCTTTTAAACCAAAATCATAATTTTGCCATAATAGTCAATGGCATGCATAATACAACAAGACCATGGAATAGTGGTTGCTAAGGGGGAAGGCTGAGTGTTGGTTTTGTAAACATGCATTAGCAGTCAATCCTATGCAAATGAGGGCAATAATACTGAATCACAGATTTACCCTCAGTGCTAGCTTGCACCCAACCATGTAGGTGCAGTAATACCACGGTGTAAGCCTAAGCGCTAGATGACTTCATAAAGGGATGTGTCATGCATGCTGTCAGCTTATTGGAGCTCTGTGGCCCATGTTTGCCCTTAGCTAAGCACAGCTAAGGAAAGGGGTGTGTCTGATACTGCCTAGCAGTATTTACATTGCCTAAACGGGTGTGCGCACCATGCACCGGGTTTTAAACAAAACAAAAAAAAGCCAGGAAATAGCAGCTCCATTCACATCTGAGCACTGGGTTTGTGTGGCGCACCTTGGGGCTTAAACAGGAAGGCAATGGGAAGGAAAATCAGCAGTAGGAAGGTAACCAAGGAAAAGTAGCATAGCTGGCAGGTGAAATGTGTCAGAATCAGCCAATTACACATGCAGCAGCCCAGTCCAGCCCAGCACACTACTATAAACTATGCAAACACCTTTCACTCTGTTTTTTCTCACAAACTCTACATCACTGGTATACACAAAATGGGAAATTTTACCTAACAAAACCAACAAAATGATAGGGGCTGCTTTTGCTCTCATAAATCAATATGTGGAAGAGGGTGAGGGTGGTGAGGATGTGAATGCTGATGACCAACCCACAGTGAGGAGAAGGAGAAGAGTCTACAGACCCAGGGTAACCTACCAGGGGCTTCATGAGCTGGAGACAGTGGTGCGCTATAGGGTGGACAGGGACCTCCTACAGAAAATTGTTGAGCTGTGCCGGCCACTCCTCACACACAGAACCAACAGAGGGGAACCCATCCCAGTGGATACCAAGGTATGTGTAGGCTTAAGGATACTACCCACATGTATCTTCCAAAGGCCAACTGGGGATATCATGGGGATCTCACAGGCATCAGCATCCAAGGTACTCCACCAGTTCCTGGATGCCATGTCAGCACATGCCGGTGAACACATATATTTCCACAACACCCGTGAGGCATTGACCAGCAATATGCATCTCTTGCACCAAATAGCAGAATACCCTGAGGTTGTGGGTGCTATAGACTGCATGCACATACACATCAAAGCACTACCCGGTGAGCGGGGTAGGGTCTACATAAACTGCAAGGGCTTCCCCTCCATCAACTGCCAGGTTGTGTGCGGTAATGAATGTGTGTGCTGGCAGCCCTGGAAGCTATCATGACTCCCACATCTGGCATATGACGCAGCTGTACCAGAGATTTGCCAGTGGGGACATCCCATATGGTCACCTAGTGGGGGATGCTGGTTACGCACTGGAGCTGTGGCTGATGACACCCATCAGAAATGTGCACATACCCAAACAAGAACTCCATAATGAGGCACACGCACATACCAGAATCATAATAGAGCATGTGTTTGGGATGCTCAAGTCATGGTTCCAGTGCCTGGATATATCTGGTGGAGCCTTGCAGTACTCTCCAGCTGCATTTACCCACATTGTCATTGTATGTGTTATGCTACACAATATGATCCTGTGGAAACAGCTGCAGCAGGAACAGCAGGGGGCAGAGCCACACAGCCCCCCACCATTGCCAAGGCCAGCACAGGCACAGACTGACTCAGAGGAGGAACAACCTGAGCATGCCCCTGTAGGCAGAAGGAGGCATGCCCAATATGCCCAGGCTTTGGCAAAGAGGCAAGGCATAGCACATACACTGACATGGTAGGAACCCAGAGAATGACACCTTTCTCTGACTTGCACATACAGTAAAAGGGATGCCAAACATGACACTACCTGTGCCTAACCATGTATAAGGAGTGTACTATGTGCATCTGACATAGTCAGCCCTCCAGCACCATCCTCAATACTGGCACAGCCACAAGGTAAGTCACTCTCCCTATCAATTGCTGAATGGAGTAGTATGTTCTGCTACTTGTATGTATGGTATGGATGTGAGCATGCAAGTGAGTTGGGTGGCTGAATGGGATGGCAGCAGATAGTGGACACCTATATGGGTAGCATGAAATCCATAACAAATACTGGTGTCAACAAAGTAGGCAGTACTAGACAAGGTGACAAATCCCACTGCAGGGCATGTCGTGGGCCAAATGTGTATCCATAGGACACACACACATGCATGTCAGTGAGGCTCACATACCCAACAACAGTCTCAGCCAGCAGGACAGGTGTAGATGACCACAAAGAAAGGCTGTGCTAAGGCCTCCGATTGATGGCAATAGAGAATAGCCCCCCTCCAGACCTACACAGACAGACTACAACAGGTCAGGAAGTTGGATGTTAGTTCTGAAGGGTAAGAAGTCTGAAACTGAAATGTAGGTCAATAAAACCTAAGATCTGTACTCCACTGATATGCCTCCAGTCTGCATGATAGGTCAGAATACAGAATGAAATGGAAGCCAACAGAGTACCTGAAATACCAGTACAGCCATAGCAAATGTTTACAGTTGTCAGGTGTGCTCCCCCCCACAATCCTATGTAGAAATGTAGTAACATGTACGTGTGGGTATAATAACCGTGGAGCACAGATTACCTGGGCTGGCCAAATTAGCAGGATAGATTGTTGCACGTGTACAACATGCAGGGCTCTGTGTGATAGGTTGTTGTGTGTTGTATATTGTGCGAAAGTGGTCAGCATGTAGGCATGGAGGGTTGTATCCCAGTGGCCTATGGCCAGTACTGTTGATGACAAGGCCAAGTTCTAAGAACTGCAGTGCCAAACACAGTGCATCCCAGCAAGACCCAATCCAGCAGTAATCCATACTATTTGTTCGAATGTAATATCTGTCACCATCTGAAAGATGGACATGGCATGAATGTAGGCCCAGACATACACACAGTACACAGGTGGAAGTACCCTAGACAGAGAGTGTATAAAATGTTACTGTCAAATGGACACACCTTTGGAATTGTACATACATGTAAGTAGCATATTAGTTGTCTGTGTAGTATGGAATACTGATGTAGTCTGGCCAAACACTGGCACACCACAAAAGGCATAGTTATGAAGTACTGATGTCCCTGCACAAGCCAGCATAAGGGGAATGCCCCTTGTATATCTGTGAGTCAGCTGCAAGAAGCTTCCATAGCACACGTGCATTCAGCTCACCCCACCATCAGCCACAGGTTCATCACAGGTCATAGCCCTGCTGTTGGGAATGAGTACAATATGACCCCCACTTCTCTGTGGGAATACCCACAGAATGCAGCATGCTGAAGAGGTGTCCCATGCAGGTGTGTCCCTACCTGTAAGTAGCACCCTGCCAGCATCCACACCAATGGATTAATAAGGACAGAAACTATTGCCATTAACACCTTGCACACCTATCCTGTCACCCCAGGGGAATCCAATGGCTTGCAGCCTGGGACTGTAGGAGTGACATAATGCACTGGCCTGATACAGATGGCTTGCATCACTACCAAATGCCCTACAGTCCTCTGTCAAAGGCCTGTGTCTCACCTGTACTGCCAATGTATGTTATCTCATGGAGTCCCAAATAATGACATAACGCATTCCACAAAACACAAATGCAAAACCATGTCGACATATTCCAGTAGCATGTCCACCATGTCCTACTGCATGAACTGTAGACCAACCTCTAAATACTGCTGGGATGAAGTGATAACTATAGGGATACTTATCGGATATCGCTTGCATAATGTTAGGAAGAGGATAAAATAATGAGGGGAGGGGGGTAGAAACATAGATGCCATGGAGTGTGTGAAGTCTGAAACTCTGATGTGTACCCATACTATCCCTGCCTGCAAACCCAGGAATGGGTGGCTACAAACCTGCTTGGAAACCACAATATGAAGGGGAAATTACCAGATATATGAGCCCTGCCTCTGGGTAACCTGTGTGAATCTGTACAGCTGAGAGGTATGGCCGCAGCAGGATATGGCCATTTTGTCACTTCGATAGATGTACAAGCATGGGATCCTCAGCCACCACAGTACCAAGGTGCTGGGACCATTTACACAGACCCATCAGCAAGTGTCTGCAGCTCCCCCTCCAGAATAGCATGATTGTGCAAGAATATGTAGGCTGCAGGCCACAATACTGGACGCGGCTTCATTCATCTTGTATTCCCCAGAAAATTACTGCGAGCAAATAAGTATATCTGTCAGTAGTTGATGACATAATACATCACAGTGTAAAACAGTACATATGTCTGAATATCTCTGCTAACACCAAAACCATGTAGCAGAAGCAGCACAGACACAATTACCTACACTATCCCACTATACTTTGCCCATTTTGACTCCATATTGTCAACCGATCTAGAGATATCTTGCAGAAACAGGTTGCTAGCAGTAGGTGTAAAACACAAATGCCTTTACTGGAATACAACCTACCTGGAATGGATTCACACATTCAGTACAGAAGGTCACACTGGGCATGCTCCCACAGTTGAGAAATGAAGCCCATGTCTGGCAACAACAGTGGACTATACATATCTGTCAGTCGCAGATGTCTGTGCACACACACCACATTGCACACCAGTCATGCTTTGCACACACATTGGATAGGAATACACACACATATCCAAGGACAACACACTATAATAGGTCAAACATACACAAACAGAGATGTTCATAGGTTCATAGGGAGGTGCTAGGCTATCAGCCCAAGGGCCTAAGTAAGCCTAGCCAAGAAGGTTCCCTGGCTTATGCCACCCAGGAAAGTTAATTTCCTGTGCCCCTGTCGAGCAGAGCCACAGAAGTGAACTCTGGGATGTATTTCCTATTTCCCATCCACTCATCAAGATTTTTCTTGAAGAGTGCTAATGAGGAACTTTGCTTGACATAGATGGATAGCTTGTTCCAGAGTATAGGAAGTCTCTGGGACAGGAATCTATCCCTCCAGCATGTCCTATTTATTGTGGTGACAAGGTTTAGGTTCCTAGAGCATGTAGTTCAGAGGGATTGGGATTTCTTTAGGTGTGGCATGTCCAAGAGCTCTGGGTTTAACATAACTTTATATGTTAGGCAGAGATCTCCCTGGAGTAGGTGATATGCTACAGAGTAAAGCTGTTTTTTTTTTGAGACTGTTAGTGTAGGGCATCTCTTTGAGGCCAGTAATCCTCTTTATGAGGTACTTCTGTAGCCTTTCCAGCTGCTGCAGATGTCTTGTGAGGTACATTCCAAAAGGGGCGTTGTACTCTATAATGGGTTTAATGAGTGCTGAGTAGAGAGGAACAATGACCTCTTTTTTCCTGCATGAGAACCCTTTTGTGATGAGGTGTGCCACATAGAAGGATTTCCTGACTACTGTGGTGATGTGATTATCAAAGGAGAGACTACTGTTCACCTGGGTCCCAAGGTCTCTTATCACACATTTGGCATTAATTAGACTGCCGTTTATGTGGTAGTTCATGGGTACAGAGTTTTTACCAAAGGGGATGACAATGCACTTTTTGGCATTGAGCTTGAGGCCATGCCTCTGACACCAGGCATCTGTCTCAGTGAGGCCCTTCTGTAGGATGTCCACATCATTTGGGGACTTGATTATGGCTCCTAGTTTGCAGTCATCTGCAAACTTCATTAGCCAGAGGCCTTCTGTGTTAGCCTGTACTTCGAGCAGTAGATACCAGACAGGAGAGGTACCAGGACTGAACCCTGTGGTACTCCACTTGCCACTGGTTTGAAGTCAGATTTGGAGTATGCAACTTTTACAGTGTGGGTTCTGTCAGTGAGCCAGTTGGCAACCCATCTTGTGACGTAGGGATTTATACTTAGTTTAGTGAGTTTAGCTATAATTCCAGAATGGGGGATGGTGTTGAAAGCCTTGGCGAGGTCAAGAGACTGTGTGAATCACCTTACCCTCGTCTATGGCTTTGGTGACTGCCTCAAAGAAGTCGATCAGGTTCAGAAGGCATGATCTACCTTTCACAAACCCGAGCTGGGTGGGGTCTAGAGTTTGGAGGTTACCAATGTCTTTGTTTATGAGTTCCATGGCCTTGCAGACCAGGCTCATCAGGCTAATAGGGCAATAGTTCCCAGATCAGTGGTGGCTCCCCCTTTGTGGAGTGGGATAACTGTTGCTGTGTGCCATTCAGTGTGCACAAAGCCTGATGTGAGACTATGATTGAACATGGTGCTTAGGTGGGGAGCCAGTTCGTTCTGAAGTTCATGTAAAATGCAGCCTGGGATGTTGTCCGGTCTCATGGATGCTGGGTTTTTGGTTTTAGAGAGTGCAGCTTTTACCTGCATAGATGTGATTACAGGGACTATTTATTCTTTCTGTATAGATATGGGCCCTTTAGGGGGTGAGAGGGGGGTAAAGTTAGCACTGAACCTATCTGCCAAGATGTTGGCAATATCAGTTGGTTCTGCAATTTTCATGCCATTATGCTGTAACTCAGAGCAGATCTGGGTGATGCCATTGAGATTCTTGACATTGCTATAGAATGCTTTGTGGTTGCCCTTAGAATCAGTGGTGATTTTGTTTTCATAGCTAGCTTTGGAGGATCTTATAAGGGCTCTCAGCTTCTTACTGAGGCTGACCAGGTAGCTCCTCCACTCATGGGATTTTACTTTCTTTTGCAACAGTTTCTTCCTTCTGTTGAGTGTGGCAGAGTTTGTTTATGGCAGGGGACCACAAGATTGGCTTCCTTTTTTGGAGGATAGCATCTTGGTTCTGTTTGGGATAGCACAATCCATGCACTCTTGTAAGTGCTTGTAGACTGCGTTTGTGTAGGATTCATCAGTTGTAACTGTATTGTCCATCTGCATGGGTGTCATGAGGTTTGCCACTTCTGTCTTAAGAAGCATGAAGTTGGCTTTGGAGAAATTTTTTACCATGGTTTCCTTAATGGTGGGTGAGGGGCGGGATGGGGATATCTAGGATGATTAGCTTATGGTCGGATCTGACCAACGAGGAGTTGATTTCAGGTGTGGAACGCTGGTCACTCATGTTGGTAATAACTAGGTCTAGAATATTGTTGCCCCTGGTGGGGGTGTGGATAAGTTGATCCAGGGCATTGGAATTTATGAATTCCAGAAAGCGTTGAGCGAAGGAATTGGTACATGAGTAGTTTTCCCAGTTAATGGTGGAGTAGTTGAAATTGCCCATTATTAGGGTGTTTGGTTGGGGAAGAGAGAGACAGACAGTGACAAAGAGCTTCCCATCATGAGGTCTGTCCCACCCACCACACATCCAATTGGCCAATATCACATGATGTGCCAATGTCTATCACTGTAGACATTTGCTTCTGGTAGCCCTCAGCACTATAGTGTCTGTGGTGCTTTTGATAACTGTGTAACATGACAGTACAAGTCATTATTCATCTAGCAGTCGTTTACACAGTCCTGTCAAATGTAAATGTGTGTGTGACTGAGTGTTGTGTGTGTGTTTCCAGAGGAATGGATTATGGCCCATTCACACACACACACTGCATTCCCCATTGCCCTAGTTTAGCTAGCCTGCTGATGTCAGTCACCTTGAAATACCCCTTTGGAGAAGGATCACCCCTATAAGCTCTGTGGCACATGCAATAACTGCATAATGCTATAGCATTATGCAATAATGGCATAATGCTGTAGTGTGATGTACTAGTTATGTGGGAGTTCTAATCCCAGACATGGTAAATTTGTGTAGGGATCAATGATTTTGATGCCATTCACAGTCACTACACCTCCTATTGCCCTACTTTAGCAAGCCTGCTGATGTCAGTCACCTTGAAATACCTCCTTGGACAAGATTCAGCCCTGTAAACTCTGTGGCACATGCAATAACTGTGTAATGCCATAGTGTGATGTACTAACTAGGAGGAGTTCTAATCCCAAAGATGGCAACTGTGGAACCGTGTGTGTGTGTGTGTGTGTGTGTGTGTGTGTGTGTGTGTGTGTGTGTGTGTGTATAGCAAATCATGCTTTTGAGGCCATTCACAGTCACTACACTTCCCATTGCCCTACTTTAACAAGCCTGCTGATGTCATTTACCTTGAAATAAACCTTTGGAAAAAGGCTAGCCCTATACACTCTGTGGTGCGTGCCATACACAAGGAGCAGTGTAGTAGCAGGAACTACACAGCTATGGGTTTGAATCTCATATGTGGCAAGTGTTTGTACCTCAAAGAGTTTGTCCCTATTTACCGCCAGTACACATCTCAGAGCCTGACTTTAGCAGTCCTGCAGATATCATCCACCTTACAAGTATCTGTAGGAAAGCCTATACCATGTCAGGTCAGTGGTGCATGTGGTAAATATGTAACATAATGGTCTGTAAAGGTTGGCAGATAGAGGTCTGAACCTCACCTCTGGAAAATGTAAATGTGTGATTAGGGTAAAATTATTTTTGGGATCTCTCACCGACTACCTCACCCAATGCCATTATTTACAAGGGCTGGTGATGTTCCTCACCTTAGAAGTACCTTGGGACAGCATCCATCCAATAAGCACCATGGCATGTGCGATAATTAAAGTACACTATAGTAGCAATACATAGCTAGATAGGAGTTTGAATCTCAGTACTGGCAAGTGTGTGTGTTTGTCATCAGTATCCTGTGTGGAGGTTGCTGTGATTGTGTAATGATAGGATGCATTGTGGGGTGGGTTTTGATAAATTATTATACTGAGGACCTACTATATGTCACAATGTCCACCTTACAAGGACAAAAGATGTCAAAAGGCAGAGAGGCTGGTGTAGACAGTCCATAGCCCTACATGTTACATTATGGATTGGTGAACAATATAGGCAACCCTTGCATTACTCAAAGAATACTCTCCACCCATGTCTCATACACAAACACATTTGGCTAGGCAACAAACACTATATTGGTAGTTCCCTGCATATTGCCCACAGATAGTAACCACGGTGTGATTTTAGTGGACTACATGCCTGTTGACCATAACGCTACCACTGACATCAGAATGTACTGTGATGTGTAACATCTCCTAAGTGTGTGTTATCCAGCAAGTAAAAGGACATGGCACCCTGTTCCATCCCTACAGTAGGCAAATAATTGCTTAAAGTGGTCCTTTGCTATGTTCCCCACTGGATGCCTGCAACAACTGTAGAGTCTGCAAATGTAACCCACAAAGGGAATACCATGCCTTATACACATGCCCTGTATGGACAGATGCCACTAACTCCACTGAATACCTGTATCATGCTGTCAATGTAGGTGCAGGCATGACCTCAGTTCCATAGCCAGGTCTCACCACATGAGGTCAAAAATGCCACATCAGATGATAACAATCTGCCCACAAAACATGCCCCAGAGTCCCCAGGTACACTTCCACACATCACAGAACATGCATGTGGGACATGTGCACAACCCAGACACTGTCCATGTTATGGAATATAGATCACATACATGGCAAGCATTGCACAGCACTGGCCACCCACAATAGTAACCCAGATGACAGGATGGTGAATATAATACCCACCTGTGTGGGCCAATCCAGGGACTACAATCCTGAGCCACACTGGAGAACATTGTCATGTGGCCTGATGCCAAGGTATTCCCTTTGCCTAGCCTTGTGCAGCCTTCCGGCATAGTCAACTACTACACACCTGTGAAGCAATGAACCCATGCATGTCAGTACTGGCAAGTGTGTGTGTGTGTGTGTGTGTGTGTGTGTGTGTGTGTGTGTGTGTGTGTGTGTGTGTGTGTGTGTGTGTGTGTGTGGAGTTTAATGATTTTGTAGCCATTCACATTCACTACATCTCCCATTGCCCTACTGTAACATGCCTTCTGATGTCAGTGACCTTGAACTAACCCTTTGGCCATATATCAGCCTGATAAGCTCTGTGGGGCATGTAATAACTGTGTAATACTATAGTATAGCAAACTAGTTAGGGAGGAGTTCTAATCATGACCCTCCCAACTATGATAAGGTGTGTGATTCCCTGAGAGAGTGTGGTTATGTCTTCCCCGACACCTGCTTTTGTGGACAGTCACATGTACACTTCCCTTATCCCTCCTTTATCACTGTTGCTAATGTCACTCACCTTCAAAGATACCTTTGGACAACACTCCAACATGTAAGCCCTGTGGCACGTGCAATAATTGCATAATAATGTAATAGCAATACATAGTCAGGTAGGGGTTCGAAGCTCAGTACTGGTAAGTGTGTGTTTGTGTGTGTGTTACCAGTGTCCTGTGTGGGTGCTGGGGTGATTGTGTAATGACAGGATCTACTGCAGTGTGGGTTTTGCCACATCATTATATTGAGGAGCTACATGTCCCATTCTCAACATTACAAGGCCAACATTTTCCAAACATTGTAGAGATTGTTGTCAACAACACTCAGCCATAATGTGTACAGCTATGTGCAATTACCATGTGACAGTATGGGTTAGTACACAATATAGGCAACCATCATAATGCCCAGATACTACTCTCCACCCATGGATCATACACAAACATGCTTAGCTCTTACTCTTCTACTCCCTTCCTTTCTTTGTCTCTGTCTCTCTCTCTCTCTCTCTCTCTCTCTCCCTCTCTGGTGGATGTGGAAAAGTACACCTGCTTTGCTTAGGCAACAGCTTGAGTTTTGAAAGTGATGCTCATGATCAGCTGATGGCCTGTGCATGAATTGCAGTCCCCCACTAGCTGATTAAATGTGGAACAGCTGTGGTATCATTCCTATAGCCAATTGCATGGAAACACACTCCTATAACTAAGCACTTCATGTGGGTGTTGGCCCTTTTCCTTCACTGTGAGCACGATTTCATGTGGGTGTTTGACAAACAGCATCACAGAGGGTAGTTGGATATACCTCTTACAACATACACTGTGGAGACAGGCCAACAAACAGGAGGGGGATGTTCCAGATATGAGGACAGAATGTAAGTATTGCTGTTCTATATTTGGAGTAATGTTGGCTTAACAGGGTTTGTGTGGATATGGCTGTTCTACATGATTTAATATCTGGCATGACAGTATTATGTGGTTGAGGAAACTCTCACATGTAGGTCTATCTGCAGACTGGCCAGTGTTTGGAGTCTTACATGTGTTGTGTTACTCACAGATGTCGTATCTTTAGAAATGCAGTAGCATACTCTGAGGATTGCAGTCAGTACATGGTGACAGCCATGTGAGTTACTGACTTCATATCCCTCAGAAGACATATGTCACAACAAACCCTATTACACCAGTAAATGTATGGGTTTATCATAACAACATGTCAATACTGGCCCTGTATTTGTGCCTCCAGCCATAACTCTGTCAACCTTTGTAGACATGTCATGTAGTAAGAGGTGCATATGTTCAGTACATCATTATTTACTGATATCATACCTGATAACAAGCCAGTGAGATATCAGACTATTAGACATGTTATGTATACCATATTTCTTTGTAAATAAGACCTACCCAGAGAATAAGGCCTAGGACGGTTTTCCAGGGTGGTCATGATATAAACCCTACCCAAAAATAAGCCCCAGTTAAGCTTGTCAACAACACACAACGGACATGTTGAATTATAAAATAATATTATTGACACCCGTTGACTGAGGTTATCGTACTCTGCTCACCATTTTCAGACCATTTGGACACCCAACTTCTTCTCTTTGCAGAAAGTTGTAAGATTCTTTGCCTGGGAATCCCTCACAATTCTTACTGTAACCCTAACCATCACTCACACTTGACGGCTGACATCCTTGGCTCATAAATACTGGCAGGTGTATTTTGATCGGTCAAAGTACAGACAACGTGGGTAAAGCATGCGCACGTGATAGTGCATGGTTGTGGTTGTGTCTTCTCTTTGTAAATAGCACCATTTTATGTTGCCACTCCAGTCTCGTAAGTCTTCAAATTAAAAATTACCCCCCCCCAGACAAGATGAGTGCAAAAAGAAAGAGCTATTCCATCGAGTACAAGAAAGGAATCATGGTGGACTCCTGGGGAAAGAATCTGATGGCTTTCTGCAAAGAGAAGTTAGATCTCCAAATGGTCCTAAA